>NW_024582056.1:23528097-23980578 GCF_017639235.1 Corvus kubaryi
CCGCAGCCGGCGTGAGGGGCCGCGCGCCCAACGGCTGCCGCCGCGCGCGCGCCCTGGCGCCATCTTGCCCTGCCCTGAGATCGTCCCTAACTCCCGGCTCCTGCTGCCCCCCACATCGTCCCGGGAAGGGATAGTCCCAAAAGAAAGGACGGAGCTCCGAGGGTTTTCCCGGGATGCGCGTGCCGGTGAGGCCGGAGCACGGAGCCCCGAGGGTTTTCCCGGGATGCGCGTGCCGGTGAGGCCGGAGCTTCGTGCGCCTGCCGGACGAAGGCAGGCGGGGTGGCAGGAGCCAGCGGGTGCGCTTGTGGAGCTTCCCGAAGCTGCCCGTTCTTGGAGCGTGGCGCAGCCCGGCCTGCCTGTGCCCCCTGCCCCCACTGCAGCCCTGGCGCTGCGTTGCGCCGGTGTAACCTCGGGCCGCGCAGGGCTGCGCGTAAAGCTGTGCCTCACGTTCTCACCCTGCATCGCACTGCAGCGAGACTTGGATCTGGTCCATGGGAAACCTGTTCTGGGGGAGGGGAAAACAAGTCCTTGTCGTACAGCACCGCAGCCATTCACTAAGGTTATCAGTCGAAGGTGGTGCCCACGCTCCAAGCTGTACTTAAAATATCTTTCAGGGAGTGCAGTTCAAGAGAGGAACAGTTGAAAAAGGCAAGAGGGAGGCTATTTGTAAAGTATTTTGTACTTTATAAATTCGTGAAGAAACTGTGATGATGAAACCCTAAGTGTTCTTTCTTTCTTCCTTGAGACAAGTTACATGATTAATATCAAAGCAAAGAGTCATCTAAAGAGTCTTCAGACTTCTGTGGTGAAATGCAGTTGCTTTTTCACTGTTGCTTATGGTTTTTAAAAATTCAGGTTTCCCATTTATGTCATGATTACACAACATTTTTTAATAGACAGAGTAGCTTAATTAAACAGTATTTAGCATTCTTCAAGGCCGTCGCACAGAGTCACTAGGAGAGAACACCTCACTGGGAATACATCTGCAGTTCACTGACTTTTTCCAGTCATGCAGCGTGCACGAGCTTACCAACTAGAAGTGACAAGAGTTCTATTCAGCCAGTTAGTCGCTGGCTAATCTGCTAAGTTTATGGCACAGCAATGCCAATTCTGTCGTGGGTTGTAAAGACTGTAAGAATGGGTTGAAAATGAAGCAGTTGCTGTCGCCTGAGCCTTTCATTGAAGCGAAGTGGAGCGCTTTACCAGTGTTTTGGGAAAGATTTTAAATGAATGAACAAATTAAAATGCTAAAGTACCACACAGGACATCAGTGAAGAGGGCTAGCTCCTTTTCCTCTGCCTAAGGGCTATACTACAGAATTTAGTTGTTCTGTGTATGATAGGAAATATACACAGAATATGGCTAAATTTGTAGTAAAGGTATCTTTGGGATTTTAGATACATACTTAGATTTAATAGTTTGACAGTCTACAGAAACCACTAGCAGTTGTAAGAATAATACAATTAAGAACAATGTGATTCTTCTGGATATTTTTCAGCATGGGGAAAAGAGATAAAACACCCTCTTGATGTCCTTTAAGCTCAGTTTCTCTGCAGTTTAAAAAATTCCTTTCATGTGCCTTAAAAGATTTGTAGGTCTGGGTCTCAAGTAACACCAAGTGAGCCTGCCTGGTCCATCAGTTACTTCATCAGTTACCTACTGTGAGGAAACATAGTGGAGAAAAAGACATGACTATGAGAGCTGGAGTTCTGTAAGTGGAAATAGTTCTAACAAAATGAAAAGAGGCAGCATATTTTAGGAAGAGCCTGAAGAGGGAGCCATTGGTATGGGAGAAATAGCATCTGAGGCAGAATCACTATTAATCTAAAAAAAATTTATACCTGTAGCAAAAATTACTAATTTTATTTTGTAATTCTAAGCTGTATTTATTAAATGTGTACAGACATCCCTACATTTAATGTTCTGACTTAGGTATATACAGAATTCTAAAGTTGTGCTGAAAAGTGGTTGTTCTGTGCTCTGAAATATTTATGCTAATAAAAATAGAATAGAATGCAAGCTGAATAAGTCAATGAGTAATTAACAAGGATCTAATTAGTTAATAAGTTAGTTTATCAATGGATTGTAAACATAGACTATATTTATTTTCTTACAGAATGCGACACTAGGAATGTTCATGCAGTTGCTATATTTCTACCACACCAAAATACTGATTTCACTAGAAATGTTGCTCATTTTAAGAGTAGTACCAGCTCTGTACTTAGCTGTGTAACTTAAAACTCTCCCTACCTTTCCTACTTAATATTCTGTGTTTGCTCCTGTACAGAAAACACACAGAGCTTTGTGATTACTACTACCAGAAATCAGACATTCAGCAAGATAAAGGCAGTCACCTTAATACCACTTACCAACTCTGAGTCATGGGTTTTCCCATCAGATTTGTTCAGAAGAAATAACTCCGTGACTCAATGATGATCTCATAAATAGAATGTCGCTGGCAGGGCCTCCAAAGGACACCATGGTGTCTGTAGGGTATCAAGTCATCAGCAGTACTGTCCGTAAGGGTTTCTTAACCACCATTGGTTTTTTACAGAGTAGCACATTTTTGAAGAAAACTTGCATATATCTTTATTCTGCAGTTCCAACTCCTAAGAAAACATGGAACAGAATAATTAGGATATAAACACCAAGAAGTGTCAATTACCTATGCATATATATACACATGTATGTATACTTTCCCTTTTTAATGCAAGTTATTTTGCCCATTTGTAAAGGTGTGTGATTCAGGAAGCAAAGTGCAATATTCCAGTTTGACTGACCTGCTGCTGCATGCTGTTAAAACTGATGGAATTTGGTTGAGTCAGCATCCTTGGAGGTATTTAAAGATGTGGCACTTAGGGACATGGTTTAGTGGTGGACTTGGCAGTGCTGGGTTAATGGTTGGACTCCATAAAGGTCTTTTTTAACAATGGACAATTGCAATGACCAATTCTATGAATCTGCCGTGGTCCCGTGATCCTGGTCCCTCGCTTAGCACTGGTGCAGCACTGCTGTGATCCACGGCTCAGCTGGTTCCAGCACTGCCTCGGCCGAATGGCAGCCTGGGCAAAACACAGGTGGCTTCTGGCCGGCTCGGCAGGGTCACAGAGGGCACTGCCAGTGACACACTTGAGCATGTATGGGCTAGCTGAGGCCAGATGGCGGCAGCTCTGATGTGGATTTGTGCGGAGCTGCCCCTGTGGAGGGAACCATGACAACATTTCAGTGCCCACTGTGCCTGGTGTCCAAAGCGAGCGTGCACAGCCCCGCCCAACCCGCTCCACGGCCGGGCAGCCACACCCGCTCTAGGAACCAGAGGAGGCGTCAGGGCACGGCTGCGCCTTTGTGCCACCGAGGTCGCACTGCCCGTGGCACCTGCACCCGCTCTTTGATTAAAGGCTGCACCTTCTGACTCACTTCATTTTAACCACTGGGTTCACAGCCCAGTTTTGCCAAGGAGCTTGTTTGAAGTACAGATAGTTACCCATTTTTACATAAACAAAATGCTTTCCCACTGCTAGGTGCCTTTTGTTAAATTTTTTTGTTGTGATATAAAGCACCTTATGCAAGCAGGTAAAAATGTGATAAAAATTATGTGGTTTCCCAACTTTTCCTGCTATTGTAAGTGTATTATAAATGTTTGAGAAAAATATAGAGGCTTTAAAGGAACACTTAGAAGGTATTTGTTTGAATTCCTTATAATTACATAAAATCAGGGGGGGAAATATTTTTGAGCAGCTTGAAGAGAATAAAAGGGTTCTTTGAAATTAAAATACGTTTATAGAAGTTTAAGTTTACAGAAATTGCAAGAATTTAAAAAAAAAAAACAAGATAGTGCTTGAAGTTCCCCCACTTAACAAAAGGGAGGAACAGTGACTGCAAATGCTTTCATTTGGCTCACAAGATGCATCATCCAGGCCTAGTCTTGCCTGTATTATTAAAGGCTTTCTATTCAGTCTGAAATACAGAAGCATGGGGGCCACGAATATCTATCTGCATGTGCACAGAGAGGTATCTTCACTGAGGCACTTGAAGAGTCAGATGTGATCTTGCATCAGATCCTGAATAATCTGAGTTATGTTTCTCTAAAGTCAAGTTACAGTCCAGCTGAGGAGTGGTAAGAAGTGTGTAATATCTATGATACGTAATAGTCTGGAACAGTAGTCAGCCATCTGTCTGCTCAGTGTCACAGTAGCCAACATCTCAAAATGGTCATAGAAAGCAATTGCATATAAGCACAAACAATTAAACTGTTTTGCATACACAATACCAAACATGCAGATAGGAGACCTTGCTTACGTCTCTGTGCATGCAGCTTTCTAGATACATACATCAATATCAATATACCAATAAATCAGATGTGGGGTTTTGACAAATAACTAAAGTTACTTGAAGCACACAGGTAGAAATTTTACCCATGGACATTACCTTCAAGTCTTCAGGCTGTTCCCTCCAGAAAATCCCATGTTAAGATACACCAGCACCTAGAGAACACTGCTGGTGAATTATTTTCTTTCCTGGGCCGATAACACTTTTTTGGGCACTTTATAAGGGTGACTTAGCAAAGGCTAAGCACAGACTGCCATTGCTAGCTTGTTCACCAGGAGTGAAGCTAGCACAGCATCTATTACGGTTTTATTTGTTTGCTTGTTAGTTTAAAATTTATCTTTCATTCCACTGTTTTTTAATAAAAAGTGGACTATATAAATTTTGGTGTCCAGAAGCCCCTACCAAAGCCAGATTTAGAAAGATTGTACTTCCAGGATCTTACTGGTCCTTCCACTGTGATGAAATGAAACTTTATCTTTTGAAGTTGTCACTGGAATGTCAGGGTTGCTGTCAAATTGAGGATGTTAACCCTGCCGATGGAATATGATGCCTTGTCAGGAAGGCAGTAATGCACAGGAGATGAGTAAAGCAGTACTAACTCTTGCATTTCTAATTGTAAAAAAAGACTGATGCAAACTTACGTGAAATTCATACGAGGGCTCTGCCACCACTTGTTTCTTCTACCAGAAGGGTATATGTCAGGAATGTGTCATGTTGAATATTTTCCAGTTTCTGTTACAGTTGCAATTCTAAGCTCAGAAAAAAAAAATCACCTTCAGTTCCACAAATAAGAAGACAAGCATATTTGAATTATTCTTACAGATATTAAAAAAAAAAAAAAAAAGAAAATTGTAGCTGCATGAGAAGGATGGGGAACATGCAATTGGCCAGCACTTCATGTTAATTTACAGTGAGAGATCATCAGAAGGATTTTGAGACTGGTAGCAACATCAGCAGTAGCCACACATACATCCACAACATCTGGTTTCATTTAACTACAGATACGTATAAGTCTGTCTGGAGGTGTACTCTGCCAAACCTCCAAGGATTTGGTTTTCTTGTACTGTGGGTTTTTAATAAAAATTCATTTAATTTTAATAATAATTCATTGCAGTAAAATGAGAGTCATTTATTACCCTGTATTGTCTGTTATGCGTGAAGATGTCCGGCTTGCCAGAATTTACAGCTCTACCACTGTACAGTTAATCTCTTGCAAACTCACAAAGCAAGTTTCTCAAATAGACATATATCTCAAATACCAACATCAAGTCTGGTACATTATGCATCAATACATTAAGATTTAATGTGGTATCAGATCAGAAAATAATATGCAAAAAAAGTACACTACATGAAATAGAGATTTAATCCTTATTTTTCATTTTCACTAAGTCAACATATTATTCACCTGGCACACGCATCCTAGTCCTGTTAGAACTACATCCACTGAAATAAGAATGTGTGTAAACTGGTATCTTTAAGGGAAGAATTTCCTGGTTACACACTGAAATTCTCAAATGCTCATCAAGTAAGGAATGTGACCATTTTTCTTTGCTGTCAAGATGCACCTTATGCAGTGTGGACTTTGGAGCTTAATCAAGGTTTTGCTGGGGTTTTTTGCCCTCCCAAGGGTAAAGTTTCTTAGCAAAAAGAATTCAAATTCCACACCTATGGAAGTGTGTTTGCACTTTCACTCATCTGTTTAAGTCCACAAAAAACCACAGACCACAGCTGTTGTTCCTGCCTTGAGGAGTAAGTGAATGTGGCGCGTTTCACCCAAAGAACCTGAGTGAAATTACATAACAAAATGCAAGCACACTTTCAGATAGTATTTACAATTTTTAAAACTCTCTGAGAGTGGATGAAGTAACTAGGAACTGTCTCCATTGTCCTCCATCCAAACAACTCATTCCATGTGAGAACCAACTGAAAAGTTTTGCAGGGACTGCTGATCCTCCCATTACAGCAGACAGTGACTCTTTCGCTTACCTCTTTAGAAAGCAGTGGAAATGTCAAAATGACTTCTAAGTGACTTCAGGGAGAAGAGTCACACTGGTTCAGGTTCATAGCTGAAAAAGAAATATGAAGAGGTTTCAAAATTGCATACCACCATGCTTGTGTTGTTAGCAGATCGTTTTGAATTTCCTGGTCTACTTTTATATAATCTAACATAGCAGCACTGCAGAAAAACCTTTGCTATATATTTGTCAAAATTATCTGCAACATGGAGGTGTTTTCATACACTGTTCCAAAGAATGCAAGTGAGAAAATCACTGAAATATTTGGCAGTAGAGCAAAGTAGACAAATACGCACTCCGTTAACAAGGAACTGTTTGTGTTTTTCCATTCATATCTTTGTTTAAAATATTTAGTGACACACCTCCTAAAGGACATGATGTATCTGCAGCTCTAAATACAGACATACATGGAGTTGGGCTCGATGATCCTTATGGGTCCCTTCAAATTCTAGATATGCTATGATACAAGGTATAAACTTGAAAATCAGTTAAGCTTTACCTTGGAGCAATAAGTATTTAACTTTACGTGTTGCTTGCACTGGAATGTTCCAGCAGAAACAAGGGAACTCATTGGTCCTCACTGGCACCAGCCACTGTGGCAGGGGCCTCTGTGTCACAGGTAAAGGCACAGTTGCACAATATTCCCTGTCCAAACACGGACTGTGAACATCCTTAACTAGCAAGGCCTTTTATAACATTTTGTGAAAAAAGCCAAATGCTGTATTCGGAAAGGAATAACTAGCAGGAATCAAAGTCAACTTCTTGGGAGTAGTGTAACCGAAAAGGAAACCCATAACTATGTGAGTAAGCCTAATTTCCACTTTCACAGGCTAAGCAGACAATGACCTGATTAGTTCTCAGTCTCCGGAGGCTGCTCATCTCACTGTGCCTTCAGCTCCTATTGTCAGCATCTTATTCTCCATGATTTTAACTGACACACTTTTCAGTCTTCTCTTTTGAAACATTACTTAAGGATTAAAAACTGTGTTTATCTAATATAAAAAAGTGACTTTCACACTTAAACCCCCGATTTTAAATGGAAATTAAAATGTTCTAATTTCTTTCACATTAATAATCAATAGAAAAATATGATCCCATTCTTGAGTGTTTGATTCCCTACAACATGGATGTACAGTCTACAGGAAAAAAGGAAGACTTGGGACAATTCTTCCTCTACCAGGGAGATGGGCAGAATTTGAGCAGCTGTGTATAAGCACCTAGTACTGTTAGATGTACTCTGGGGGCTGTGAAGCACTGGCACAGGTTGCCCAGAGAGGTGGTTGGAGGTACCATCCCTGGACACATTTAAGGTCAGTTTGGATGGGGCTCTGAGCAGCCTGATCTACTTGATCCTGCTCATTGCAGTTATCTTGGACTGGATGGTTTCCAAAGGTCTCTTCCAGCCCAAACTATTCTATAATTCTATGATCTTTAAGGTCCCTTCCAACCTAAACCCTTTTATGATCCTATGATCTAAGTCTTGACACCTGTGTCAAGCTCTCAGAGATATAGACGCTGCTTTTGGACATCCCCACGATATTGTTTTCCCATTATTCAGTCCTTAGTAAGAAAAAATCCTGAATCAGAATGGACAAGATTTTTTTTTTTTAAATCAGTGACTGGATTAGATCTTGCAAGTGTACATATACATACAGCTACATGCCTGCATATGTAGGCACACAAATTGTACATATGATCTCTGTAGTTAGTTGGTCAGGATTTGAGAATATCTAATATGCTCTGGCATGGGATATGGCATACCAGGCTAGGGCTAACAAACAGAAGCAAACTTTAATCCTATTTCTAACACTAGTATTGTAGAGTTATCTCTAACTTACTGTGGCAACAAATAGCTGTTAGTGCAACCAAGAGAAGACATTTCTAGAAATGTTGTACAACAGTACAGACCTTAGAAAAATGTACACTGTTCCTTTTTTTCAAAAGGCTGATGAGATGCTGCACAATTAAAAAAAAAAAAAAAAAAAAAAAAGGAAAAGACAGGGTGGACACTTGGTCTAAGAAGGAAAGAGTAGCTCTCAATACCCCTGTGGGTGGGATTTGCTTTCCCAGTGCTTTCTTTCTTTCATGGACAGGAGAATCTGAAGTTTTATGCTCTTTCTCTCCTCTGGGACTGAAGGAGCATGGAGATGGTCTGCATAATTCAGTGGCCTCACTCTTTCACTCACATGGTTTTAACTTGACAGTAAGTGGCTATTTCAGAGCAGAACCTTATTTAAGTGCACTGCTCTGATAGTGTCCATGCTTATAAAATTATGCTCTTTGTTGACTCTATTTTATTTGTCATTCCAAAGAGCAGCAGTAAAAAATACATAAGCCCATCTTCCATTCCAACTTTGTAATGTAGAACACATAGACAGCATATATTATAGTGGTATTTCAGAGCAGTCCTATTCCTAAAACACAGCCTCCATGCCTCTTTTATGATGAAATCTGCCACCTCCATCTCACCAACTTTTCTATTCTTCTGCCAAAATGGTCATATTTATGAGCAGAGGTTTCTTTCAATTATGTTTCAAACTAATTTGGGGATGCTTCTGTACAGGACTAAAAGTTGGACTTAATGATCCTTGTGGGTCTCTTCTAACTTGGCATATTCTGTGATGCTGTGGGATTCTGTAACTTGTAAAACCACTGCAAACCCAGAGATTGAAATGTTTTATGTCAATTATATGTCTTCAAATATTTCAGCAATATTCCCTCATGTACCTCTGTGGTGTGATAGCTTTTAAGCATGGACCTATCTTCCCTGAATCCTGTGCAGACTCTGGATTACTCACCTCTGCAACAGTCATTACCATGCTGGTTCCTAAATGCTTTCAACAAGTGAAGGTAGGCTACAAATCTTTTAAGGCACATGAAAGGAATTTTTTAAACTGCAGAGAAACTGAGTTTAAAGGACATCAAGAGGCTGTTTTACCTCTTTTCCCCATGCTGAAAAATATCCAGAAGAATCACATTGTTCTTAATTGACAGTTCACAGAGAATTATTCTGTGATGATGTGCAGACCAGCGTATTCTGGGCTTTGAGGCTTTTGGTCCTTGTCTTGAAGTCCTCTCTCTTGACACAGGCACTAAAAGTTACACTGTAGTTCTGCAGTCAGGAGTGCCAACACAAGTAAGAGACTGAGCTGAGTCCTCCTTTTCCCCTTGAACACCATCAGCAGCCAGAGGCAGAATCCTTACTCAGCTCTTGCAGCTGAACTGTGAGCCTCACAGCCTCAGGTAGGGCTGAAAATGGGTGTTTATTGAGAATGTGATGTGATGCTCAAGTACCCTGGATTATTACTGTTCCCAGATCTCTTAAAAGGCCAGCTACTTTTATGCCCAGCTCCTATAAATTTCACAGGAGCTACTGAAGATCAGAAGCTTGGTTGTGGTTTTTTTATTCAGCCAAGGCTTTTATCCTAATAACTTCCCACATCATCTGTTCATACAAGTTATCTGCAGTACTATAGTCCCTTATATAGAATTCCACATCCACATCTTTGTTCTTGCAGATTTTTGAAGGAAGATAGCAGGAGAGACAGGAAAGATCCTAATTACTTTCTGTAATTTAATTACTGTCATTTTTGTAACAGTAGGGATAACACTACCGGTTCAGCTGGTTTGGTTGTGTGTGAATTAATTATGTTAGAGTAAAAATCACATTTTAAATTTAAAAACTCTAGATTTGAATTGTGAGCTTTGTGCTGGATGTTTTGCCTAAACAGTAAACAGAACTCTCAACTAATGTGTTTTCATTTCAAAATGTATCATTTGCTTTTGACTTAATTATTAATGCAAACTGATGCTTTAAATGTAATTAAAAACAAGCAGTTGCTAATCGGGTGGGAAAATACCCTTCTGGTGACAGAGTTTGGCCAGCACAGATGTTTACAAAAACTTCTTTTTATTGTATGGAAAGAAAGTCACATGAAGGGAACATTATTTAGTGATTCTTAAAACTGCTCACAGCACAGTAAGAGGAGATTTGGATGAGATGGAAGGCAGAATCCAGAGCTGGAAATGTTTATTTATTGTTGCAGTTCTACTGACCTTGGTGATTATACGCAGAAATAGATATTAATAGGCAAGTCTTCACATCAAACTCAACAAGCTAATTTCATTGCATTTCCTATTTAAAGCCTTCTGTGAAGGACAGGGAAGAGATTAATTTGATAGTGTAACTTTCTTCAACTAATTACATAAGTGAAATTTTACGTATTGTTGGGAGGAAACTACAGTGTTGTGTATTGCTCATATTCAGAAACTGGTAGGCAGGATGAAGAGTGATACTACAAAACAGAAATAAAGTCATTTTGATAAAATGGAGGTAAAAATTCCCTTTGTCCTGAAGTTTAAAACGAAAATGTATCACATTCTGTTCATCAAGAATCAATTATCCCTAACCCTATTTTATAGCATTAGGGATAAGATCACTTGATTGATCATATCACAAATGCATGCAGTTTAATAGTATGCCAAGAAATAGCATGGCATTTATATTTTTTTTCCCACCAATTCACAGCCACTGAATATGTGATTTATATGTTTAATATAAGTTAGAAAGTTTAAGAAAGTGCTTTGCTGATTTTGTTGGTCTGTCAGTTGATAGTCTCTCTGTGGGAAGTTTCATGTAAGGTCTGATGTAGCTTTGATATCTCCAGGAAAAAAGCTGCAAACAATTTGGTTCCTTCAATATAGTTGTGTCTGTGAAAAAGGAAAGAAAGACAAGGAAATCCTGTCAGGTTGTCCTGCTCTTAAAATTAGAAACATAGTCCAGTGAAGTTTTATGAGACTTCAGTGGAATTTGCAAGATTGGTAACCCCAAAAAATTACCCAGGGCACAGGAATGCTGGATATACTTCAATTTGATACTCCTCTGGAAAACTTTTTCCGGGTTTATATCCCCAAATTGTTATTATCTGTAGACAGCAGCATTGATGTTTTAATGAGGGGAAACAAAAAGTAATTTGAGAATTATTGTAGGATTCTCCAGTTTCCAGAGTTCAGCATGAGTTGACTCAGAACCTGCACAACAGTTCAGGCAGCACACTGAAAGTGCTTACGATACCTCCAACAATGAACACCAGCAGCAAGTTTAAGCTTTTTTTGTATAACTACACTAGTTTTGGTCCCTGGACTATAAATACATCTTTATAGCTGTTTCTACTGAAAACCACCAAAATCCTTACATAACCATGAGTGTCTATGACTGTCACACTTCAAAACAGATGCTGTGTCAGAAGAGTGCCCACCCGCGCAATCATCTTTCAGACCAGAGGCAAATTTCATTGCTAGTGAAATGAAAATTGCCAATGTGATGAATTTAAAGACTGAGCAGACACCTCATGAAAACTGTATAATAGTATGTGATAGACCGAGAATTTTGCTTTCTGCTCAGCCCAGCAATGAGTTTGCTGGAGACAGTAGGTTTGGACTATCCAGTGCACAGCAAAGCTTCCCATCTGGCCATGGTCATTCATGGGTACCAAGGGACTTCAGTTCTCCCCCTTCTCTGATAGCAGAAACAGACAAATAAAAGAAACCTGCTTATTTTCTCATTCTGGGAATGCTCCCCATCGTCGGCTGCTCCAATCGGAAGCATCATCACACTTTTCTGTGTTATAGTCTGAAACATTCTGGCAATAGGAACTGTTGAGCCATCACGAATGAAATCTGGATCTTCTCCAAAAACTGAAATACATGGGAAGAATGAATTAATAAATACGTGTAATCCAGGTGTTTTTCCTCTGCTACTGTATATTTAAGCAAAGACCTGATACTAAGTGCTTCTGAGTAGAAATAGGTTTGAGTGTGTAGCCAATTGATTTCACAAATCAGCTCTGGTTTATAAACCTCTGGTTTCTTATCATTACAAAAATAAGTAATGAGGTGTTTTGGCTACTCCTAATAAACATATCGAAATTCAGCAAGGTGTGGAAGATGTTGATGAGTTGTTCTATCAAAATCAGTGATATTTTTAAGGGTAAATGGCTGCAGCACTGAAATTGGGAAATCTCTTCTATTGCTGAGCACAATGCCCCTGCACAATTGCAAACATATTAGGAACAGAAAAAAAAAAATTAAAAAGGAACACACCAGTTTTTATTGCTCTTCTTGCTGCTTTATACAGTAGATCATTAACATCAGCAAGCCAGGGCTTTGCACCCAAAGGCATAGACACTTTCAGTTTGTTTGGACTGTTCCTCTTGGAAAAGACACCCTCCAAGTGTTCCACCACCTACAGGGAAAATACTTTTCAGTCAAAAGCTTTCATTCTTCTTGCAACTCAAGCTTATACCCACATAAGAGGGACTTAGTTTCCACAACAGAGGCCAAAGAAAAGGTTTGTTTCTTACCTGTTTTTTCACAACCGAAAGGTCCATGTGGGGGACCTGACGGATTGAGAATTTGCCAATTACTTTTGCTGGAATGACTGTTTTAATTCCTGGTTCATGGAAAGCTCCTTCAATCCCATGAACAGAGAGAGAGGGGTAACGCCACAGGTGTAGGAGTATTTCTTCCTTAAAAAGAAAAATTTTTGAAAATATAAGGGATGATGCTGGAGCCATTCACAATTGACATAAACAAGTTTTTTCCATCCTAAAATTTGTATTTTGAGATCTCTGTGTTTTAAAGATGTTTGATTTTTAATTTAAACCCATGCATATGTATTTTCATTTTTAAAAAATCCTACTACTTTCAGTCATAGAAAGATTTGGGTGGTAACAGCTTTTCATGAAAAATAAGAAAAATAGAGCATTGTTTTAAAATGTCTTGGAAGTTAATTTTCCTAGTGCAAAGTAGGACCAGAACAACTTCTGATCTGACTGCCTGTTTATCCCACAACTTGTCACTGGAAAAAACATTCAGCCAGACCCATCCCAGATGATACCAGTGAAGAAATTCTAGTAATGAACACTAAATAACACAGTAGGAAAGATGATAATTTTCAGTAACCAAGTTTTTCTGGAGAAGATGCAGAGGGGAAATAAAACTATTATGATATTATTCTAAGGAAAATAGGAGAAATATATAAATTATAAACTGGTCTTCATGCAGAATCTCAGGGTGCTGCTGCTTTCCTTCAGTTTTATGAGATTAGACCTTTATCTACACATAATGTTTATGTCAATTCATCCTCATATATGTAAAGCATCAAAACTTAGATAATGTAGTTACATTATATTTTTGTATTACTAATTCTTACAGACTAGCTTTAGGTAATTTGAAAACATTTTCATGGAAATAAAAGCATCCATGTTAGTAGAACTTACACCAGAATAATTATGATAGTGATAAAAAAATTAATCAACTCCTTTCTCCCAGCTGCCAATCTTGTGCAGAGAGACCTTTCCAAGCCAGCCCTTACCTGCTGGTTTTTTATTTGGGATATAATTTTTAATTGCTGGAAAGGAGAGGCTTGTAGCTTTGGATGCTTTTTATGGCAGACTTGGCAGATATCAAAATCTGTATTAAACAAATAAAAACCACCCAAAACATACCTGCCTAAAGCTGCCTCCCATTATTTCAGAGCTGAATACAACTTCTTTCCTACTATGTAACCTAAATGTAGGCATTTTAATGCATCTTTTATTTGGCTGTTTAGGCTTGGGGGGAGAGAAGGGGTAGGCAAGGAAGGAAGAATTATACTGGTTTGCATTATTCCTTTTCATTGATTTTTCACATTTCAGATCACTTTCCCCAGATGCAGTGCCTTACATTATCAGCAGACTAATTTTATTTACCTTTTACTTCTCAGTGCTCCTTTATTTTATTTTGAGCTTGCCATTGACTGAAAATATCTTTCAGTTTGTCTTTCTACATAAATGCTACAAATAAGTTATTTAAATTCTTTCTGCTGAGTGTTCATACAAATTTTATGTTACCTTGGTGCTGTAGAGGAATTTTTTCACACCACAATTAATTCTATGTTCCTCTAGATCAAATTCAATCGATTCATATAATTTCCTTTCCTCCTCTGTCAGGGCAGCAACACTGTCGTAGATTCCAGGGATCTGAATACGACCTGTGGAATCCACAAGGCTGTCTACAAAATAAGATACAGATATCAGTACAAGTGCAGCTTATTTCTTTCCCTTGGCAATCATAACACTCTTTCCCTTCAACCTAGCTCTTTACCAAATTAGTAAGCCTAACAACTGTTTGCATCTGTCAAGTTGCAACACCTAACTTGATATATTTGCATATTTATTAAGAAAACCATTGAGCTGCTGTTTGTGTGTAGTGTGTGGTGTGTCAGCCCAGCTTCTAACATGAAAACATCATCCTACTGAGATACAAATCAGCATTAAAAAGCCGGGTTTTGCTATCTGTGTATGTATTAAAGTTGCCTGTAATCGTTAAATGTTCTTAATTGACGCGTGACTGACATCAGCTTAACATGTCTGAAATCCTGGCCTTACTGGGGACATCCCCTTCCTCAGTTGCTGCCACCATAGCTGTGTTGAGGTTTGGAAACCTGGGAATCTTGCTTCAATTAGACTTGCCTTACAACAATTAAACGTGGCCCTGACCTTCATTAGGCTGATCATGGGCATCACTGCCCAGCTGCTCCCGAGCAATGATGTGCGTTATTACCCAGCAGCGCTATCAGGTCCAGCAGCGGCTCGTGAATGATGCCTCCAAAAGTTCCAGAGTGAAGGTCCTTGCTGCCACATTCAACCTGTACCAAAACCACTGGTTACATATGAACACTTGCTACCTTATTCTTCTGTGAATGTTTGTTTTCCACAGTGACTGGTGGTTCCAGCTTTTTTAAACAAGACCACAAATGAGCAGAAAATATTTATTATTTTCTAAGTAATAAATGGAAAACATCATGTCAGGAACAGGCTGCTTTGGCAAAGAGAAGATGGAGCTCTGTTGTCAACACCAGAGAGAGAAATTCAGCTGTCTGTAGCACTTAAACGTTTGAGAGCAAGGGTGCCCCTCCACTCCCTCTTTTGCTTGAGTAAGATTAAAGATATCATACATTAAACATTTGCATATTACTGTTTCTAACATTGGAGAATAAATTCTTCAAGTTGTGTACCCTTTTTATTTAATGCAAAATCTTCTTGAAAAAAGGCAAAAATTCATCTTGTTTTATATTAAGAATATATGTCCAACCTTAATTCCGGATTGCAACAAATAAAAATTTATGTCTCTTGAATAGCAAGGCTTTAGAATAGAGGCATTTGAGTTATTAAATGGGTTCTTTTTCTAGACACATTTTCATACTTGGGTTTATCATAAAATATTTTCCTGCAAAGGACTTGTTTATTCTTCTCAAAACCTCATTACAGCTAACTGTCTACTAACAGGGAGAGATCATTTTTGATGTTTTAATAGCATCATTTTTCTTAACCAAGACTTAGAAGAATTGAATCAAGGCTGCCAAGGCTCTTTTGGTTAAAACAAAATTCATTCTTTTTCAGACATAAAGGTTAATGCAGATTTTTCTTTAGTTCTCAAGTTCTTTAATCTTCTCTGTGAATTCCTTTCATGCTTCATCAGGAAGCATTTCCAGATGAGAAATTTCTGCTCTTTATTTCACAGTAGCTCACACTGACTGCTGAATATAGCATGTTGGCTACAGTGAACTTTATTTGTTCCTGCCAATGGTTACAAAAATTTTGTGTGGCTTTTAAACCCAGAGATCCAGCCAAACTGAGTCCCTTTAGGCTGATTCATTGTACTAACCAGTATCTGCTGCAAAAGGGCAGAGCAGCAGAAGGGATGGTTTTAGAGAGAGCTGGAGTGTCAGGTGCAGGGGTGGTGCTGCACGAGAGTTGATATGCAGAGGGGAGGATGAGAAAAGACTGGAAGAGTGGCAGGAAAGTAATGCATGAGGAGAGGAATCAAGGGGAGAAATGATTGAAGAGAAGCTAATGGAAGCAAATAAGGCTAATTGAATTGAAATGAGGAGGGAAATCTGCAGAAGCCAAAAGGGATGCAGAAGAAAGCTCTGTACTTGTAAATATTAAGCCTTCCTTCAGTCTTTCTCTGCATGCAGAGGTAATTACAGCTACATCAGTGCTATCTGTCAGAGGCCCAGCTCAAGTGAACCTGTGTCCTTTACCTCCACAAAGAAGCAGGCATTTCCCCGACTCCCATAGGTAAGGGCGGGCTTCTTGTTGCTGAGCCACAGATTGTCCGAAATTACAATATAATCAACATCAGAGAAGAAGCTCTGGTTTTCTTCTTCAAGTAACTTTTCTAGCCCCAAGGATCCTGCTTCTTCCATGCCTTCAATTACAAACTTGAAGTTCACTGGCATAGCCTACATAAAAATTAGAAAAGTCTGGGTAAGAAACAAGCATTTTAAAAAACTAAAAAAAAAAAGCTTTAAAATTAGGAGCAGACTGGCTTGCTGTATATCTTGTGTTAGGAAAAGGAAGATGTAGGATAAGTATGCAGGATCTATAGCTTGATTCAGTAGAAAAGCCAGTGATGGACACATATAGGTTCCCAGAAAAACTTGTTCTTTTCCTCATGCTTTTATCTACTTTTCATTTTTAAAGGAGAGTAAGTTATATCTTTTTTTTTCTTAGTGTTTTCAGGAAACTTGCTGGACTGTCTCACTAAATGGACTTTCTCTCAGTGCTACTCAATATTCTGATTGCATTGGAAATTCTAACTGTGTAATAGCAGTTGCATTTTCACAGAAAATTTCCTGCCTCTTATATTTCGACTGTTACTGCCCATGTGGGAGCCACTGGCTGCAGTTTTCCCAACGTTGTCCATCACCAGATTTAGATGGTGATAAAAACGTTGTCAGTGATTCTACTATAATTGTCTTTTTAGCACTCATGAATTTGCAAGCCTGCTGGTTGATAAGGATGCATTTCCAAGAGTAATTAGGAGAACTTTTATTATGGAATATTGGGAGTTGAAAATGCTGACATATCCCATAGAGGACATAAATTTCAACTTAGTTTCCTATTACAATTCATTTTCTCATTAGAGGTTTTAAGATGTTTTCTCTTTTGATTCAATGCTCAGATTAAAGGCAAGAACAAATGTGTAAAATTAAATGAACTTGTGTCATGGATGGGTTCGCTGATGGTTCATCAGCTGGCCACAGAAATTTTAGAAACAAACTGTTCATGAATATTGTTTGATGGTCTGTGCTCTTTTCTAGAAAAAGGCTTCAAATGACAAAAATTTCTTTTTGCTTGCTTGTTAAAATGTCAAGATAGCTATTAGTGATTTGAAAAACTAGAAAGATGTCAGACCCATAACCATATCCACTTACAACAACTACTCTTTAGGCTAATAATGTGTGTGTTTTCTAGTGCTTAAGAGACATCGAGGTCCATTCAGTACTATAGATGCAAGAAAAGCATGTTTTCCAGAAGGCTGTAAGAGGACTTTAAAAAATCAAGACAGTGCTCAATTTGTGCCATGTCATAATGTCATAAAAGAGACACAAAACTGTTTCTCAGCACGCTAACAGAGTATGTCATGCAAATTCACCTTAAAGGATGATAGTTACCCAAGTTACAAGCTTAGAATTTATGTTCATTTAGCTTTACTTTGGGGATACAACTACTCCAAAATTATTACGTTATTTGGACATGACTATGTTGGTCATTGTAGTAATTTAGGCAAATGTCTGACCTCAGAACTATGTCGGACTCTGAGCGATTGTGTTTGTACTAGGTGAATGCACCCATTCAAAGTATTTGCTTTGATAAATCTGGTCTGTTGGTGACATAACAGCCCATTCTGGACGAACATTTTTTGATACTTATTCTCTTCACACACACACATAAATTGAAGGTATCTTGTAGGCAGACTGAACCAAAGATCAGCAGAATGTAACAGCAAAGATGAGTCTTCATGAGCATTTTGTAATGTCTGTTATTTTACCACTTTAAAAGCTCTCAGGAGAACAGGGTATCAGAGCTATGTAATGTATGTAATACATGTTGAATGCTTCCCCGTGGGTTTTCCTCTGCAGGGCAATGGCAGCAAGACTACTTACATTGCAGACAGACTGTTCAAAACAGAAATGCTCAAAGACAAATTCTTACTGGAGTGGGACCAGTGCCTTAAGTGTTGCATTAGAAATAAGCTAATATTTTAAAGTGTATGTAGTCTGTTGGGACAAAGATGTACCATCTAACCCAGGAACGTAAATACATCTCTCCAGAGATATAATAAATAATAACAACAAATAATAGTAAATAATAAAAATTAGCAATAATAATAATAAAGAAATCCTCATTGATACCTACTAACTTTAAGGCTCTAAATGTTTCCACTGCATTTATCCAAGCTAGGACAGGTCCCTTGTTGTCTGTTGCTCCACGCCCATAGAGGTTTCCTTAAAAAGAAAAGAGGAAAGTTTTTAAGCAATCTTTGAATTTTCTCTCATCACTTCAATGTAATTGGCAAATTCCAGTTTCCACAGAGGCTTTAGCAATGTGTCAAGTGTCAAAAGTGTCAGGATCTCACTGGTTCATTTTAAATAAGGTGATGAGTGTTCAGGTGTTTCCCAATGGACTGGTACACTTTTTTTCCCTTTCCTTCCTTTTATACACATCATGTTGTGGTTTCTGCTACATGCCAGTTTTTTAGCTTCACTTTTCTTCTCAGGAACTGTTTGTTCATACCAGATATGCCTGAAGGGTTTGCACAATATGCAGCTTCTGGACACATCATTCAGACCAGGTAACAAGTAGCAAAAACCCTACAGATAAATGCCATGGCAGAAATATGAAGCTACAAGTCTAAGTATGTAAATTCTTTTTCAACTGTACGTCACGTACAGTTATCGCTGTACATGAAACTGAGATCTGTCCCCGTGTATAGACTTCTGTAGCAGTCCCCACTGGATACACTGGATATACACTGAAATAAGGCAGAAGAATTATACCAGTAAGACTGTTGGGAATTGATCCCAGATGATGAGAAAGGGCAACTTAATGGTTATAGCCTGGGAATCAGGATTTCAGAGGTCTTATTTATCTGCTGACCCTCTATCCATCATTTTTGTTCCTTCAGTCAGCTAGTTGTGCTGGAAGGATAATTACGTTAAGGGGGCCTCACATTCTTCCACCACAAATGCTCCTTAGCTCCAGCATGGCAGGTCAAAGTACAAAAGTGGCATGAAGCAAGAGCAGGAGGTGCAAGGGAGGATGATGGTTGATGCAAAAATCCTATAAGAACTTTTAAGCAGAAATGGATTCTCTGTTGAATACTCTATAAAGCATCTTTAACCACACATTGCTTTTCTATGTCGCTGTTATCCCCAGAGAACAGCGAAATCACGACATAGGTCCAAGGCAAATAATATGGCCAAAGGAGAGCTAAGACCCCATTTACTGAATTGCTCTTCTTTTATGTGTAGTTCACAGTAGAGAAATTACATGATTGGCTTATTCACCCACCACCTCTGAAGGTGACAGGTTGAGCAGTAAGACACCCATTTCCAAATATTATTCTCACAAGACTGAAAACAATTCTAGTGTTCTCACAACAACCTGCAGGTGCAGAAATGGTTTACATTCTCACAAACTGTTGTCCATCCAGTTCTCATGAGAACGAAAGCTTTCACAGAGAAGCTGTGAGAAGCTGGATTTCTCTAACTGCTTTCTTATGAGAATGGAAATTTTCACAGGAAAATTCCTCTGCTCCTGCCTTTTAGCATCCACATTTCTACACCAAATATTAGGCAGTCACTGATGGGTCTCACTAGTCACAGTATAATCATCAAAGTTGAAAGCTGCTGGACATGTCCCAAAGATTTCCACAGGAGAAGTCCCTATGCTTTGGTTAAATATACAGGAACCCTTCTCCCACTCAGAACTTCAGTTGTGTGTTCAAATAATGATACAAAACTTATGAAAATATGCACACCATCGATTTCAGTCAGTGTGTAGGGGTCACTGTTCCAGCCATCTTCCTTCTTGGCAGGCTGCACATCCACATGACCATAGAAACATACAGTGGGATTTTGTGGATCCTTCCCCAGTTCCCCAAGAATCACAGAAGGCAGTGGGAGGACTTGGCCATCAGGCAACTGTGGAGAAAGGTTTAAAAAGGGCAACTAAGGAAAATCAAACCTTCTAAAAATTACAAATGTACAAAAAAATCTGGAATTCTCAGTATTGAAAATACTTCTACACTCAATTGACTCTGATTTCATTAGGTTCACAAATCTGACTGAATCAAGTTCTAACCTATTCAGAGAAACTAAGATCTTTCTCCTCAATTGTTTATTTCCTGCTGGACTTTGTAGAGCTCTTCTGACATTTTATTGTCATAAATGCCCTCCTTACTAAACTCTCACTTCCCAGCACTGGAGAAGACAGAGGCAGCCTTGTGCTGTAGAGTCTACTGTGACACTGAAGTAGTCAAAAGCCACACAAATTAATTTGGGGTTAGATTTCACCACAGACGGAGGGCAGGAGGCTTATAACTTCAAATATAGAAACCAAAAAACGTGTTGCTGGCAGGAGGCAGCAGCTGTGTCAGACTGTCTTAAAACCAGGTTAAGGCTAATCCTCTAATGTGGCTCTGTGCACAACAGAGCTCCACACAGCCCAATTGCATTCTCTGCAACTATCAAATGACATAACCTGAAATATTAAATTGTTGCTGTACTGCAGGGTCCTTGTGCTAAGAATCAGAATGCTCACCAGAAGCCTCAGAGAAAAGAAAAGGGAATCACTATTACTGAACTTTTTAATTCCTGTTAGAGGAGAAATGTAACAGCCCAGGGCAGAAAAGAGCCCACAGCTACAGTAAGGTGAGTAAATTAGAGACAAGTGCTTCTCAGAAATGAATTCCTCCCTGTTGCTTCCCAACAATCATTAAGAAAATAGCTTGGATCATTTGTCAGAAGCTCTGAAAACCAAAGATGATGCTCTAAGTAGCTAACCCTTTCTGTCTGACAACATTTTCCGTGTAAGAACTACCTCCCTCTTACGGAGTTCAATGACACATGATGCATTAATTCTCGTGCTTCATTACATACAAGAATGTAAAAACGAGCCCCAGTAAAAATCTCAGTCCTTTTTTGCAAACTGCTTTGCTCCAGTTAAAAGCATCAAACTCCCTCCTATGCACAGAACATCAGTTTGCATTTGGATCGTCTGTGTGGCTCCCAGTATGCTCTCAGTTCTCAGACCTGATTTCAGCAGGTATCATGTAGGTACACGACTACTGATAAATCTTTATCTAGCTTTCAAAAAAATAACACTATGTCATAACATACAAGTACAAAGCACTGAAAGCAATAGGTAGACCACGTGCAGATATGATGTTTTAAGTCCAAGAATCAGAGAAGCACCTGATGTGACCCCAGGTTTACTAAATGAACAGTGGCTCCCAGTGCTGCCAGTCTGTCTGCTGCCAATGCCATCATTCGTATTACTTCTTTCCTCAGATGTGGTTGAACAGAATCACTTTCCACAGCCACCCATTCCTTCAGATCCTGCACAGGAAGAAAAGTGCAGTTAGGTGATCCAGAATGTTGTTGTCCTTGGCCCTTGTATCAGAAATCTCACACTGGAAGATGGTTTCCTTTCTGTATCATCACAGCATTATCACGGATGATCTGAGGTTTCAGCATAGAGGGGAATCACTTAGATGTCTCCCCAGGGCTGAGACTCCTGATTTTCTAAACAGGGAGGGTGCTCACACTTAGGCATTCACATTGTCAACCCATGATCTAAAATCCAGTGGAAGAGAGGGTAGACTAGATACTGACTAGTTTGCATTATAGAAATTGCATTATGTACAACTTACTTTGGTGATCCTAATGAGGATTCAGAAGCGCTCATAGATTCAAAGCATAGCTGATACTGACTGACTGGACTAATTATGTTTCTCCTTTTCACAGGGGGCTGACAAAAATGAAATCACAAGCCAGCATGGGACCAAGATTCCTCTCCTTGTCAAGAGCAAACCTACAAAAATCAGTTCTGAAGCAAAGACAGAGAGCAAGCATCCTATCTGGCTTGCATCTCCCATGCAGGTGCATTTTGGCTCTGTGGAGCCTGTCTCTGAACACGCTCAAAGGATGCCCACAACCACTTCTTTGTGGAAGTCCATGCAAATGCCTCCTTCACCCCAGGGGTCCCCAGCAGTCTGTCCCCTTGCAGCCTTGCTCTGTGAAGTGCATATTGCACTCCTGATGCCAGACCTGGAACCCTGCTCATTACCTTTGTGACAAACACTCCTCTTACACGCAGAGCTCAGGCCTCTGGGGCACCAGCTCTGTGCTCATCATTTCACTGCAATATAGCTCCTACCTTGATGAAATCACTTTGGTGTGCATCAATGTACTGGAAGATCTCCATCTCCAATGCTGAAGAGGATGAGCGGGACATTGCTGCCTTAGAGAGCAGCACAGGGCTGAAATGGATGCTATCTGAAAGTTAAGGATAAAATTCAACATTACAGACATACTGCAATATACATTTCTTTTCAGCACTAGAAAGCAGAGATATTTACAAAGTGCTGAGCTTATTTAAGTCTCCTTTAATCTCCTCGAGCCAGAAGAAAGTGTACTCATTTTATCACATAAAACCTTTAATTAACTCATAGTCAAGTTGCTGAAACAAAAAATTGAAAAGTGACCAAAGAGTGAACAGCTTTAGTTTCAGCTTTATAAGAAAATTAGGGGTAACATTTTCTAAAGAAACACTTGTTGCATCAGTTTTTCAGTACAGAAACACCAAATTGTATGTTCTGGGAAGACAACCCTGAGAGAAGATTTGCAGACACCAACAGCCCAAGGGACTCATCTTTCTTTTTCTTCATTTCCAGAATCATAGAATGTCCTGAGGTAGAAGGGTTCCACATGGATCATTGAGTCCAAGTCCTGGCCCTGCACAGCACAACTCCAAGGATCACACATGTGCCTGAGGGCATTGTCCAAACACTCTTTGAACTCTCGTCAGTCTTGGTGCTGTGACCACTTCCCTGGGAAGCCTGTTCCACTGCCCAAATACCCTCTGGGTGAAGAACCTTTTCCTAATATCCAACCTAAACCTCCCCTGACACAACTCCAAGCCGTTCCCTCGGATCCTGTCACTGGTCACCACAGAGGAGAGATCAGTGCCTGCCCCTCCTCTTCCCCTCACAAGGAAGTTGTAACTGCAATGAGGTCTGTCCTCAGTCTCCTCTTCTCCAGGCTGAACTGACCAAGTGACCTCAGCCCCTCCTCATACAGCTTCCCCTCAAGGCCCTTCACCATCTTCATAATCCTGCTTCGGATGCTCTCTAATACTTTCATATCTTTCTTACATTGTGGCACCCAAACCTGCCCCCAGCACCCGAGGTGAGGCCACTCCAGTGCAAAGCAGAGCAGGGCAATCCCCTCACTTGCTCAGCTGGTGATGCTGCACCCCAGGACATGATTTTCCCTCCAGACTGCCAGAAGAAGGGAGAAAAATGGATTCACTGACACACATTCCATATTTTACATGAATAAGGGAAAACTAGAAATAAGAGAATAAGAGAATAAAACTAGAATAAGAGAATACTAGAAAACAAATAGCTTTTGTGGTTGAATAATATCAGTGTCAATATGGAAACACTTGATAGGTGCAGAAGTCGTTTAGTACTTGCAAACCTCTCTGCCATCTTTTTTTTTTTTTATGAGATAAGGTTTTAAAGTGTGTTTTTCTAATTCCTGCAGTTTTTCTTTCACATTTGCTTGAAGTTGTTGCTGTAGTGTCTTAAATTGGTATTAGCAGAGTAAACCTTGGATGGCTAAATATTTGGTTGGGTTAAATTCAGAACAGCTGCTGTATCAGGCTGTGATGGGATGGACTCCAAGGTCAAAACTCAATGCTTTCATTCTAAAAATATTCTATACTGATAACAAAAGGTATAGTTGCAGGTCTATCCATAACTCCTTAACTTTGATGCATTGCTAAGGTGATAGGCTATGGTAATATTAATAATTTCAATTATGTTTCTCTGACAGAGAAGGAAGATTGAAAACCCAAGCATGATGAACAAGATGAGGGAAGCATTGTTCACTTTGGCTGGAGATCCTGGCTGTATGAAGGATGGGCCCCATTTTCCAACGTTCCCGTAGAAGCAAGGTTACGAGGTTTACTTCGCTCTCTGAAGTGAAGCTTTGAGAAGGCCTCTGACAGTAGATATAATTCCCAGTATCCAGTTCCTGATATCTCTTGACACTGGAAACACTGGTATTGAAAGTGACCAAATGCTGATTTTACAGGAGAGTGAAGCTGCAAAGCACTGCTATGGAGATGACTTGTTAACCAAGACAAGAAAATCCAAATTTGGGGGTGGTTTTTAGGATGGAGAGATTAAATTTAGCTGTATTATTTAAATATAGAAATATTTTTTAAATACTAAACCGCAATTTAAAGTGATGGTCAAAGTACCATTTTCTTCTCACATTGTTTTCTCCATAAAACAGTAAACCCTACCTCCAAAGAGGTGGATCTTATCAACAATCCCCTTCCAATATTTTCATCACCAGTCACAGCAGCAGCAGTTTGTCCTAAAGCAAAAGGGATTATTGAAGGAATTTTTGAAGCAAGCATGGGAAAAAAAATCAGGACACTTTAGGAGAGACAAAGCAGCTTCTAGGATTTAGCAACAAAGACCTGGTAGAGAATGAGGTTTTCATAGTTTGGGTTACAGTCATCTTTGGATTGAGCTTCTGCAGGTAAGGCTTAAGAGGAGGAATTCTGCAATTACTTAAAAGCCTCAGTCTGGCTATTTCATCCAGCCTTGAACTGTGCAAGTGGCTGCAAATATTTGGCAACTGAAATCCATTTTACAGAGGGCAATAGGAGTTAGGAGTGCAGACCACAGGCATCGTCAGGAGGACTTCCTAGGCTGCACAGGGCAGAGGAGAGAAGACCATGAGTCCCAGACTGGGGTGGTGGTAACTGGACCCTGAGTTTCCTGGCACAGACAAGACACTGTCACTTGTGGGACAGTGCCTGGGGAGACACAGGAGGGCATTTGAGCCGAAACATTGCAGGCCATGCTCAAAAGGGGCTCAGGGTACAGGGAGATGGTCAGCATTGGGTAAAAGCTGAGCATGGAGGCCATTTATGTTGTTTGCTTCTCTTTTTGTCGCTGTGTGCTTTTGGGGGACCAGGCAATGGCTCTGCGAGGTTGCTCAGTCTCACTTGAGCCAGCAGTGGGTCCCAGGAGGGCAAAGTTTACCTTCAGGCTGGTCCTTTTGACAGGTACAGTGTATTCCACCTGGGAGCTGGGTCTCACAGAGGGGAGGCTTGCTCCCACACGAGCTGAGGAGAGGATGGGACCGCTCTGGGTGCATTTGTGAGAGGCTCCAGAAAAGTGCAAGGCACTGCACCTTCACCCCAGAAAAAAGTGATAGGAATAGGAATTATACAGGGAGCATTCATCCAAAGGTGGGATGAAACCTAGTTTTGCCATGGTCAAGAAATCCCAGGATTTTAATCAGATTTTCATCTAGAGAGACATCATGGCCATTATCTTCATTTACCACAAAGCCTGCTGGATGCCTCAGTTTCACATGTATTTCACTCGTTTTTCTACCTTGCTATTTCCAAACCTCAGTTTGGAAAACATTTACAACAGAGGCCACTGAATACACACTCCTTTAACCCTACCATAGAAGACTAGACAGGCTTCTCAGGTTCACTTATGTACAAAATAAATCTTTTGGTTATGCCACACTTGAAGAAGGAGGATCATAGCAGAGGTCAGAAAATGGCTGCTAAAGGCACCAAGCTCTTGCAATGGATTTAAATATCAGTGTCTCCATCACATGAAATTTCCCCTCCTTCTATTCAAATATTCGATATTGCTGAATTCTATGCATTTTCACTCTAAAAAAAAGAGTATATTTATATATATAGTTGACACCTTATGGTGACTGGAATGAACACGTACCTTTTAATGTCAGAATCACAAAAGGACTGCTTGCTTTTACAGAGGATGTGTGCTGTGGTGCTGGTATCTTTCTCTTTTTGTCTTGGTTACGTGCAAATGACCTGGAAAGATACAGACAAGAGACCTATGTCTTCGTCATGTTTCATTAGCATTTAACTGTTTAAGAAAATGAATCAAGGAAGCTAAAATGCTGTGAAGGGGAAAAAAAAACCAACCAACCAAGCAAAATATCCTAGGGATTTTTGGAATTATTCTGTGATATTTTTGAAACAGATCAAACTTCAAGAAAAGATCATAGAATATCACAAAAATACTTCCTTTCATAAACAAAAGTAAGGAACAGTGGCAAAGTTTGGAAAACGAACGTGAGGAGATACAGAGTAGCAGAGTGCAAAAAATGTTAATAATTCAAACAAGAAATTAGGTAGCAGCTATGCTTTGCTGTAGTAGAGGGAAGGAGGGAGGGGAGTAGCTGGTGGAACTTCTTGTTAATGCACTACTAATACACGGGCAGTGCTGCTCAGGAGTGTTTGGATCACAACTGGAAAAGCTTGTGTTGAAAAGGGAGTCGGTTTAATAAAGCTGCAGAAAGATTTCAGACCAGGCTGAAATATCTCAGTGTCATAAGGAGGGGAAAAATGGTTCGAAAGGATGATAAAGACGGGGGGGATATCAAACAAAGACTTCAGTGTTCAATGTCAAGTGTATTTTATTTGATGTCATTTTAAGGAGCAGTTGCTGCTCTATAGAAAAATGTAGTATGCCTATTTTTAGAAATAATACATGACAGTCAGTTGTGCACTTTCTCTTCCTTCCTTCTTCAATAGTAAGAACATTTTGTCTTTCATCCTCCCATCCCATTAAGCTGTTAAAAGAAAACTTAGTGTTCTTCCACAGTGATTTAACAAGAAATCCAAGTTGATTCTTTAACTAGGATGATTCTTAGATAAAATATCAACTAAACTTACAAACATTTGAGAAGCAGCTCCTGAACGTGCTTTGAAAGCCTCCTTGTCTCTCCTGAAGCGTGTGCTTCATGCGCTTCCCTCCCTGTGACTCAGCGTTTCAGGTGTGTGCAGGGAGGAGGGTGCCAGTGAAAACTGAACATTGGGTTGCAACCAACCCAGAGAAAAACAAAGTCAGGACTCACCTGGTTTGCAAATAACATAAAGTACATTTGACATGAAAGGTAGGCAGTAGGTAGTAATTTACCAAATCGATGGTGGACTCCTTTGAAAGGAACCTTCCCTCTAAGCAATCACCATCCCGGAAGATAACTGAGATAATGGGGTTATTTTTTAACTTCCTTTAACAATATTCATTGATAAGTGGCATACCTTTGGTGGAAACAGGCAATCAAGCCACAGTCACCTCTCCAGCTGAGTAAGTGAGACCCTTGGCAGAAGAGGATGACAACTCTTCATGTGGCAGCTCTCAAGCCCAGCCTTGACCATGTGCAGCTGCTGTTGTCTTAATGACCAGGAGCTGCAGAGATCCAGACACTTGCAGGGGAACGAACACCAGCTCACAGCACCTGACTGCATTTGGAGATTATCAAAGAAGTATCATCCAAATCAATAGACTGCGTAGCAGCAGTGAAAATATCTGGTGGGAAGCATAGGTAAGGTCTGCACTTGCTGGCAGGTGACACTGCAATGCCCAGTGCTATTTCCAGCACTCAGCTCTTAAAGTGTTGCAACGTGAGTTGCCTGAATGGTGTTTTGGAGAACGGCAGTGGCCAGCCCTGCCCGTGCTCAAGCCAACCCTTTAGAGAAAAAAGTGAGACCCTGTTTATCAGTCCTGTTTTGCTGTAATACAGATGATATTTAAAAAGAAAGTCCTTATCTCTAGGTGCTCCACTTTGAAGCTGCCTTTGTTGCTGATGATGAGACCCTGAACTGGAAAGGTCTCCTCTTTCACCTGCAGAACAGGGACATTTTATCTCAGTTTACTGATAAGTTCTGCAGTTAATGAAGAGATAGTTTTAAGTTAAAGGTTAATTTTTGGTTTAGATGCTCACTTCTGCCTCTCTATCAAAGCAGGATAGCCAAATCAATAATAAGTCAAGTCATAAGAAATTTTCCTATCTCCTTTCCCTCCTGGAAGTCCAATATCCCAGCAGGAATCCCAGTGCCAGAAAGGACTTTAGCACTGCTGATAAGTGTTACTACTTTACCGTAGTATGTTGGAAGACTGAGAGAAAAGAGGTGGATTTTGCTTTGACTTGAAAAGTGGAAAAGAAAAGGATACATTTCTGTTAAGGCAAAGCCTTTCTCCCAGGAAGCATTATTGCCCTTTCTGCCCAGCGAGGAGGAGTAATTCACCATTTACCTAAGAAAATTTTCTGCTCATTGGTTTGCAGTAAGATAAACATGGGCATAAAAATATTCTTCCTGGAAAGACAGCTATGCTGGCTCTTGCTCTTTTCATGGCAAAAAGGTTTGTAGGAAAATACTGTGGGATGTGCAGTACTTGTACTTAGATGCGGATAGCCTCACCATCTTCTTGCTGCCAGTTCTCCACTGCAGAAGGGAGAACTCCTGAACTTGTAGTAAATTTTAGGTGCTTGAGTCTGCATACAAATTTTACCCTTAACGCCCTCTGCCCATTTTGAAAGGACCTCTATTGACATGGTCAAATTCAGTAATAAGCAAAATAAGGTAACAAGTAATAATGGAGGTCCAGGTTCTGTCTCACAGCCTTACAAAGACCTTTTTTTAAGTACTCGTTCTTCACTTGATTAATGTGTAAAAACTTGTTTGCAAATGAAATGCAAAATTTGGGGGGAAATTAAATGTTTACTTGCATTTATTTAAAAGAATTCTATTTTTATATGAATCCTGCCTTCATTTATCCTAGTTTTAAGTGTTTCACACTGGAGTTCTTCCTGAATTAGAACAGTACAAGTGAGATTAAAAATAGGTCTACCATATCTAGTAGATCCATTCAACTATTTGCTTATTTATCACATAGTACTACTGAGGAACTATACTATCGTGGAAAAAAAAGCTATTATTACTTTATAGCTTAGTATTTCATTGCTAATTGCCCCTTATTTTATAACCTATAACCTGGAACAAGGTTTAAGGTTCACAATATAAGGGATTTATTTTGTTATTATCTTTATTGCATTTATGGGGTATCATAAATATTGCCAACATTGTTTAGAAGGATTTTTAAATGTAGGGAGGTTTATCTCTTTAACAAAAATGCTCTTTGATGGTAGCTTATTAATTACAAGAAACGAAAGAACCAACTCGAATAGTTTGGCTGAGTATCCTCTTTGGGATACAGTAAGGGTTTAAGCAGGATGAAGTAGACTGATTAAAGGAAAATCAGAGCAGAACTAAAACAATAGGATAAAGGAGGGAAAAGCATCACTGGCTTTTTTCTCTTGTGTTTTGAAAATGTAAACAGTCTAGGGCAGAGATGGTCACCTACTTCGTGTTTCTGTTGCTACTTCAGGCCAGAGTATAACACCCTCACTTGGTTACACAGTGATGGTACCTTCACTTCACTGGCACCTTCAGCAGAATTAGCATGCTTTAATTGTTATCTTAATTAAAAGGGTATCTTAAATAATTACAATCTTAAGTTTGAGTGAGCAAATATGTAAGAAATACGCTGTTAGGAGCAATATTTCACTGACAGAGAAATGATATGATGGTTTTCAATGTTACCTGTCACTCTATAAGCAACTACCTCTAGTTCAAGCCAGCTATTTTTCATTTCTTGGAAGTGTATTGCAGAAAAGCAGGAATGGTATTGTCATGTCATAATCAGTGGTACCTGGTTATTATGGCAGCTTACTGTCATTTCTCAATATACTCCCTAAATATAACTTATCATCACATCCCAGAGCTACTGGTGTGGAATGGAGAGGTGCTTTCATACAATTCTGCAAATCTCTCTCCCCTACAGGTATTTCTACATCCCTGTGCAGCAGCAGCAGCAAGCCCTTCCACCTCTTCATTCCTTCCCACTTCACACTGCAGTTAGAAGAGTATTTCCCAGCCACCACCCTTCAAGATAATCACAGCTGATGTCAAAACACAAGTTAAGCAACATTGTCCACTGTGAGAGCTTGTCAACAGTGGAGTGAGACTGTGCTGGTAGAGAGGAAAAGATCCCCAAGACCCTGAATTAGCAGTTGTTACCTGGATGTCGATAATCACCACCCGGGTATGTCAGTGGAAGGAGATTGATTTAGAAAAGGTCCCCTTACCCAGGCAGGAGATGCTTCACGAGGATCGTTGGCTGCAGACTGTGCTCTGTACAGACCAATGATGCTCAGCACCTTCCAGGAGCAGGGCCACAAAGATTTGAGGTACTCTGTGGAGGAAGGGCAGTAACACGGAGCCCTCTCACCACCTGGTGGCTCATTCAGCAACCTCTCTGTACCCAGAGCTCCAAGCATGCAGGCTTTAAGTGATAAGAGAAACAAACAAGTTCTTGTCCAGTGCGAATTCCAATACATTGCTCTGAGTCCTGAGATAGGAGACTGTCCAATTTTTCCAAAAGCACCACTGTAAATTCATTTGGCTTAATGATTAAGCAAAATATTTTCAGATATTAATCACACTGAAATGATGGCGAGAGGTTATTCCCATGTTAATATCCTTCAGACAGCTTTTCTCAGCCAAATAGCAACAGTATTCCTTAGGGATGATTAATACTCTCCTTGCAGGTGAGGCTTTTATCCAGCTGATAACTCATAGTCATTCCCAAACGGACACATCAGAGACTGGCTTTTTGGGCTCACAGAGTAAAGCTGACACTCACCATACAGCACTTTGTTCATGCAGCTCTTCACACTGCCTCCTCTCACTTTCCATGAGGTCCAGGAATTGGCAGAGTCAGGGCATGAGTCACTGAGGTGGTGCTGTGCATGGTGTCCTTCAAGGCACATGTCTGGAGCACCACAAAGTTAACTCAGTTTGACACTTCGCTGACTTCTGCATCTTGGCCGGGTGTCCCAGGAGCCACAGCCTCTGAAGAGAGGCTTAGGAGTATTTTTCCACTGCAGTCCTCCTGTCATTGAAGTGTATTTGGGAGAAGGCCAAGGCGAGCGGAGGTTCTTCTCTTGACAAACACAAGCTCTTTTAAGCTTAAATGCAGAAAAAAACATAGCTTAAATATAAGCTTCCTTAAGCTAAAATATCTGATACCTAAAAGAACCCACTGTTTATACATTTATGAATATATACACACACACAAGTTGCCACTTGCTAACTGATGTGACCATTGCAAAGCTTTTGTGGCTGTGACCTCCTCAAGGAGGAGTGAGAGCTGTTTCATAGCACATATCTTTTATCAAAGTGCCCCTGATGATAAGGGTAAAGCACCTTCCTCAGGAGCCCAGAGGAAATGCCCATTGAACGAGGGCTCTGCACCACTCACATGTTGTGCACCTCGTGCCAGCCATGGGCCATTTTGTGAAAAATGTGACAGCACCTCAACAAAAACAGAAAGATAATTACAAGACTGGAGCACTTCATTAGAAAACTGGTTCATATCTGAACATCTTAATTAAGCACCTGCACACAGCTGCTGAGCCTGCTAACAACTGAGGTGGATGCACAACTAGTGGATCAGGATCTTTAATTGAGTTGCTATAAACTTAATTACGATTTCTCTGGAAAGTAGTTCCCTACTCATTCCACTCCTTCTCTACAGACAAGTATTTTTGCTCTCTTTGTTACAGTCTTTTCAAGCAGAGAAGTTTCTCATATATTCAAAGGCCTTTAAACAAAACTGTAGCAAGTGCCTTGACACGCCTTAAAAGGCAATGATGACTTTTCATTTTCAGTACTATAGAAATCCCAATATTTAGAACTAATTTTTTTTTATAGCTCCTAACTTCTAAGAAAATGACAGTTCTGCAAGTCACTCGTTTGGATATAAGCCATTAATCCCACACACTGAGTGCCTAAATCCTTATTTAAATTATGAAATTTTGGTTGAAGTATTTGAGGTAGTTCACGAAGATGCATAAAGTTTGTATCCCCTCACTCACTGCACTTCAGGGGGAATTAAGTTTACTGTGAAATAAAACAGAGAAACAGGGGAAGTCCCATGACAATATCTAAAAATACTTTTAAGTCATTAGCTATGAAATGTCAAGTGCACAAACAGCTGTTAGAGGAGCAGTTCCACCGTGTGTTCCTGTTCTCATGCCTGGAAGCCAATCTCTAAGGGGAGCACAGCTTGACCAGGAAGAAAAGCATATTCTCCCCCTTTGCAACAATCTATGTACCCTTTCCTACAAGATGGGAGAGGGGAAGGCTGGGGAGGGAATTGCATCTTGGGTACATGTTGCCTGGGTGGTGCTCGAGCCACGAGACTTGGTGCTCCAGAGAAGCAACACTATCATAAGCTTTAGTTTCAATTATTTTTAGCGAGAGTTTCCTGATCAGGCCCCTATAGTACAAGGTTATCATCACCCACCTTTGAGAGAAGGTGCTGTGCTATGCACACCATGACTGGTTGAGCTTTAGGGCAGCCATCAGCTTGCTGCCTTGGCTTGCAGAGCTGGTGATAGTAAGAAACCACATCCAGTGCATTGCTACAGGCAGTGCTCCAAGCTCCCCAAACATTCCAAAGGCTCATTCCAAACTGATCATCATCCAAAGCCCTCCCTAATACCAGAGTGCTACTGAACAGCCTAAACAAACAACTCCAGGTTTTCAAACTGACTCTTAACCACAAACCTCACCAGTCTGACACACCCATTGCTTTTGCTTCTCATTTATTGTGCAACCCCATTATATTCTTTGGCTGTTTCCTCTGTGCTGGACAGACATATTCAGTGGTAGAGCTGGATATCCTTTAATCACACAATCATTTAGGTTGGAAAAGATCTTGAAGTTAAGTTCAACTGTAAATCTCAATCTGTGACATGCAATTGCATAGAAACTACCCATAAAGAAACACTCAAAATTTAGACATAGCATTTTTTTCATTTCTTCTCTGTGTGGAAAACCCACAATATCTGTGTTCTTTTGCTATGCCTCCTTATCAGAATACAAAAAAGGAAAAAAATAGCCTTTTTTATTTTTATTTCTTATGCCAGAAGTCAATATCTTAGATTACAGAAAAGCACACAGGAACCAAAAGAATGTATTCTGATGTCCCCTTCCTTTCCCATGGTGCCTTTCCTCATCAAGGCTATAGAGTTTAGGATGGTTTGTTTTCATGTTAATACCTACAGGGAAGCTGGCTGGGCAAGGATATTCCCACAACAAAAAGCTACCTGAGGAACAGACACAACCCCACACACAGGTAATTTAACACAGGGGACCAAAGATAATGCCATCATGAAATGGACGCAGTTTCTGTCACATTTAGAGAAGTAAAAATGTGTTTATAATGTCAGCCATTTTGCTCCAATTGCAGCAAGTCTGCTTTTACCTATCTGATCATTCACTAGTAGGGTAAAGTTATTACTGAAAATATTGCTAGAGGCAGCACATATATCCATTTCCAAAGCAGAAATTACATGAAGAACTCATATTGAAAAATCTAACTCTGGAACATGATAGATTTAAAAAGTCCAAACCATCCATTTAGTACCTTGTGAACGATCTCAGCTGAATACAAAGGTGTCAGAGATGTCAGATCCTTCTTCCGTGTGCAGCCTTCCCAGCCGCAAGTAAACGTGACTTTTATCTGCCTAGACTTGCTCTGTTTTACCTGGGAGGGGAGAAAATGCTCTGTGGAGATATTAGAAAGATAATGCATCTCACACAGTTGAGGCTTTGGGTGAACTCTGCAAGTAAAAGAAAAAAAATAAAAGAGTGCTTTTTTTTCCCTCATGAATAGTTTTCAAAGAGCCACATTTGAAGGAAAAAAAAAAAAAAGCCTGAAGTGGTGTGACTGATTGCTTTTGAATTATCTCAGCATGGTGTCATCTTATCTGAACTTTTCATTTGTTCCTATGACTAGTAATTGGGCCCTAAACCAACTAGCAGATTTAGCAGGATCAAGCTCTCATATTCAGAGCACTGCAAAAACACAAAGAGAATTTTTGATCTTTAATCTGAAAGATAAATGGATGTTATCCATGTGACATGTGACACTTCAAGTACTGAAATAAGGCGGTTGGGGACCAGGCTTTTTGGTATTTGGTGTGTTCCTTTGCTAATAGTTATATCTAAGTCACTCTTTGCTTCTGCCGTCTTGAAAACTCTGAATATTGATACATCTGTGAAAAATGAGTGACAGATCAAGCTTATAAGTTGATGCATCATTTGCCAATATACTTGTCTCTCCTGAAGTAACCAATTCTCCCTAATCACAGACTACAAAAGAGGCTTTAATACCATTTTGCTGTTTGTTAGTTTTGGGTTGCAGATTAACTTGATAGGTTTAAAGGACTCACAATGACATATTAATTTCTATCAACAAGATAAGATTATATTTGGAACAGACTGATTGCAATCTGTATTTTTGCATTATAATCTAATGCAAAGTGTGTAAATTAAAATTTACCATCTTGTTCTATTATAAGGCAAACAATTTCTGAATATTTCACAATCTGAATTCACCACCTCCTCTACTTTTGATTTAGACTCAAACTTAAAGAAGCAGCCTCTCAGGCTCATAGACCACTTTCTCATTTTATCAACCAAATTCTTACTATTCAGCAATAGAAAATAAGGTTAATAGCATGCCAGAATGATAATTATTTTTGATGGGCATAGACTCTAGTAATTCAAATTCAAAAGCAAACTGGTGCATGTATCTAAGTTTACAAACAGATTACCAGGCACTTCTGGATGCATTAGCCTTACTTCTGTGTTGATGTCTATGAATACAAGTGGGTGAAAAGACAGCTGTATTACAGACTGTGTGAAAAAAAAAAAAATCCTGTTTGAGCCCCCTTTTTAATTTGTAGTGCTAAGTCTAATTATATTCAGAATCTTTCCTCTACATCCATAAGGACTGCTGGCTGATTAGTGGCAGGGAATGTGTCACTAAAACTTCCTTCCATATAAATCAAATTATTGGAAGAAGCTAGATGAGCGTTTATTACTGAGGCACTCTCAGCTCCCTCTAATGAGGTCAGAGTAAGTTGAACTTATTTTACATTTGGAACAGATAATGCTAATCAGCTGCTACTGAGCACAGCTTCAAGGTGACTGCTGTGTCCCAGTAAATCTGTGTCATATTTGCACGTAGATAGATGTGGAACTACAGCACATTAAGAAAATGAAATGTATCATCTTAATTATTAATATTTTATGTTGGTGACTCAATTACCCATCATATCCCATAGGAATGCTTTCACAGAGTGGGCAATGTAATACAGCATCGTTTTCTATTAATTTTATGCTCAGTTAATCTGGTGCTCCCATTTTCCCAGGGAAAAAAAAACCCACCCAGATGTGTTTGCTACATTTTAGTGTATTTCTATTTTAAGCCAGTGAATGCATGAACTTATCTGCAATTAAAAACAAAATTTTACTATCCCATTTCTCAAATCCCTTCCTTGAAACTCCTATGAATTAAAAAAAAAATTTCCCAACTGGTCTCCAAGTATTTAAATTTCATCCATAAGTGTCAGACAACTCCAAGGACAGCTTCCAAAAATTATATGCAGTTCTACAAACTTTAAATTCATAACCAGCCAAATTCCATTAAATATCATTTCCAGATCAGTGCAAAAGAACATTAGCAGACTAAAGGCTGGAAGCTAATGAATTCTGGCTCTCCATTCTCCAGGAGCATGTATTTATACATTCACTTACACCTCTCTCATGAAGCCCTCTAGTTCATTTCAGAGACCTGCTCTCTACCTGTGTCTCTCCCAAGCCTGTCCACATTCAAGGTATCTTTACTCACATCTTTATACTGAAATCCTGTTGCCAGGCAACAGAATTGGTAGCCCCTGTGTGCCTCAGCTCCTGATGCAGTCTTCCCCCTTCTTGATTTGTATTCCTGAACCCATCTGGTCAGAATTAAAACTGCCTTAAAATAATCACAAGCAGCACTGCCTCTCCTTGTACAAAAGTTTAGGATATGGTTGGCAACACATTACAGGATACTTTGGAAATATTAACAAGATTCAAAGCTGTGCAGAATAAATCTTTTGCTTTATTTATATTAATTCTCTGTTTGACAACCAGTTCCTAAAAATGACATGCAGACTCTATAGTACTTTGAATTTCTATTGTGTTCTTGCAGCTTTGAACTACAGTCCTGCAGCTAAGTGTTCAACGCAATAGAAAAAACCCAAAGAGATATGCCTGGAATCACTTCCAAGTGCCTTTTGTCCAATGCTTTTAACTTCTGGCATTTCCACAAATTAAAAAGTACTGTGTTTCAGTGGATTTGCAGATATAGCTGCTCTTCTGCCCAATTTTTCACTGGTTGCTATTCACTCAAATAATAAAGAGGCTAAGGGAGAGGAATTTGGGAACAAAAAGTCACCTTCTCCCACTCTATTTAGTTTTCTTATCGTGCTATGCCAGCTTCCAAAAACTGAAAACTATTTCAGAGGCAAAATTGAAGGCCATTGCCTCCTAGCAGCTCCCATGTTAGAAGTACAGTTTTTATACAAAAAGTAGAAGAGACGCAATCCAGTCAACCTGTAACTACCCCGTTATACAGTGAAAGCCTGGTAGTATTCCTAGGAAACTTCATGGGCTCCCCTTGCAGGATTAGTTCCCCTCATGTGAATGACTGGGAAAAATATGAGTGGGGGAGCAGAAACAGCAGCAACAGCAGAGAATATGTGAGGCAGCAAAGGGCAGGTATTCTGTACTCTGCATATACTACTAAAAATCCATCAAAAGAAACATAATTTTTGTGTTTTAAAGGTTTCTAATGATGCACTGCTAAACAGTTGAAAATGGAAGAGAAAAAGATGTCAACAGCAAGATAGTCTAAACCAACACCTTACCAAAGGCTTATTTATAAATAAATAAATAGATATTTTACAGCATTCTAGTTTTCAGAAGTATTTTGCAGCCATTGTACTACTTTAGCACTCAGTTTAGTTATATTGTTGCTTTCTACAAGTCTAAGGAAGAGTTTAATAGGTATTATTGTAATTCAGAAGCAGAACCTCAAAATCCTACCCACAAACATTTAAAACAGTCCAAGGCAACACAGCGTTTATTCTCAAATCTAACCTTGACTCCAGTCTTCACTGCATCAACATTAAATCCACTAAATACTTGAGAAACATCATATTGAATTCCATCACATGTTGTAGCACCTATCTTGGAATTCAGGAATTGGCTACAATTTTCGCACAGATTAACAGCTCCTATTTGCAATTCCATGAACTTACTCTGTCCAAAGCAAGGAAACAGTCCTCCAAAGATTCACCTTTACATGAATACATTTAGCAATTTTATGCATGTATTTTAATATACACAGAGGCAGTAGCAGCAGCCTTCAAATGACCCTGCCTGAAATACTATTCATACACATTGCTTATGCACACTTCAACTTTAATAAGGCTCTTTCAGTACAGACCAGTGGACTGTGATTGACAACTGTGGGGCACACAGTGTCACAAGCAACAGCCAACACAAAAGTGTCTCTAACAAATTTTCTGAGAATCTAATAACTGAACATATTTCACTTTGAAATATTTTGGCATTTTGTGCACTGTTGCAATAGCGTGAGGGACTGACTCTGGCTGGACTCCAAGTGGCCACCAAAACTGCTTTATTACTCTATTCCTCACCTGGATAGGGGCGAGAAAATATAATGAAAGGCTCCTGGGCCGAGGTAAGGGCAGGGGGAGATCCCTCACCAGGTACCGTCATGGGCAAAACAGACTCGACTTGGAGAAATTAGTTTATTACCAATCAAATCATAGTAGGATAATGAGAAATAAAAATCTATAGAACATCTTCCTTCACCCCTCCCTCCTTCCCAGGCTTAACTTTATTCCCAATTCTCTACCTCCTTTACCCCAGAGGTGCAGAGAGACAGCCAGTTCATCACATGTTGTTTCTCCATGGGCTGCACTACAGGCTGAAGAAGAAGCTCAGCTCTGGCACCTGGAGCACCTCCTCCCCCTCCGTCACTGACCTTGGTGTCTGCAGGGCTGTTTCTCTCATGTATTCTCACTCCTCTCTTTTCTGGCTGCATTTACTTCCATGCAATAACTTTTTTCCTTTCTTAATTATGTTGTCCAAAAGGTGCTACCACCGTCACTGTTGGGCTCAGCCTTGGCCGGTGGCACATCTGTCTTGGAGCTGTGTGCCATTGGCTCTGCTGGACATGGGGGAAGCTCCTGGCAGCTTCTCACAGAAGCCACCCCTGTAGCCCTGCCCAGAACCTTCCACACAAACCCAGTACATACAGAGAGCCTGAAGAGTAACTACGTGGTGGTTATCCCACTGGACTTTCCAAAGGCAAGCACAGCACAATAACAGTGACAAAAAAAAGCTGCTTGACTGTGTTTGTTACTGCATTTTTCAATCTAAAGGGCAGAAACATAAGAGGCCCATGAGCTGCCTCCATGATTGAGAAGAACAAACCTGCACAGAGAAGACAACATTGCATACTGCTTGAGCATCAGCAGGCCTATTGCATTGGCATGCATTTTAAGTTTTCCTCAAGAAATCTCAGAAGCACTAAGGGTATGCAAAATTAATAGAGATATGAATATTTAAAAGTACTAGAAAAACATGTCCCAGCATTCAGGGCTTGTCATAACCTAACCTCGTGAAGTAAAATGGTTATGATCAAGCTAGCAAGGGACTAGAATCAAAATTGCCCACTAAACTTCCCTGTGTAGCCCAAGAAGATTCTCCAGAGTGATTTAAATCCCCTGCATAACTTTATTAATAATCAGGAAGGCAATTTATTCATATTGACTCCTCATAATGTAAATGCATATTTAACACATGAATCTATTATATTTTAATTGAATGAGTTCAGATAACACTGAAAATATGGTAATGTTTTTGAGCTAGTAGTTAAACAGAATGAACAAAGTGGAATACTTTATCTAGATTAGCTCTATATTATCTCCACTCTTCACATTGCTTCAAGGTCAAGATCACAAAGCTGAAGCTCTTCAAGTTTTGATTTGGTTAGTGCATTCAAACTCATTATGCTAAACCAAAGTCTGTTTTGCAAGTTAAAAACAGTTTCAAATTAGGAAACATTGTGCTCCATGAGCCTAAAATGGATTGCAGCGTAGTTGAAAATCAGGGTTGTGTTTTAATGTGCATGCTTGTGGTTTCCCAGAACACAAAATAAAGAAAAATCACATTTTAAGTGGTGCTTAGGGCTTATTTAGGGATAATAACTTGTAATAACTGCAGCCACTCTTTTAAGTGCATATTCCATATCAAGATGCATTGCCATGGATTTTGCTAAGACACAAGTAATCTAGTGAGCAATGAGGCCAGAAGTCTGCAGTCTCAGTTTTGCACCCTGAGAACAAGTAGTTGTAAAATCCATGTTGTGTATCTTTCTCCATTCTTGGAGTGGGAGAACTAGCAGTACAAGCAAACTTGACTTGCTGGCAGCCACATGCCACTGATCAAGAGATGTCCCGATTTGAAACTCAACAAGTAAAGCAATGCTGTGAAGTTCTGTGTGGGAAATGCTGAGCGGCCTTTGCACATCCAGCAGACAGTGGTGTCAAGGCCTGTGCTTCACTGATGCATTTTGGTTTTCATTATCAACTCACACTTTGTCGTGTCAGGCACTTCTGTGTTGAACAACAGCGCTGTTATTCAAACAACTCAGGCTAAGCAAACTCTTCACACCATGCACAAGCATTCATGGATGCAGCAAGCCAGCTCTCTGCAACTAGAAGTCTTCAAGGAGCCAGGTCTGAAGCACACAGGCTACAGAAAGAAGCTGGTACCACTAGTCCCCTTCTTTCTGCCTGCCTTGATCACTGAGGCCAGGTACTACTGCTTTTGTGGTCACCTTCTGAAGAGACAAGAGAGGTTACAGCTAAAGCAAGCCCTGTTGTAGCAAGCTAACAGATACTGATGATTACTGAATTTAAAATTATTCATCTAAACAAATCTGAAGTCCCATTAAATCTCATTAAGTACTGATTACTTGAGCAGCCTATTCCTGTGGGCTTAAATAGGCCCCTGCACATTTAGGCCAAAGTCCCATTTTAATCTCTTTTTTCACAGGGTTCTGGCACTCTCCCCCTCCCAAAATATTTCTGCTGCATATTCAACAGTATCTGCTTCTCAGCCTTTTCTACAAACCCCTTGACACCCTTTTCTTCTGTTTGGGCCTCCTTCACAGCTCTGCCATGCTGTACTTACTCAGCAAGTATAGGATCTGATACAGTGTCTTCAGTGCAGAGCTTGAGCCAGTTAACTGATTCTCAAGAAATTTGTTACAAATGCCAAGAGGACAAGTACACATGGTTTCTGAACATAGGTAACAATGTAATTCATAAACAGTAACTCCCCACTGTTTGTGTTCAGTGCTCGCAAGGACTGACACAGGATGGTCTGACCATACCGCAGCTGCAAGTGGAAGGGTTACTGGTACCAGATTATCTCCAGCCATCAACACTAATGACAAACCAAAAAAACCAAAATGAGCTTCAGTGAGACCAGAAGGCTCCCTAGCCCAACAGCTCTCTACTGTTAAGTCTCCAGATCAAGCAACAGTGAAAACCAGGTAGAGAAGATATTCCTGCCTTCTGCCCCTCAAGGGAGGAATCATCCTATGTTGCTGACCTGTGTCAGGACACAGGATTGTACCATGCTCTCAGAGCAAAGCACTATCACTTGAAATACTTACCTACTTTAGGCTGCCAGTGCTGGTCAGGTAATTCAGAAGCAGGGAGCCCAATCAAGTTCAGATCAGCAAACATTTAAGAGGTTTGTTTTTTCTGGTTTTTTTGACATAATAGCAAATGTGTTGGTGTTTAATGTATCCCATAGACAGCTTGAAGTTGGATGCCAGTAGTAGTTGCAACAAGTGATCTCTCCCTGTTTATGTCTACAGATTCCATTCACTCCCTTGCAGTATTATCAGTTATGCTACCTGGTTTACAGAGCCAAAATGAAACATTTTGAGCTTGTTTTCTCTCAGGAGAGCTGTATTTCACAACATTTGCTTCAAGTCAACAAGTTCTTATGGAGCCAGAGCCTGGAATAAAAATTTGGATTCCCACAAGATATAGTCTGTGTAGCCAATGTTGCTCACCTGCCTCCATAGCCACAGAAGTGTCCCTCTAAGTTCCCAAAGTTGCTTTCCCACCCAAGTCATTATTTAAACCTTAGAGACCAAGAGCCAAACTACAGCACAATTATTTATTATTCTCTTTTGCTAGTACAAAGGCAGCTTTACAAAAACAGCCACTAGTCACTACCACAGTGAAATTTGTTACAACCTGATTTCCTGTGAATTGAAACCTGCAGGAGACAAACTCCTCTTCTAAATCATTCAGTTAGCAGACAGGTGTCTCACTACAGCTTGAGTACATTCCAGTGTAGCCCCATAATCTTGACTAATTGTTTCCAAGACATACCCAGGAATAAGAACCTTAAATTGGCTGGCAGTTTTGCCACTGCTGTGGCTGCTTAAACTGCTGAGAGTAAACCATTCCTCTTGCTTTACAGGAAAAGTAGATGAATACAGCAAACTGAAGCGATACAGAGGGGACCAAGATGCAGTTCAGGACTGCTGACCAGTTCAGGAATAGTCTGTTCATTTAAAGTAAGCATTTAAAGAAGTATTTTTGGTGTCTCATGTTCTTTGTCAAGTGCAACTGCACACTTGCCTCTCCCCTACCAAAGCAGTGGAGTGTTGGTAGAAAAGGGGAGCCATGTTAGACTTGGTAATTGATGATATTTTGCAAGAAAATTCAGACTTCTGATCCATAAACCAGAAGGTGAGGTGTCTAACTTAGTCCTTCAGCTGAGAAACTTCATAGAGGTATGCACCAAGCATCTTCACCCCCTGGATGTAGTTGTACCTGCAAAGAAGACAGTTTCCTTTAGCAGTGTCTTCACTGAGCTGTATTTCTAGCAGATGCCCTTTTTGCAAAGCCCACTCATCAGTCCTAGGCACGTGACAAACTCTACAGGAATTGCTGCTGCAGGCAACAGGCACTACAACCCAAATCCTACATCTTCCCTGGTAAGACAGAAACACCATCCTTGGGGGAAAGGATAGCCAAGCTTAGAGACCAAAGTATAAAACCTACTTCTGGTTTCAAGGGTATCAATCTAGAACTCAAGATTCAGCTACAAACTAGTTACCCAACCAGTCAGTCATTCTCTGCTGGGGAGGATGGCTCTTTGCCATCCAGAGAATTAAACAAAAGCAAGAGCTCAATTGTTAAGTGGTTTTCGTAACACATGCCAAGATCCACAGTAAACTCACCCCAGCACAGGAATAAATATTCTCTTACCTATTTAGCTTTTCATTTTGAGAGTGGGCACCATCATCTGCAGCTCCGACAGGAAGCAGCATGACATTCTTGCCTGTGGCTTCTTGAAAAGTAAGGGTAACAGGAATGCTTCCTCCCTCCCTTGTCAGGTCTGGTTCAACTCCAAAAACTAGAAAAGTGATACTCTAGTCAGTTTAGAGTTTATATTTTTTCCAACAAGTCCTTACTTAAGCCATCAAGTACCCATCTGTACCAGGTGCTGACCAAATCAGCCAGAATGCAAAGGCCACAGACCTGTGGAGCTTCCCCCCACATTTGTAGCACTGGAGTATTGTCACTGTCAGAGTTCAGTTCAATTACACACCAATACTTCATCTGAAAGCCTCTTTGTACTCCAATACAAGTTAGATTTGCTCTAGCTGCCCTATACAGTCTAGCAAAACTGATCAAGAGGGGTGCTGTGATGACCAAACTTCATCGAATTTGGCTAAGCAGGTGATCTGAACTGACAGTTTCATCCTTATGCAAAAGCAACACCATATCAACCAACTTGTCCCAGAACAGTAGAAATTAATTTGATTTCCAGAATCTTTCCTTCCTGTACTTCAGATTTCAGTTTAAAGATTGCACATAACATGCTTCCTTACTTAGTAAGCCAAAGTTATTAGATGTGAGTGCAGAACATTAAATATTCAGCAAATATAACCTCCTCAGAGTTTCTTGAGGTGCTGGAGGAAGAGCTTTTTTAATCCTACCAATGCCAAGTGAAAAACCCACTGACCTGTCTTCATGGCCCTCCTACCAGCCATGTAGTGGGGATGGTTGAAGTCTGACACCCAGGGTTTTCCACCATGGCCTAAGTACACTCTGAATTTGTTGGGACTCTGCAGCTCCGCAAACTTGTTGTTCAAGTAGTCTTCAACCTGTAAGAAAGATTGAATGATCTTATTTACTGTTAGCACTTGTATGAATACTGGCAAAGTTCATATTCTAAAAGCATCTTAGGGACTTGTGGGTCACTACAACTGTGCAGCAATACTTTTCCTATTGCTCTTATTTTGTAGTATTCCAATGATTCTCTGCTCTGAAGTCAGAATATCTTCTTTAGGCAAAGTAGCAGTATATTGTAGAACAATTAGCCAGTATGTCAAACACTGCTGCTTTTGAATATGCATTTCTGGCAGTCCAAGTGCCCTACAATTAAGTCAGTGTTTACTCCTAAGCCTTTTTGAGTTTACAGACTACAGTCCACTGGAGCACCACACAGGATTCCCTCAGTTATCTCGTGCTGAGGTGCAGTACAGGGAAGATGGTAGGAAAGCAAATGAACAGAACTGCTTTAGAAAATGGAAAAACTCTTCCCCCAAGGCAAGGTGAACAGAGATTTAGAGACACTAGTTTAGATAGCAGCAATTCATCTCAACATACATTCTTTGTGACTTCTTCAGGAGTCATGTTTGGCACAAGTCTGATTGAGAACTTTCCAATCACTTTCCTAGGAATCACAGTCTTGGCACCAGAGGCTGAGAAGGCTCCTTCAATTCCATGGAGAGACAAAGAAGGGTATCTCCACCTGTGCATAAGGATCTCTCTCTGTAGACAGAAAGAGAAAGACACAAGGCTACATGAAGTCTGACAGTTCCCTAAACTAATGATTTCTTCAACCTAATAAAGAATTTGCAAGAAATAGTGCTTTTTCCCATGAGGAAATGCAGCTCACTGAAGGCCACTCAGAAGCTGTTACTCATATTAATCACACATTTTGATACAACAGCTGGGTTCTCAGCACCTTAAGACTCAGTAGTTCTAGTCTGGCTCTCTCCTACCTCTGTGGAACTTACGGGACATGACCAGTCTGCTTCTGGTAAGGACGCGAGCACCATTTATAAGGTGCTCAACCACAGTTTGTAGGGAGCATTGAAAGCTTTAGTTCCCACTGCCTCAGGACAGGCAGGTACCTTCATCATGAAGATACTGCTTAAGTTCATGCTTTCTAAAAGCCTTACCACAGCTCAGACTGAGGCTTAGAGTGTTCTTTTCTTTATATCATCAGCTGTATTAAAAAGCCTTAACTCCCCGCTGATTAAATTGACCACCACTGCCTTCCAGGTACACTTCCTGCATTTCCTCCCTGTTGCCTTGGACACAGCTGTTCAATACACTGGATCCTGAATTCAATGCAGCTGTTGAGTTGTTCTGTGCAGACACAAGTACAGTGTCTCAAGCCTGAACTTCACTGCAGAAATGCAGGAGACTTAGAAATTTTGCGTCCTTTATGTTACAAGTTTGTTTTTTTCCAGGTACAACCTGCCTCCAATCTTCTCTCAAAACAAATGTAGCTGCCACAGTTCATATCTCTCAAGCACATTTGCTTCTTATCTGGAAGTTACAGCCATCTCTCTCTTCTCTCTCCTTAGCCCCAAAACCCTTCCTGCATGCATGCAGCTTACAAGTCTCTTAGCTGGAATTTCAGTTTAGCCAAGACTGAACAGCTTCAGCTCAGTATCACAATGAACATCTTGCCATCTCCTCCTTATATCCAAGCTATAATTCATCCAGTACTTTAAAGGACAAGGCTAAACAAGGAAGTCTGTGTGCTCCCAGTTGATATAAACCTGAGCACGTAAAGCCAAGGTTGAGGATATAAACTGTTACTTATACCTATCTGAGTTAAGTTTGAAGTCTCCTCCTGACAGTACTAGGAGAGAAGACAGACCTGCACATGTAAACTTGCCTTTTACAACACCTGTGTCTGCTTTTTATGACAGGAGATGTATTTACATCTAGAGTTTTAAAATTAGTATGTAATACCTGTACCTTGTAAGATTCAATGCTGTTAAAAGCATTCATTTGGAGAGCTCCCAGGATGAAGATTTAACTTTAGACATGAGTTTATTGAGCTTGAGGCTGTTCAAAGATTTGGGCTGCCTAGTTCATGATTATAAAACAGTCCTTGTTTGCCAGGTCTAGAAAGATGTTCAGCATGTCAGCCTTAAATTCAGCACAGCTAGGTTTCAAGCTGTTTTCTCACCTCACAGGCAATCATCTCTGAGCAACTACTTTATTTCTGATAACCCACTGAACTTCCTACCAATGAAGAAAATCAGGTGTTTTGTGTAGATTGTCATCTGACCTCTAGAAAGCTGCCAACATTCTTACCAACATTAAGAGAATGGCACTAGATAAAGTTCTGTTCAAGTTTCAAATGCTACTTATACAGAGTAAGGAGCAAATTTAAAGTTGTTAAGGCTGCTTGGGTTAAACGTGGGATAGCCTTCACTAAGTTTTCGAGCACCTAACACTAGCAGTACCTCTGCAAAGTGTTAAGTCTGCAGTCAGCCATACAGTAAGCAAAATTATCTACAAGGCATTCTCACCATTTTGAAGACATCAGATTAATCCTCTGCCTAATAAATTACTTGGTAACTACACACACATCCACAGAAGCTTGTTTCTGTTTCCTACTAATCAGACAGCTTGCTCTAGACAGGGTAGAGAAAGAGTGCAGCACACCTTTGCATCATGCAGGAGTCTTGTTGCTCCTACATCTTTTGCATAGTCTGTCAGGTCAAAGTCAATCTTTTCATATAATGCCAGCTCTTCATCAGTAACAGGTGCCACTGCTTCATTAACACCTGGGATTAGGATTTTCCCTTTCTTGTCCACAAGAGAACCTGTAAACAAGAAGTACCTAATATCAGTATTCAACCAGGAGATACAAGATGTCATTGCTGGGAGCACTTTCCTTGGGAAACAGAAGTCTTGGCCTTCTGAAAACTCAGAAGATGTAATGAAATTCAGACTTCTGTTTCCCAGAGCATGCACCACTGAGCATGGAAGACACTTAAAAGAATTTGTCTCTGTCCAAAATGTTCACTTGCCTGCTACTGTACTTAATTCTACTGCTACATTTGGCTGGCTGAAGGTAGGATTCCCAAAGAGTTCAATATCACGTCCACAGCAGAGTTTGAGAAAACAGCTGATTTAATTAACATGCAAATTTGCAGTAAGATTTTAGGGAAAGCTAAGAGTAGATAGACAACTCCTTGGCAAGATCTTCACCATATTTCTGTATTTAAGGCATTAGCTTTGCATACCTGGCAAGCACCATTTCACTGGTCACTGCTTTGCTACTGCAAACAGTCCTTAGCAACTCCCTCATTGCAAACTCAGTCACACTTTGATGGTTCTTGCTCCCATTTTAAATGCATTCAATGAAACCTGGTTTTTCTTACCCATTAGAGCAATGAGATCTGTCATGGCCTCATGTACTGAACCACCATAAACTCCAGAGTGAAGGTCTTTGTCACAACATTCTACCTGATTGAAGTGAATGAAGATTCAGGTCAATTTTTAGCACAAAGATACTGCCATGTAGGGAAGAGACTAGAACAGCCAAAACCTAGCTAGAAATTAATTTGGCCAAGGGTCAAGGAGAGTTCCCATCATTTCTTAAAAGCAGAGGGTAGTGTAGAGACAGGGGATGAAGAAAAGGCAGAGGTATTTAATGCCTTCTTTGCCTCAGTCTTCAGTATCAAGACCAGTCGTCCCCAGGATGCCCAGTTCCCTGAGCTGGAAGTTGGGGATGGGGAGATGAAGGAAGCCCATAATCCATGAGGAGATGGTTAGTGACCCGCAATGCCAACTAGCCACCCACAAGTCTATGGCCCCAGACAGGATCCACCCCACACCAGAATATTGAGGGAACTGGCAAAAGAACTCGTCAAACCACTCTCAATCATCTACCAGCAGTTCTGGTTAACTGGAGAAGTTCCAGCTGACTGGAAAACTATGACAGCTGGTGAGGGGTCAGTAGCTCTGACCGAGGAAGCTGTGACCAGTCCGTAGAGATGGTCCCAAAAGAGATCGTCTTCCCAAGGCCCCGTGTCTTCCCTCAGCTGCTGGCAGGAGGGCCCGTGCAGAAGCTGTCAGCTCTTTAGTGATTGTCAGCTTGTGATTTCAGCACAGCTCTGCAGGGCAGCCTCCAGGCCAGACCAGAGAAAGACGAGAGGCTCGTGTGGCTGTTCCGCATGAGGGAGCTTTATTGATCCGTACTCCGGCAAATGGGAGCCAGGGACAAGCAACTCTCTGCCCTTGCAGGGGCAGGGGGCGAGCTTTATAGGGATACAGGGGGTGGGTGTCAGAGGGTAAAGGCCAGTGGGCTACAAAAGATCTGCATAGGGTCTCCCAGAGGATTCTGGGTTTGTCGTCTTCTCGCTGTAACTGAAAAAGTGGCTGCCTTTCCAGGGGAGTTCTGCTGGGAGATTGAGCAATCTCCTTATCTCAGCAGACATCCCTCCAGGGCAGGGGCTGGGCATACCCCACAGAAAACCACAAATGTGAAACCCTTCTATAAGAAGGGTCCATGTGGATGAAGATATCTATGCTATGAGACAATCCTTCAGTGAAGGTGCTGGCTTATCTTGCTTCACATATCCAAAAGCTATCCCACCTACCCAAGTATCAGATAGGACAGCAAAAGAAGGAAGTTTAGACAATTAGGAAAAAACATTCCACGTAAGTAATCAGTTTCATCTTTTCTGAAAAAAAGCTACTGGCATGAAAAGGTTTGAATTACCACTCTTCTCCAGTGGAAATTTCAGTTTAATAATACTGGATTTGCAGTGTATATCAGCACTTACCTCTATGAAGTAGTAGCAGATACCTCTCAAACCATAAGTGATACAAGGCTTCTTCTTGCCTAGCCAGTAGTTGTCAGAAATGCAAACATAATCCACATCTTTAAAGAAAGCATCTCGCTGAGCAAAAATCAGCTCATCAAGGCCTTCAGATCCTGACTCTTCCATACCCTCGAGGCAAAACTTAATATTTACTGGAAACTCCTTTGAAATGAAAAACAAGAACAGGTTAAGCAAGTGAAAACACTCGACTCCTTCAGCAATCAGTAATTTTCATCTATCATGTTCAAAGCAGAAAAACAGACACCAGTAAAGTAGTTCTGTGACAGTGGAATTTGTTAATTATACAGAAACTGGTTTAAATTTTGGACTGTGCTTATGTTGAGGGCATTTATACCACCCTTCATTTGATAGAATTCAAACACTTCAAAAAAGTCATAAAAACCGTGGGAACACAGCAGAAATCTTTTGCCAAAGGTAAGCCACCAGGCTAGGAAAACTAAAACCACAGGAACTGCATGTCACAGTAGGAACAGAGCTACCCTGCCTATCCAGTCTAGCATATTCTACATACCTAGACAGCAACCTAGAACTGGTTATTCCTCTTAAAAGTGACAGGAACTTGTCTTGCAAGATAAATCAAACACCCTGAGTTATTTCTGATTGCACATTTTCTTTAATAGAAATAAGCAAAGCTCCCAGTTTTGGTGTTAATAAGTGAACCTCCCCTTAGAGCTCAGTGGCAGTGAGACATTAAGCTTTGATAAACACCAAACTAATCTGACATCCTTACATGACAGTGATCACATTTGATTATTCCTCCTGCTCCACGTGCTGGCATATGTATTTCCCTTCCTACATATTTCATTAAAGGAAAATTGTTAAAAGTGCAACCCAAGAATCTGTAAGACTAACTTGTCAGCAAGTCAACTTAACTCTATTAGGAAATCAAGGAATTTACAGGACTATTGCATCATTCCTCCAATCAGCTGAATAAGCAAGCTTCCCTCACAAGGGTTCGTGGCTTGGATAGCATTCACTGCTGGACTCAGCTGTGTGTGAAAAAGCAGAGTATGTTTTGGGCACATACCTGGTTAGTTTGTTGATAAGCCTCCAAGGCATTCAGCCAGGCAAGCACTGGACCTTTGTCATCTGTTGATCCTCTCCCATACAACTTCCCTGTAGAAACAGGATACAAATTAATCATTGAAGAAAAAATTATTATGAAGTTTCATCTCATCTACAGGAGAACACTTTTTAAAGTAACTTTTTTAACCCTGCTTATATAAAAACTTTCATTTCTGATTCTTCATAAGTAGCAGTTTTACATCCTGCTTCACAAGTGGGATAGGTACAGGACTGCAATAGTTCTCCCACTTACAGAGCTACCCCACCTCTTCCCCCAGCTATTCCCTTGACAGGAGTTTAATATATGCCTGGAAAAGATGTAACTGCTTTATCCTTCACAATAGTATGATTTTCTACAAACATCTAAGTGTATAGAAACAAGTTCCCTCCTTTTAACAGAAATTTATCAGGTATTAGCTTCAGTTCAATGATTCTTTGTTTGAAGAGTAAGAATTCAGTAGCTAGTGACAAGTCACTTCTCTGGATTCTCCAGATAAAAGTGGATCTCCCTAGAAAGGAATTTAGTCAAAGACAAGTTTCACAGGCCACAGGGAATTCCCAAAATATGTAGCACACGGGTTCACAGCAGAGGCAGTTTTATCAGTGCAACTCAGCTGTGGCTACAACCCCTCAGCACCCCATGTAACCAGTGACAGAACTGGCCAGACAGCTTGCAAAGGTAAAGAGCCATTGGTGAATGACTCCTGCATGGCCAAGCTGCACAGAGGCAAGCCACAGCCTGAGGCAAGTCTAGGTCTTGCTAGCAGATGAGATAACCCAGCTTAGTAACTTGGACTCTGCTGCCTGTGACTAAGTGCCCAAGCAGAAGTACCAGTTAGCACAGATACTCCTTTTTCTGGCAATCATTAATGCTTATGCAACACAAGTGGTTAATGTCCTTCTATTAATGACCTTTGACACTAACACTGAGAAAGTGAAACAAAGAAGCAGCTGTTGGAAGCACCAGCTTTAAATAGAAAACAAAGTTTTAGTCTTCTTGCCCACTGGCAATGCTGTTTCAACAGGAGATACTGCACCATTACTTCACCCCATTTATGAGAGAGGGACAAGTTCTGGGGCACTACCTCTGCTAAAGAGCTTCTGTAGTACTCATAGTAGCACAGTTAAACACAAGGCAACCCAGGGAGGCTGCTGTGCCACTCCTGTCTCCAGCCACAAAAGTTGTGTTGTGTAATTTTTCTCAGTAATGGTTCAAAATTCCTGCAGTCTGACATGACCTTACAGGCTTCAAGCCGTGAACAGCACAAAGAAATTAGTTCTAAAAAGCTCTCTGGCAACCAACAGGCACCATGGAAAGCAGCAGTTAAGATTGTGCTGTAGCTACAAGGAAGAAAATATGCAAATTACAGCCTAGACTATCAGAAAAGGAAACCATCCCAAGAGCAGCTGAGATTTTGCAGCTTGACTTCTTTACCATTTCCCCACCTGCACATTTTTACATCAACAGTATTAAATAAACACCCACACCACTTCTTACTCTCCTTTCCCCTTTCAGTGGCACAGCTTTGGAACAATTGAGGCATACCACACTCGTTACAGAAGCGTTCATCAGTGTCAAGTCCAGTGCTCTTACCATCTCTTTCCACCAGTGTGAAGGGCTCGCTATCCCAGCCATCCTCTAATGCTGCTGGCTGAACATCCAGGTGACCATATACACACACCGTCTTTTTGCAGGGATCTGTGCCCAGCGTTCCCAGAACAATTGGTGGTAGGGGGATCTCTGATCCATCAGGCAGCTAGAAATAGGAAGGTAGAAGTTTTATTAAAATATGGAATGTCAGAGGGACATGTTTTTATCAGATACATGAATTACTTTAATACTATGGAAGTTATGAGAGTAGAGGCAGAGACAGCTAAACAAAACTAATCTACTTAAACCAACTGCCAGAAGCAGGGTGCCAAAGAACGCGTGATGGCATCATGCCAATTAGTTTCCTGACAAGTCCCAGTAACAGTCAAAATGTTCCAAGCCACTTAGAACTGATAGCTTTAAACTACCAATCCTACATCAGATTTTAGCAGAGCAAGCTGACTGCATGCCAAATTGCCATATCTAATGCTGGCCTAAGCATAAGTGATAAACTCCATTCAATATTGCATTCTGTGTTGCTCATCACTGCACTTTCATCCTGTCCACAGTATAGCTCTCTGGACAAAAGTTTCCTGACAGCAGTACCGCTGGGTGGAACATGTGCCTACACCCAAATGAGATCAGCATAACAGATGTATTTCTCTGTACCAGCCAACATTGTTAAGCTAAGGGCAGGGTAGTGCTGATAAACTCAGTTCAGGAGTTCAAGAGTTGAACTTGGCTTAATCCCTTGGAATACCCCACAAGCAATTATCACATGCTATTCCCAGGCAGCAAGTATTTCCCTTCCTGTAAACATCTACATACTGTTCAGCAGATCAAGATCATCTTTGACTTTTTGCTTATATGGGTTCCAGGCTCCAATTTTTTATCAAAAGGTTACATGGTCCTTGGCCAGCTGCAGCTCTGCATGATTAAAGCACTACTGCGAGAATTTACACAAATCAATACACAACAAACTGCTGTGCAGCAGTGAAGCAACTTTGATCTGACAAGTTCAGTTGTTTTACATTGTCCCTCACAGATACAGCAGCAACATACAAAATGCACTGACTAGCTCTCCCCATACATAACATAAAACTGAACACTGAAGGTAACCCTTGCAGATGGATTAAAGTTATCTAAATAAAAATATTACATATAAAACTCTAAAATCAGTTCTTGCTACCAAAAAGTTAGTGATGAAAAGAACAACTTTGTCTCTGAATTAACTGAAACACTTTTGATGGAGTTTTAGGCTGTAGGTAGTAGCAGAGCTAGAGTTAACCTACAGATTTCCTCCCAAGGCAGCTGTTTTCCTGCTGGAACCTGTAGCTACAAACAAGTGTAATCCAGTTGCCAAAAGCAAGAACTGCTCAGAAGGTTCCCATAAACACAGATTTCACCCAGCAGCCTTTCACACCAATTACGAGGACAATCTCCTAGAACTAGCCAACATTCTAATGCAAGATTTTTAATGCCACTATCCCAATCCTAGTCTAACAATTTTGGTATGGGTCCTACTCTGAGGTAGTGGCTAGGCACTTCAAAGGAGAAGCATATCAAGTGGATAGCTCCTTAGGATGAGCTTATCATTATCATTCTCATAAGCACATACTTTTTGCTGGGGGGAATAAGCAGTCTGGCTAGCTAAAAATAAGGAGAGAAGTCACTCTTTTAATGATACTTTTGTATCTAGTAAGGGAGCTATGCAATCCTGTGACAAATGTAACACCTCTGAATGAGCCCAGAAGTCTTTTGGAAGACTTACTGTAACTTCAGTCAGTATCTTTATAGTCTATGGGTGTAAGGACCAATACCAGCCTGTTGTTAAAAATGTCTAGCATTTTTGTTTGCAGGTGCTCTGTTCATGTTAAATTCAAAAAGTATTTAAAACACATTTAATACAGTCCAAAATGTACTTTAACATCCTTAACTGAGTCTCAAGGTTTACTATTAACCAAAGTTTTTAACAAAGTTCAGACTGCATGGCAGGAAAGACATCATTCTACACACCAACAGACTACTGCCTTTTTTCTACTAATCTGACATGGAGATGCTCACGTACCTTTTGTTTCCCAATATCCATAAGTTTGGTTGTGCCTCCCAGTCGCTCAATATCCTTCGCAGCAACCTCCATCATGCGCTTGATTTCACCCCTCTTCTCCGGCCATGCTGACACACTCTGGATTGCCACCCACTCTGCCAGGCGCTGGAGAGATGGAAGAGCTACAGGTTTTACTACACAACAGGCACCATGCAAATACCACACCTTGTAATTCAACAAACACTGGTTTAAGCCAATCTCAAATTGAGGCAAATCAGCTCTGTCCTCTGCCCAAAGAGGAACTTTAACCATTAATATTACTCTCAAAAGCTCTCTAAAGCTGCACTCCCCTACAGCTGTCCCTGCAGCATAGCACTAAGCTTACAGATACATCAAGTAAGCTCACAAGTATGACAGATTGTGCTTGTTGGGCCTTTTTAGTCGCTGCTCTTTAAGTATCCAGAGGCAGCTAAAGTCTTCCAGGCATCTCAAAAAGGCCACTTTAGCTTCTTCTCCCCATGTGAGATCAGCAAGAACAATTTACAGAAATCAAGCTGAACACTTGGCATAGTTCCTGCCTGAGTTCACAGAACTGTACCACTGATTCCTCACAGTGAGAGGGACTACAATACAACCTGTAACTAAATAGTAGATCAAGCAACAAAGTACCTCTTTGGAGAGGGCAACCTCTCCCTCTGCAGCCCAGCATAAATCATTTCATGCAAGAAAGCTTTGTTCCAGCCTCATTTATATCCTTCATCTCCCATCTCAAAAGGAAAGAAACTATAAACCTAGTTTGGCATTCAGAAGCCAGTGTCAGCTTCTTCTACCTCTAAATAAGTCACCAGTTGCACTACACAGTAATAGATCATTTCCTAATAAATCTACCAAGGACACTTAGGTTCTTGAACAGAACTATGCCAAAACTTAAGAAACAGTTTTCTGGCCTGACTCAAATCACTCACACTTGCTGCCTGCTCTTCCCTTTCTCCCATTACTTGACATTGTTACTGGGCATACTATATAGATGTAACGACAAACTTGAAGCTGACCACCTAAATTTAATATCCCATAGCTGCCCATGATGCAGGACAAAACTCAAAGAAAACTTACCTGAACATAGAGGTCCTGGTGTTCATCAATGTATTTAAAGAGGGTTTCAAGAGCAGACATTCTGGCCTAGTTTTCAGAACAGTGCTGCTGAAGATTCTGTGACAGAAAAATAACTTAGCCTTCAAAAGGTTTAAGAAGTAAGAGTCAGTAATCAAGAGCCACAGGAGACTTTCACCTTTCAGCTTCTAACACCACACCAAGTTGTACTAATATAAAACTTGAGGCCTCTCCCTTTCATGAAATCACCACAGTGAAGTGGCTAAACAAAAGCCTATTTAATTTCAACACAACTCTTTCAGCCTCTCCCCTCAAAATAACTTTCAAAGCTAAACTGAGCAATCTTATCTCTAGAGATACTTCAGTGAAATCATATACTTCATTTTACTGCAGAATTACAGGCAAAATGCTACTCCAGTAAAATGCAACTCATAGTAGCTAGGTCCAAGAAAGCACCACACTTTGTGTTCTGCAAAGGAGGTTAAAAGCAGGCAGCTGAAGAACTGTGCTTTCTTCAGCCTTAAAGTCTCAGCCTACCACTCAGATTTCACAAATAAGGTCAGAATGAATCCATGGGAACAGAGGCCAGCCCTGGCAGGTCATGAGCAAGTGGTCAGGGACTACTTCAGTGCTACCACTTCCTTCTTTTGTTTTTATTTCAACTGCTGTCCACGTGAGAAAACCTCTCCCCTTCTCAGTTTTCTGTCTTCCTTACCAGTGTGAAATCAATATTGAAGAGAAATACTGTCCATTAAAGCAACAAAGCAAACAAGCTTAAGCTTAACTCTCAAGTTAGAACTAAAGATACAGCACCTCATCTAAGTCAGGAAAATAATGAGCTTTACTAATTTCTTATCTCTTTACTCATAATTTACATAGTTCTGTTCAATCCCAGAATGACTAAGGTTGAAAAGGACCACTGGAGGTCATCTGGTCTAAGATGTGGCCCCACAACACATTACTCAGGAGGGTGTCCAGGAGCCTTTTGAGTAACTCCAGAGAAGGAGGCTCCCTGAAGTGTGTCTCTGGAATCCAAGTGCCTTGACCAGGAGGAAAATCTCCAGCGTCCATGTAATACACTAAACAGGCATGGTCAGCAGCTCCAGCCACTGTGATTCAGTATTTTGTTGAGTCAACTTTATGCCAGATCCTTTAAGCCTTTCTTCTACTTCTACACAGTAGTCACAAGACAGTTGTTAAAACATCTGACTACTTGTCTTAGGATTTCTTCAACAGCTGACTACACTACATATCTGAAACAAATCCATTCCAGCTGCGAAAATATACAGCAATATCCCATTGTATCCCACACAATATACTGCAATACAAGCACCACCCCAAATTTAAAAGATTTACACATTTTCTTTCAAGCAAGGTTGTACTTACACGGATACTGGGGTTTGACATACAAAATCCTTTCCCTCACCAGAGATAGCGTCAATTTAATTTGGATAACTAGTTTTAAACACCAATTAGAACAACTCCAAACCACCAGACAGGTAAGCATTCACTTCAATAGTCATGAAAGGTGAAAACTGAACACCTTCAGAAGGACTACACAGACATAACCAAGTTAAAGCAATGCTTCTCACTGAAGCTGGGCTTCCCTAATGAAGCCATGCTCTTCACATGCAGTTAGAGCTCCGGCAGGATTCATGTGGAGCTTTCCAGGAAACCAGCACACAGGCATCAGTCCGGCGCATCTGACCCTCCCCTTCACTCACCTGGTTTCTATAGCAACCCCAGGGCTCCAGTTTCACAGCACAGGCACAAAATACAACATGTTACATAGAGGTTGACATTCTGTCCAGCACAAACAAGACCTGAAGTACTTGTTAAGTCAGGGACTACTTTAAATGTCACCTTAACCATAGTTAAATTATTCTGAAATTAGAAGGGTATTGAATCTTGCAAGTCACACTGAAGAGCAGTAAAGAAGCCTGCTCCAGAAAACTTCAAACTACAAAAAGCAAATGTTGGTTACTACATAGCAAAAGGATGGATGCCACTTTCCCCTTCGTCTTCAAAATCAGGTTTGAATTCCCTGTAAATCTTTCAGAATGGAGAGCTGAAATCTTCCTACCTATGCAGAAGAGGCTCCATAGTTTTACCTTTCCACGAGACTATAAAAGTTGCACCTTGAATAAGATAACCCAAGGGACTATCAATGCACCATCACAACTTTACCCTCCTTATCCACAAGCAACATTAGTATGCCAGAAAAAAGCACTGAATCAGGTTCGGAGCGCTCTACAGCCATCATCGAGCCCCATGCTCACGTTGCAGGCTCAGCACTTCGGGCCGAGACTGACTTAAAGGTTAAACCTGGGACTTTACAGGGTTTTGCAGCGCTGGGACAAGCTCCCCGCAGCCCGCCAGGTCGGTGACAGCCTCGGGACAGGAGGGAGGGAGCAGGCACGCGGGTGCTTCCCACGGACAGCGCCGGGGGACAGAGAGCGGCAGCGAGGAAGGGACGGGAGCGGAGAGGCGGGGGCAGTCACGGCGCCGCCGCGCCCCGGGGTCCAACAGACGCTCCCTACCGCGGGACACGGAGCAAGGCCCGGCCCGCCGGTGACGCCGCGCACCCGGCATTCCCGGCTCCGTCCCGCCAGGCCGGGCAGGCCCGGGGCGGCCACACACGCTGGAGCCGCCGCGCCACGGGACCGGCCCCCGAGCCCGCCCGGCACTCACCGCGCCCACCCAGTTCCGGCTTCCACCTCAGGGCACGGGAACCGGCGCCGCCGCGGCGCTTTAAATACCCCCGCGCCAGCCCCGCCCCGCGCCGCGCGCCGCGCCGGCCAATCCGCGGGCAGGGAGCGCCCCGGGGGCGGGGCTTGGGGCGGGGCGGGGCCGCAATCATGGCGGGGTGCGGTAAAGTGGAATATATCATACAGCGAATATCGGGTTTGTGGGGTCTGGAGCAGAGCCTGTCTGGACAACTGAGTTATTCCAGCCGAAGCTGGGAGTACCCTTATCTTCCTACATTTGTGGTTTAGATAGGTTAAATAGATTTAGATAGATTTAGATGTGGTTTAGGTAGGTCCCTAGAATCATAGAATTAATTATAGAATATCCTGAGTTGGAAGGCATCCAAAAGGATTGTCAAAGTCCAACTCCTGGCCCTGCACAGCACATTCCCAAAAATCACACCACATGGCTGACAGCATTGCCCAAACACTCTTGAACTCTGTCAGGCTGGTGCTGTGACCACATCCCTGGGGAGCCTGTTCCACTGCCCAGCCACCCTCTGGGTGAAGAACCTTTTCCTGATATCCAACCTAAACCTCCCCTGACACAACTCCAAGCCATTCCCTCGGATCCTGTCACTGGTCACCACAGAGGAGAGATCAGTGCCTGCCCCTCCTCTTCCCCTCACAAGGACATTGCAGACTGCAATGAGGTCTGTCCTCAGTCTCCTCTTCTCCAGGCTGAACTGACCGAATTACCTCAGCCTCTCCTCATACAGCTTCCCCTCAAGGCCCTTCACCATCTTCATAGCCCTCCTTTAGACAATGACTCAATGACTTTTTTTATCTTGTGGCACTCCAAACTGCCCCCAGCACTCGAGGTGAGGCTGCCCCAGGGCAGAGCAGAGCAGGACAATCCCCTCCCTTGCCAGGCTGGTGATGCTGTGCCTGATGCCCCCCAGGACAGGCTTGGCCCTCCTGGCTGCCAGGGCACTGCTGACTCAGATTCAACTTGCCATCAGCCAGGACCCCCAGGTCCCTTTTGCAGCACTGCTTTCCAGCATCTCATTCCCCAGTCTATATGTAAATCCAGGGTTTCCCCATCCCAGGAGCAGAATCTGGCACTCACCCTTGTTAAATTCCATAGGGCTGGTGACTGCCCAACCCGCTAATTTATCAAGGTCTGTCTGCAGGGCCTCCCTGTTTTCGAGGGAGGCACACATCCTCTCAATTTAGTATCATTGACAAACCAATTTAATATCACTGCTTGGATAAGGGAAATGCAGTATGAATAGTAAGATGAGAAAGTGAAGTGAGGTCACCTAATGAAGAGTTTTCTGAGCTCCTAACAATGGTGGAAAGAAATAAAGTAATTTTACATGCCAAAAGATAAAAATTCAGGTAAGGCTTGCTGTTTCCTTGGGCTCCCCTGAATGAAGCCATTAGATGGGAACTGCTGCTGTTCATGAATAGCTCTGATACGTCGAGCTGCTAGCCATGCATGGAGGTAGAAATTTGGTAACTCATATTGGTTTATAGATATTTTTAAAATAAGTGTAACAGTGGCAGTTGGCCCTTGGCCGTAGTAAAAGTATTTGTTACCTGAACTGAGGAAGGTTCACCACTCACTCAAACCTATTGGGCAGTGTGCTTCCCAGTGCCACAAATATTAGGAAAAGTGCTGCTGAAATTTGCTGAGGGCATAGAGCTGGGGAGATGGAGTCAGTACAGGGAAGGAATAACTTTGAAAAATTCACGACCCTGAGAACCACAAAAATAAAACCAGGATGAAATTAGGTAGCTGGGAGCTCAAGAGCTGGAAACAAATGAGGAAGAGTGGGGCATACTAGCTGGTCTATGAGCTACCATGGGGGAGAACTACGTAATTTGGGAACTTGGCTGGTGGTGCTTTGTGGGGTAAGGTAAGTGCTAGGACCTCGCATGGGGCTGGTCTGGCCACAGGCCATGTTGAGCTGGAGATTCACAGGCTGATGCCAGCCTTGGTTTGTCCCCAGGGAACTGCCTGGGGCTGGGGCTGCCCTGGTGCCCCCAGATACCTGGCTCCTGGCTGGGGATGGGGTGGGATGGGCACTGGCTGCCAGGCTGCCCCTTACAGGCCCCCATGGGGAGCCCCTGCCACTCCTGGCACCCCAGACTGCGAGGAGCCCCTGGCACCAGAACACCTGGCACTGCTCTGTGTTGGTGGGAGAGCAGATGGCAAAATCTACCCCAAATGGAGCTTAGAAACTGGAATAAAGTTTGTATTTACACTTACGTTAGGAAAAATCTTGCCTGGAAGCAATAGGGGGGAAAAAAGATTAAAAAAAAAGAAAAAAAAAAAGGAAAGAGAAACTGCTTGTAAAAAGCAGTTTGTTGCATTTATGAGGGGTATTAAGTGACATGACACAGGATGATTTCTGGTGACCTATTTTATTCTCGTGTTCGTTCATGGAAGCAATTTTTGGTACTTTTTTCTCACATCCTTAAAAAAAAATCACAAACCAGAATAAGAATCAAGGACATGAGCTGACAAAAGAAAGGCATCAGAGAAGCATACATTGTGTAGCAAATATTGTGTACTGTGTTATCACAGATTTCTGCAAGCCTGTATTGATCTAAATCCACAAAGGATTATGTGAAGAAAAAACACAAAAACCACACAGCAACTTATCCGGGGGAAAACAACAACTTTTTTTGAAAGATAAGAGGCCCAATTATCAGCTTTGAGGGGCTGGTAAATTGTCTTTATGGAAACACAGTTTTGTTTTACACAGCTGTTAATTTGGAGGTGAAAATAACATATGTATACATAAAAATCCTTTGGGAACAGAGGAGAAAGGAGCGGTAGGATAAACCACATTTATCAGAAATGGTTTAGGGACAGGGGATGACAAAGCAAGGTACTTTATAAAGAAAATATAAGGATGCTCAGTGTTCTCTGGTCCTGACAGAGATATCTAAACATCTAAGCTGCTCTATTTCTTTTTGTAATATGTTGTCTTTGAAGTAGTTTTGTTCTAAAGAAATAACTTGTAGGTGCTTGTGCCATTGCTTTTAATCACAGGGATGTAGCTTATGTCAGTCAGCTGAAGCAGTAGCAGCTGAGTAAGTGAGGAGCCTAAAACATAAGCACTGGTCTGGGAGGGGACAGCTGTGTGAATCAGCTTTTTGGATGGCTGTGGACTGAGAGCCACAGGGCTGTGGGAGGTCGGCAGAAACGCCATTAGTAGCTGTGGCTGTCCTTTCTGAAAAATTCCACGTGAAGTGATGAAAGGGGACAGAAAGTTTCTATGGATACTATGGTACACAGGCAAAATCTCACTCTCACTTCTTTTGAAGTTAATTCCAAGTGTTGGTCATGTCCCTATTTCCAGGGGTATGCCGTCTAAAAATTTCACATTGCTCAATTTTTTTGTCTTTTCTCTTACATGAGATGAAGGCACAACATCTACTTCAGTGCACGTCTGAGTAGCACAGAAAGCTGAAATTAGTCATCTTCAGCCTCTTTATTGTATCTTCCTGTTTCCTGCTCTGTTTCCTTCCTCTTTATTTTGTATGTTTCTGCTTAGGTGAGTCACAAGCCAAACTTTCTAAACGGTTGCTCATGCTACATTAGGTAAACTGCTAGATTGAAAGGGAAGATTGTAGATGGGGATGTGCAGAACAGTGCAGCTTTGCTGGATTTCTTTGATTTCCTGCAAACAATAGTTTTTGAACTAGTGACAGCAAATTTAAAGCAGGATGTTTAAGGAAGTCCTCACTGGTTGCTTTAATCCCTTCTAAACTGTGTCCTATTTATATCACACCCATGTACATGCACCTATGTGGACATTTGGACTCCATTAAAGTTGCTTGCCTTAAGTACTCCCACTTCTGCTGGGTTTGATTTTGTTGACTAAAGGTGAACAGAGCTGCTTATCCCTGGAAATTGCATTGCCATTGACATTCCAGCAATGTAAGCCTCACCTGTTACCCCTGGCTTTTCAAAACCAGGGGGCCTCAAAGCCTGAACTCATTTAGAGGAATAGCACAAAACTAAAACAAATCAAGGTATTATTTACTATTCAGTCAGTACTGTGGCTCAGAGGTAACCTTGCCCTGGCCTCCAAAGAAGCAGGGCTGCTTGTGTGGCGTACTCTAATTACAGAGTGCTGAACACTTGGGTGTGTTCATGGCCTTCCTAATCTATATATGCATGTGGGCCATGTAGTAATTAATGAGCTTGATCCTCACAAGCTTCTTCCAACAAAATAATATTTTGATAGGCAATTAATCAAAATACAGGGCAGATTACACTTAATCTAGACTTAACCATGTAGAAAATGTTGATATTTACATGGGAGAGCCCAGTGTGGGGTGTCTGTGTATCTGAGTCCCCAGTCAGAATCCAGTTAGAATGCTCCGTGGCACTTCATTGGACTCTGCACTCAGCTTTTGCCATTGTGAAACGTGCACAGGAGGAATGCTGCTATTGAGACAGGAGCTGAATCAAAGTCTAGAGTCCTGGTCTTGTGATCCTTCTTCCCATCCTTGCATAATGCAGTACTAGTGTGAAATGGAGCCTGTCTGGCTCAGTAGCCCAAGTAATAATAAATGCTAAAGGAATCTTCTCCGTCCCTCTGCTCCTTTCCTTCCTCTACCATTTACTGTCTGTTCCTTTTGTCTTCTTCTGTGTCCTCTCATTATGCTGAACCTGGCAAGTGGAGGACTTATATTCCGTCCAGTCCAACTCAGAACAGAGACATCTGCACTGGCCTTCCATGAGCCCCCACAGTGTTGTGCCACTGTGGAGCAGACAGATGTGCCTGCCTGCACGCAAGATGGCTCTGTGCTGCTGTGCTAGGGTGACTCTCTGGCTTGGTTGCCACAAGCTTGAGGAGCTAATTTGCCCTGCAGCGGTGGGTTGGATACTCAGGAGGCCCAGCGTGGTTAATGCATCAAAATTTCTGCAGCTCTGGTAGCCCCTGTATCAGTAAGGTTGTAACTTTCCTGATAAAAAACACACTCGAAAGCTTGCTGAAACTTTAGATCCTCCAGTATCTTAACAAAGTACCAAAACATCCTGGATTACTCCTAGCCTTCAGCAGTCACTAGTTGCTTAACTAAGCCAGTTCAGGACACCATAGATCTTGAAGTCTCTCATCTTAGGCACTAGATTTATCTGCAAACCATGACAGCATAAAGTAGAATAGAGGGGCCTTGCTGTGCACTGCTGGATAGCTCTTTGCTCCTTTTTTCCTGGCTTTATATAAGGTGGTTTTGCCCTTCCCCATAAGTGCTATTTTGCCGAGTCTGTACACTATATTGCAACCTGGGTTTTCCATGTCCTTTTCTCAGGATGCAGCAGTGACGCGTTGAAAATGTCACTGTCAGAAACATCAAAGCTAGCCTGTCTAGAGTGCTGGAGAGATTGCCTCAAATTAGACAGAGTGGCAGAGAGCCAGCCAAAAAACCTACCCCCCTCCCCCATCTTCTAAATTCAATGTGCAAATTGCCCAGATATCAATATGCCAATGCTTTTGGCAGCATTCTCCCCGTTACATTGCCCTAACATTGCCCAGGAATTGGCAGTCTATTTTGGTGATCTTGTGCTCAGAGAGGGCAGGTACTGTTCCCACTTATGATTCTGAGGCACAGATTAAAGAATGGTGTGAGAGGCTGTTAGTAAATTGTTCTTTTCCAGCACCTTGGAGGACTGGCTTGCAAATTGCAGAGCCAACATATCTTAGAAAGTCATTGAATGGGCATGCCAAAGGATTCCTTGTTTGCTGAAGTGTTGGTCCAGCTGTACCAGTGCTCCAAAAGGAGTAAAGAATGCACCTACATCCCTTTGTTCATTGTCTATTCCTCTGCCTGCGTGACTAAAGCACTCTGTGCTTCTGCCTGCTTGTCCTGGTACTCTGCATTAATATAACAAGTCAATGGCTCAAATGTGATGGTGGGATGTGTGTCATGTAAAAGGCACATGTAAAGGACAGGCAAGCAAAGGGTCAACAGCCCAGCTAGATGTGCTCTCAGTGCAAATGAGAAACACAGCCCTTGGGCACTGCTTCAGCCCAGCACTTCTCTTTGGAACAACCGCAGAGCCCAAATGCAAAAACATTCACCCTTTTTCTTCCTTATCTCAACTATCCTGTATTTCATTCCAGTGTGTTATCCCAACTACATGCCCAGTTTATCCATGCTCAAAATGCATGGAATGTGTGAGTAGATGTCATTTTCAATTCCTCCTTGAATATATTTTGGGATGTTGGGAGGCTTTGTTTCGGTCTTTTATAAGTTGTTGATTTGTCAATGTGAAAGAGAAATGTTAAAGAGGTCTGGCCAGGAATGCATGTTCTCCTCAATAAAATGGAGCCTAAATGCTTCCCCAGCTGGAATTTCACTCCAGAGATGCAGCTCTGCAGGGCTGCTTTTGGTGTCTCTTGTGGTTTCACTGTGGTTGCATTCCCCCTCCTTTGGTGGTTCTCCTCACTTCCCAGACTGAGGATCACATCCAGAACATTGCAATCCCTGTTTTTCATTTTGGGAGACTTGCTATGAGCTCCTTTACATGTGTGTATGCATCTGTACAGCATGGCCTGAAACAGTTTCATTCTATGCAGGAAACAGGGACTTGCAAAACTGGGGAATATTAAATGTTGTCTAATCATGGCATCTCTGCATATTCCTACTTTGTTCCTCCTTTTATATTCCTTATTGTAAATCAAAAGCAAATCCACTGATTCTGGATCAGAATTAAGGACCTTTTTTTTTTTCCCCCCCCCCAAGAAGAAGAAGGCTGTTGCTAGGGATGGGGGAGAGGGACTCCTTCTACAACACACAAAGTCTTCTGAGGAGAGAGGTGACTGACAGGGGATGTTAGTTGTAGACAATTAAGGGTTGTGAAGAACTGAAAAGGTAAATCATTGAAGAATAAGGAGGAAAATGTATGTAGGGAAGACAGTGGGATTGTACTGAAGAAAAACTACAGAAAATAGAAGATTGTGCCTGTGGAAGCAGCTATGGAAATCTGTTTCTGAGGCTTCTCAGTCACCAACAGTTCTGCTCAAAGCAGGAGGCAGCACCATGGCACTCCTTGATTGTTACATTGGCTGTTGATGCCTGTATAGCAGTGACCCCCCAGAAACAGGCCTGGCCACCAGAACCACTCAGGTTCTTGGAGGATGCTTGCATGTAACAGGAGGAACATCACACAGTAGTGGTGCTGCTGCTCAGGCAGCTGGGCAGGATCCCACATGCAGATTTCTTGCTCAGGAGTAACACAGGGGAGTCACTCACACTAAGGGATGCTTAACATTGATATAATTATGAGCTGTTTGTTTGTTGTAAGCAATACAGAAATTGAATAGTCTACTCTTCCCTAAACAAATGTCATACAACATTGGATGCATGCAAACTAACAATATATCACCTAAAGACAAGCTAATTACTTGGAAAGTCTAATAGAAAATTGTATTTCACTAATGGATAATTTTGTAGTTTGCTCCATGCCCAGCTATTCATCATTTGCAAAGAAATTGCAGTGAGCAGCTTCAAGGAAATAAATGAAGGTAATTAAGTTTTACAGAACTGGTACTGAAAATCATCCATGATCTTCCAAAACCCTCATTTTTTTCTACTTCAGATTTGGATTTTTAGAGGAGAAATCAAGAAATGGACATATCCACACGTAAATGCACTACGATCTATTGTATGGGATGGCTACATTTAATTTGATTTTTAAACATGCAGTACTAGAGTACACAGCCCTTAAGCCAAAAGAACAAAGCGAAAGAATCAGGAAAATGCTATAAATTAAGATTTGCTTATGTGAGTGGAGAAAAGCAGCACAGATTCTCCCTGGAAAGTCTAGTTCTAGTTAACAAAACCTTTCACATGCAGTATCGTAAGTATCCACTTGGTGGTTACTTTTGCCTACAAAGGAGATGCTTTTTTCCATCTCCAAGAATCAGTTTTGCTTTCCATTTCTCTTTTAGTAAGAGAGAGCATGCAGACCTCTGGCTGCATTTTACAGTCTGTGGCATAACAAGACGTGAACACGTGGACTTTGGGTATCCTAGGTCACTCTTGCCAGTAGAAACAAATTTAAAATCAGTCTGGTGCAAATTCCCAGCAGAAACTCATTTCAGAGTCTGCAGCCATAAAGCTGGATTGATTTTAATCTGTATGACAACATGATAACTTTTCTGGTAGTATCAGCTGTAGAAATGTCTTTTTAATGCACTGAAATAATAAATCTGGTCATTTGACTAGAAAAGATGACACTTAACTTTTTCTCTTTTGAGCTAGCACATATCTAAATGATCACAGCCCTGTGAATGCCATCTGTTTAGTATGTGTAATATTCTGCCCATTTAAATTACTTTGAACCATACATGTAAATAACAGCCCAATACCACAGGGAATTAGCTTATTAGATGGTGGGGTGTAACTTTCTTTCTACACAACCCTAGTGCAACTTCTAAGTATTTCTGGAATTGCTTCAGACACTCATAAAGGGAGGCTACAAAGAGCCAGATGCAGTGATGGCATAATGAGATCACTTGGCCCGAACTTGATGCAAAGACTAGAAACTGTGTACAGAAAGACTGGAAAGCAATCTCAGCATTTTCCCTTCTTTGTTCTCCCTTTCACACACTGTGGACAGGCACACAACATGCCACACAGCAGCAGATTCCACTGGAGAGCATCCTCTTAGGCTTGGAAAATTGCTCTCATGCCACTGACTCCAATCCCATGCAAAGAAAATTCCACTTATAATTCCCCTCACAAACTGATTAAGCTTCATCTTACAGCTAATTTTCCTTTTGGTGACTGGTAACATAAACAGGCAGAGGATGTAGCAGAGAAGCAATAGGCAATATTGTGTCAGGCATCATTTGGGATATGTGGACAAAAATTCCAGAATATTTTTCAAATCTTAATTTTTCCATCTTGTTTGAAGACTTACAAGCAAACCACAATCTGCTACAGTGATTGCCAAGGTATCTTACTGGCTTCTTCAGGCAATACTGTTTCCAAATGAGAGGAAGAAGTTGGCATGAGGTTAATAAAGAAATTAATTGAAAGGGGATGTATGAGAAGAGCAGGACAAGGAAACTGATATTTGGAATCTAGAAAGTGGTAAAAGGGAAGGAGAAAGCTAATACCTTTGGCTTTCCTGGGCAGCTATGCCTAAGAAATACTTCAAAAATTAAAAAGCAAACAAGACAAAATATATTAAATTTTTTTTATTCTATGTATACACGGGAAAACTTTTTGTGTCTAAACACTTGTCCTTGTTTAAATCAGTGAATTATCCCAGGCTTTTCCCTTGCCCACAAAGCTGTACGCTGTATTTTATACTGTGCCATTTTTCTGCTTCTGGTTCACAGTGTGACCCAATAAACTCACTGCTCACTGATGCCATAAAACTTCTGTGAGTAGTTTGCAACATACTCTTTTTGATTAATGGCATAAATGAGAAAATACGTTTGGTTTCCTCGTTTCCTCTGGTAGACTCAGAACTCTGCAGGGGAATTTCACTGCCTAAAGGGCATGTTCAAACCTATGTCTCACCTTGTGAGGTTTCTCAGCAGCAACTTTTCCAAAGGAAATCAGAAAGAAATATTTGTATGTTAAAATATATTTTCAAAGTAGATTTGAACAGCCCTTAAAAGTTTCTTGACCTCCTAGAAGGAAATTAGGAGATTTGTACCTGACGTGTGAAAGATTTTCGGACACATACCCTATTTCCATAGACAACCAATGACAGAAGGTGATAAAATCAAAGAGAACAATAAGTCCTAATGGACCAGTTTTACAGTTCATTAACTTGAGTGCCAAGGTAGTTCTTAATGACTGATTTACTTTCTTTCTTCATGAAGAATTCAGTAATTAGGAAAATAAGGTCTAGCGGCATAATAGGACTTGAGCCCACAATGCAGTTTGTGTCTGAAGGTGATGAGAAACGTGAGGGCTCAGCAGCTCTTTGGGCTGAGGACTCCTCTTGGCCCTGGTCTGAGGAGCTGCTGAGCCCCTGCACAGGCACAGAGCACAGGTGGATGCCAAGCCAGGCTCCCCACCTGGCTGTGCCGAGGGATCTCACTCCTGGCCACTGAAGCCTGTGATTATTCCACATCTGAACCGTCACCAGTGATGTGCAATTTTGTGATGTGCCCAACACAGTGACGAAAAGGAGACCAACTTGATGCTGACATCATTCTTTAAGCACTAATTCAAAGATTAATTGGGTATGAACTAATTAAGTTAATCCTGGATTATTTTTACTGCCCCTGATTTCACTTGCCTTAGTTCTACTAATTAATTTCCATCAAGCTTTATTCTAGGTTAAAATGAGAATAGGAATATAGCTTCCTTTAGGAACACAGGAACACAATGTGAAGCAGCCACAGTTTAATATCTACAGAAAGCAAAAGTTCTCTGATGCAGAGGGGTTTTTTTAAGAAAAATTGCTGTGGCACAGAGGGACGCTAAGATATATATGTTTCACGGAGGATGGACTACAATTGACTCTGTTAGTCTTAAGAACCTTGAAGCTTAGGGAAATCTGAAATTAGACTTGAATTTTGCAGCTAGCAATAGATTGTTATTCAAGGCTAAACCACCTGATCCTGAGTCACCTAGGCTTTCATTTTTTACTAAATCCAAGCTTTCTGGGTCAATTATTGACCTGTTCTGAAGTTCTCTATGTATATGTGTACAAGAAGGTACGTATACACACACATACATATTTACTAGACTTGTCCAACTTTTCACACCCACAGTTAGTGAGATATTTAAAAATTCAGAGTCTGAACAACTAGATACAACCCTTTGCCCTGCCTGAATGCTATGCTGAAATCTTTCAGAACTTTATTCCCTGCAAATGCTTCCTGTGGGATTTACCATAAAATGAAATGGGTAAACTATCCAGTATGCGTGTCAGCCAACTTGCATTTGCTTCACTAAGCTCCGTTCATCTTGTACTTTTATTTTTTTTTAACTATTAAAACAATATTAAAACTACATTAACACCTATTATTATTATTTTCTTAGTCTATTTCTTCATATTCCCTAATTTCAAAGCAGCAGATACCTGCATGTTAAAGCTAGAATTGCTCTTACTATGTGTAGCAGCTGTTTCCAAACCAAAGAGGAGGATGTGGGCTCCTTACAGACCCCAAAACGCGGTGAAGTTTAGCTTGTATCTTAGGATGAAATGAAAAGTGCAGCCGGACACCCGACTGATGCTGCCTGCTGGGCTAACTACCCTGATCCAGCTGCTGAGGGAGCAGCATATGGCCAGGATGGGAAGGAAGACAGGACTGCTTCTTTCAGCAACCATTTCCATTAAGATCACCTTATCTGCAATATCTCATTGCATCTTTAAGGTGCAGACATTTGATACAGCTGAGCCAGTGGGACAGTTCTGCCTCCAGCAACCCAGAGTGCCTGGCCCTGCAATGTGCCTCCCTGCACCAGCCTGGCGGCATCCTCGGGGCTTGCTGACCTCTCTGAAAATAATCTCAGCAAGAAACAGCTTTACATTTCTCTGCCCTGTTAGCAAGCTGAGAAAGCTCCCTGGGCAGCAAGGAGTATCTTTCACTGGGGGAAGGGACTGCACTAGGCAGGCAAGACAAAGAGGAAAACAGGGAGGTGGCAGTGGAGGAGGAGGAAGGAACGTGCTTGTTTTTTCAGCAGCAATTAGAGAAGCTCAGCTGTGACAAATAATCTGGTCTGAAGTCTCTGTATTTGGTTCCTAGCTTAAAGTCGGGTGTAGTTAGGATTTGTTTTCAGAACTATTGTTGAAACACAAATGACACATACACAGAATTTCACAGACATTTAATAAAAATACCTAATATCCTTTGGGGATTGCTGACACACAGAGAAGCCAAGATCCACATTTTAAAATACATGTGGGTTTGGTAGTGCCTAAACTATTACCCAGACAGCTTAGGACCGAGAAGTAGGGACTTATGCTTGACTTTCCCCCACCATCTGCATCCCTTTTCCATGTGGTTTATATCTGAGGATTGTTCCAGATATCAGTATGGCAGATCTGCAGTTTTGTCTCCTAGGTGGCAGCAGTCACTGGTGAAGGTTGGCTGTGTTCAAGCCTAGCTGGTACTCCTACAGAGGAATGGCTGAACAACACTCCTCCTCGTCCACTTATTGTCCTAGAAATGTTCAAAGAGCATCCCAAGATGGTCAGAGACAGCTTCTGAAAACATTTTGTATCAGACTGAGAAACGGGATTAAAATGTTTTAGTTCCTAGCTGCCTCCTTGGTCTTTGCTGCTTGCCACATTCCCAAGAAACAGACTGCATCGCCAGTGCCTCAAAAGTAAGCTTCTCAGTAAAAGGATCAGGGGAAAGAAAAAGAAAATTTGAAAAGTCAGCCCCAGCAGGTGAAGAAGTGAGATGGTGGAGAAATCAAGAAAAACACTGATAGAAGATGTGGCTAATGATGATTCTGCTTCTGAGACTCTTTGGAGATGAAAGTAGTTTTGCTCTTCTTGGATCTCCCTCCCCACTGACGGTCTCTAGAAAGGAAAGCTGGAGTATGTCCAGCAATATTTCTATCTTTCTGTTTCTTTTCTTCCACAGTCCACCATCTACTTAGAAGCTCAATTTCAAGCCCTGCTCTGCCAGGTAGAGGAGAACTGCACTGATCATGTAAAAGGTGTGGATAACAGCAAGTTTGCTGCACCTGTGTTCTTCCCTTGCTGTTCTGAGAGGTAAAATTCGATCATGTCAATAGAGACATCTTTCTTTTTAAAGACTTGTCAAGGAAGTATTTCTGATTAAGTTAGACATGATGCTAAGAACATATATCACTGAACCGAACTCTCTGAACAAAGACAGTGAACATCTGCACCTGGAGTGAGGAAAGTCTGCCAGGATCTTCCTTGCTGCACAGGAACACACGTCTGAGTCTTTGACCCCTCAGAAACGTTAACGAAGTCAGGTATATCAGAGGCTGTCCCGTGGAGCTGACCACACCGTATCAGGGACACAGCCGCAGGTGCCAGGGAGACAATGAGAGGGCAGGGAGACAATCTATCGACGCCAGCATCCTCGGACCCAGTACACCCTGCCCGTTTTGGCAACGTATCCGACGTGGCCGCTCGGCTGGTGCTGTCCGCCGCCGCCGAGGGAGGCAGGACACGGGGGTGCCGGGCAGGGGCCAGCCTGCGCCCCGCGACCGGGGGCTGGGGGAGCTGCTGGGGAGCCAAGGGGCGACCCACCGTGGGGGCGCTGGGGGCTGCGTTACTGAAAGGGCATCTGAGTCGCTTCTCTCTCTTCCTCCGTTATCTCCGGGCGGATAAAACGGGAGAAGTTACTCCAGAATAAATTACAACCTTTTTTTTTTTCCTTTCCCCATTTGTCGGGAGACGAAGCTTTCACCAGAGGTACCTGTCAGTCTCCAGGCTGCCTCTTTCAAAGTATCGAGCAGCCGCCTGGACGGCAAAGGGTTTCCACAGCAGCATCCATCACCCTTCAAACCCCTTTTATTCTCGGGTGAGAAACTCGCAGAGGAGAGGCGGGGGGCGCGGGCAGCAGCCGCCAAGTGGCTGCAGGGGCCGCTTGGCACGGGGGAGCGCAGACAAAAGCCGGCGGAACTACGTGGCTTAAATTCAAAAGGGGCGCTCCGGGCTCCGCCAGGGCAGCCCCGGCCCGGGGAGGGGGCGGGAGCGGGAGCGGGGCAGCCCGGCGGGGGCTGCGGGCGCCGAGCGCCGGCGGGAGTGGGACGGGCGTGCGGGGGGCGCAGCGCGGCTCCCCCGGCCCCGCCGCCGCTCGCTCGGGGCCGCCGCAGCTGAAGCGGCCGCCCCAGCCCAGCCCCGGCGCGGCGATGAGGGGCATCCCGGGCTTAAAGCGGCTGCGGCTCAAAATCTGGCGGCGATGCGCCCTGCTGCTGCTCCTCCTCTGGGCTGCCTGCTGGGTGGTGGTGAGCGCTGCGCTGTTCCTCCTCCACAGGAGCGTCTTCTCCGAGCGCTGCACGGACGAGAAAAGCCACCGGATCCTGGCCAGGCTGGTACGTGCCCCGGCGGGACGCGGGGCATCTCCCGGGGGCTGCCCGGCAGGACGAGGCGCGGGCGGTCCGTCGGGGCTGCTCTCCGGGGTGCCCTGCCCGGCTCCGGCCGCCGGAGGTGCCGCATCGCCGGCGCCTCCCGGTGCGCACGGGCGGGCGGCTGCCTCCCTACCTCCCTCCCTCCTTCCCTCCCTGCCTGCCTCCCTTCCCGGGGCGAGGTCAGGTGCAGGCGGCGGGCCGGCTCCCGGGCGTGGGGTGCGGGTGCGGTGCCCAAGCGCTTCGGAAAGGGCAGCTCGGAGAGCCGAATGCTCCGAAGCGGAGGAAAGCCTTCCTCCGGGTGTTGGGGGGTTTTGTTTGTTTTTAGCCGAAAAGCTGTTTGGACAAAAGTCGTCTTTCAGAAGTGCCAGGCAGCATGTATCGCCTCCTTTATGTCTGGAGGGGGCTGGTGTGTAAGATGTGGTTAAAATTCAAGAAAGGATTTGCGAATATTCATTGAAATTTCCCTTAAAAATAATAAGGAACAGATTTAGGATTGTGTAGGAAACACTTTGAGAAGAGGAGCAGCGTGGGTTAATGCTTTTAGTTAATTTTGTTTCTTAGTTAGGGTGTCTGTAATGCCGGTGGTTAGCTGGGAAGGGAGGAATCCTAGTGGGAATTAAATAATCTATTACTGCAAGGAAGCAAAAACTGATCATAGATTTTCCTTAATTCTGTATCATAAAGGAAAAGCAAGTGTAGGCAGCGGTCCTGACAGCGTGTTTTTAATGGCAGTGTGCTCCAGGTTCTTTACCTCAGGAGCCAGACTGAGGTGGGGCTGAGCTCAGGTTTGCAGCTGAAGGAATGATTCCTGCCTCATCCTTACGTGCTTGGGAAGAACACTGATATATGGAGGTGCACGGAGCCATCAGGTTCAGGGAGGTCCAGGTCCTCGCCATCACACTCACCAATAAACAGATGGACAGAGACTTGTTGCTGTTCTTCAGTTTGGAAAGCGTCAGGCAAGGCTTCAAAAGCCCAGGGATCAGATTTCAGACGCAAGCTTGGAAAGTTGTCTCTATCACTGAGAGGTAGCTCAGTTTCAGACCCTCCTTCCAGAGGAAGAGTGGCTGAAATTGCTGTGCTCATCTGTAAGTGAAGAATCAGTACTATCGGTAAGGTTTGTAAGCAACAGTTTTCCCAGATGACGTTAGAAAGGAATTGTCCTTCTAATGGAATATAGAAAATGAGCTCATCTTCATCAGCCCCAAAATAAGTCTTCCTACATCTTCTGAGCACAGCATGAGTTTCACAGTTACAGAAAGTGCAACTGAGCAATGAAACAAACAACCTGATAGCTTGAGTCTCACACCTTCCATTAAGCAAAAATCTTTTACTATTCATCTGTCAGTAGGAGATGAGCTATTTTGAGGAAGTGGGTGAAAATACCCTTGCAAGTGGCATTTCTGAAGGTTTTATTTTCTTATTCTGAGTAAGATATCCATCTGTGCAGATGTGTACTGCACTGAGAAGGCTGAAATAGCATTGGGCAATTTGCAGGGACTAACTCTCAAAAAGAATCCCTCTTCCTCTTTCCTAATTCCAGTCTCATCTTCATTTACACAGAACACACTAAATCATAGCAATCAATTTCTGTTGCCTCTGGAGAAATCAATTCATTTTGATGCCTTCCAAACCTGGCTCTGTATTGCATTTACATAGAAGTAGTAGCTAACAAGGCAAAACATCAGTCTCAGGCCACTGATGGCAGTACAGTGAGTTACTTAAATTTATATAAATCCTAAGCAAGGTTTACATTAATTTAATCTTTTATATTAATTTAAACCCAGCTTTTTAAACTTATCTTGATAAGTGCACTGAGGACTTTAAAAATTATGTAGCTAATTTTAATAAGAAACATATGAGCAAGTCTGAACCATGCTTGTGTTTGCATTTTTGTGTAGTACAGCTGCTTCTTTATAAGGCTTTTGGCTTGGTATCACTGTCATATTTTAGTTTTAAGAATCTGGCGCATAAAGAAGAATCTGTGGCCTTCAAAGGTCGATCATTAGGTTGATTTAAAGCTGTCTCATCAACAGATCTCAAAATTCAGTCATTAAGACAGGGATGGCAGTGTGGAGGACCGTTTCTGAAAGATTTCTTTGGGGAATTGATTCTTCCTTTTATCAGCAGGATGATAGACAGTCTTGCATAGCGAGGTCTGCAGTTAGTGCAAAAGTTCCTGGGTTGGTAAATAATTAAATGGTTCGTCTTGTCATGGCAGGGTAATCTGTATTACCTGGTTAAATGTTTTCAGTCCAAAGCACCAAATTTGTGGTTTAATACTGTAAAATGCAAGCTCGTACACTGGGGAGCACAATAGTACAAGCCATGCCAATATGATGGAAGATTGTCCTGTAAAACTGTGACTTTGGAATGGATGTAAGGGTCAAATAATTGCTTCAAGATGAACTACCAATGCAGACTGTGCCTCAAAGCCTGATAGGAAATGGTTCAATCTTCTTGATTGTTTCCTTGAGCAAGCCTTTTTGAAAGCCTTCCTTGCCTTGATGACCAGCTGAGAATGCACTTCTGGAAGGCTGATCTGTGTTTCATCACTGTGAGACCATGAGCTCTTTGGTCAAGGCCTCTTCCACAGATCCCAGTTTGCAAAACACTGCACAAGTTCATTGTAAGAAGAATATGATTCAGACACTGTTTGTCAGATACTAGGTTAACAATCAAATATTTATAGCTTAAACTGAAAAAAAACAGCAGACAAGTCCTAAACAGCAACCAGGTTCAAAAAGGATCTGTCTCCTGTCTGTGAAATCTGAGTCTGCTTTTTCCACAACTACTTTTCCTCCCTAATGCCATTAAGAATGATGTGATGTCAACACAGGAAAATAAGCTACACCTTGCCATGTTTGGCTACAGGTCATGGTCATGTGTTCTAGGTGCCAGAAGTCCATGCATGTGGATCCTCTGAGAGTGAACCACAGAAAAATAGTCCACAGGGGCAAGTGCTCACCCATGTGAACCCAATGACATGACTAAGCCCTATCTTCTCTTACTGTAGCAGAAGAGAATGAGACTGTGGTCTGTCAATAGAGTTTTAAATGTGCTTATACTTACAATCCAAAGAAGACCCAAAAAATTCCTTCTGTTTGTAATTTTCTTTCAAAAAATGCTTAGAGATCTGGATGGTAAGAACTGCTAACCTAGATTTTGTTGAAAAAACTACATTTTCTTCTTTAAAAGGTAGGGTAAAACTGTATTACATTCATAGGGGCAGATTTTCAAAAGCAAGAATATTGATCTGCAGGCTCTGAAGCCTGCAGACAGTCCAGTGAATCTCCTTGGCCATCCTGATGAGGATGCAGATGTGTGTGTGTGTTTCATACTTGCATGGACTCAGTGTCCAGACAATCGTGCAAGACACTCCTTGCTGGCATTGCATGTTGTCACTTCAGCTGTGAGAACATCACAATGTAAATAAATTAATTTTATGTCTCTCTGAACTGCTCTCAGTGAGCTGTTTCAGTCAATTGATCACCATTCTTGGATTCTGGACTTAATCCTCCACCCATTCCCCAGTGTGCTGTCTAAGGCTGGACTCTAAATGCTGCTTGGCATCAGAACATATTCCTCTGGTGTACACACCCGAGAAAATACATTACTTGAATGCGATGGTCACGTTCCTTGTGTGTGTAACAGCCAGTCACAAGTGAGGTGAGGCTCAGGCAGCTGCTGCAAGTCCTGAACATGCAGGGGGATCTGCCAGCTTGTTTAAATCAAGGTTCAAATGCCAGAAAGCAATGGAGGTGGATGACACTGTCAAGCTGCCTCACAGATGTTTGGCTTTCTACACCACCTCTTCTATTCCCCTTCTACCAGAGACCTCTGATCATCCCCTCTACTGAGCATCCCAAAGCAGTCCCTACACCTGCACTTCTGAATGCCCATAGGAATATATCAACTGCCTTGGCTTTTGGAAATTATATTATGGAAATTATTATGGCTTGAGAGAAGGACTGGTGAGGGAATCCTTGCAGTTCTTTCACTAATTTGCATTGACCACTAAACTATCAAGCAACAGTTCCCTTGCTTCCAAGGCCTCATTTCATTCCAGTTTAAAAAAAAATTAAGTATTGAAGCAATTAATATTAAAATGTCACTTCTGATAACTACATATAACACATATATAACATATATGTGTTCTGCAGCATTTGCATATTCAAAAATTCTGAAAGTTCTTGGTCCAAAAGGCATTGAATGCAACCTCTATGTTTTCTGGTAGTACAGGAGGAGGTTGTCAGATCTTCCTTCAGGGCATGTTGAGTGTAAGGCTGAAACCTGCAGAGCTGTGGAATGTTCCAGAAATCCAGCTACCCATGGATTTTGCTGTAGTTTAAGTGGTGATGTCTAAGTTATGCTGCCCTGAACCTTCCAGAGAAGTCCTGCATTACTCTGGGCCTTAAAGTGTTATAACCCATCATCTCACACAACAGAGCCACAAGTGTTTCAAGTTTGTCTCACTGAACTCATATGTGTAAAAAATTTCAGATTAACAAGTCATCCAGTCCCTTTCCTAGCCCCTGAAAAGCCTGTCCTTTACTATCCTCAGAACCCCTGTTCTGAAGCAGAACTCCGCTAGTAATAGATCGCTAGGGAATTCTGAAAAACCACTGAATGACTCACTGGTTGTAGGTGTGTGTTTGCAGTTCCATGGCTGCTGCAAACCTCTCGAGCTTAGGACTGTTGCTCATTATTTGTCTTTCTTTTACGTGGTCCACGGGAGCATGGCTCTACTATGAATATTCTGCTCTTTCACTCCAGTGCCTCGACTACAGCAGCGGAGCCCTGACTGGGGACCTCTGTGAAGACCTGTGCGTGGCGCAGAAGCTGGTGTACAAACACTGCCTTTACTATGATAGAGGTAAGAAGGTCATTCAGGCTGATTGGAGAGGCCAGCCCATCATACTGAAATCCAAAAAAGAGATCTTTTCCAGCTACCAGCACCTCAGTATGCTAGAGGAGGTGGAAACACAGGATATCCCTGAAACAGAGCTTCTGCTTATGGTAGCTTTGGAGGTCAAAAATGCCCTGGGGCTAGAACTGTCTAACAATACCATGGGGCCCCTGTGGACAAGGAAGAAGGGACCACGTTGGAAAGCACAGGTGGCCAGCATGTGGTCCTTGCTCCAGCAGGAAGAATATATCTACTTCAGTTTGCTGCAGGACCTCAGCAAACACATGCTACGAATTATTGGCTCTTGTGGACACTTTTATGCTGTGGAGTATCTCACAGCTGGACATGCCTGGCACAAAACTATTTTTCCCTTGGAAAATGTGATCAGCTCCTCCCTTACTGGACACAGAAGCAGGGTGAGAGCCATCACTGATATTGCACTCAGCTTTCTGGACATGGTGCAGCATTTTGATAATGATTTCTCTCACCGATTTCACCTGTGTGACATCAAACCAGAAAACTTCGCTATCAGGCACGATCTCACGGTAAGTTAGGTGTTTGGGGTGGTGTTCCAGGAATTTGAGATCAAATTCTAGTCTGAAGACAACCATGTAAAAATGACACTCCCCTCCTTGTACAGCTTCTGGCTAAGTTTTTGCAAAGCCAGTGAATTTACAAGCATCAGGGGAGATTCTCTACTGCTTTTCCTCTTTGTAATGTGTACAGCCACATTTTTGGAGCACTAAATCCTCCTGCTTCTTTTGAAAACTTCTTGCTCACTTCTGTTTTGTTTCACTTCTTCAAAGGCATTGGTGCAAGGTCCCTCGGATGTGGTGAGGCATGCCTCCTTGAGGCAAGGGGATCTCAAAAGCTCTAAATGAAGCTGTAATTTGAGTCATATTTCTGGTAGTGATGCTGAAAGGAAAAAACTGTATGAATTTAAAAGCTCAGGCTGAATTCGTGGTCTGACACAAGGGTAACTCCCCACGTCCAAACACGCACATTTCTGCTTCAGTGTTCAGCTTATCTGTCTGGAAACTATGCAAGGACAGCGACATGAAACTCCCTGCTACTGTCACTCTTTGACTTTTCATTGTGCAGCTGTAACTCAGACCTGAATAGCTATGCATATTTTCTGAGTAGTGGTGCAGCTCACATTCATTCTGTGGACAGAAATTCCTCTGGTTTTGGTTGGAATTTTGTCTACAGATTGGGGGCACCATGCAGTAAGTGTTTGAACTAGGGTCCCAGTTTGCAGTGTCGTCAGTGGAGTTTCTGCACTCTGAGTGAATAGAAAGCATTTTCAGGAACTTTAATACTGTTTTTAGTACTCACTGAGTGTTAGTGTAACACTTGTATCTTCAGAGTACTAGACAAACATTGCCTAAACATACAGTCATTAAGAGCAATTAGAGTGTTTCCCTTCACCCTTCCCTCCCTTCCACTGTTTATTCAGGTGCAATACAGCAGCTGAAGAGGGAATGGGTGAGGAGCTACAGCAAGAAACTAAAGAAAGCTGTACCACTATTTAGGCAAAGCAGGAATTCCTCAATGCCCATCTTCCTCAGTTACTCAGGGCTGTGGCTGCCTGTGGCTGCCTGTGGCTGAGCACACGCCAGAGCATCTGTTTTACAACCTACTTACACAAAAACATTAAATTTAGGGAAAGGGGATGAATACCGGATGTGTCTTCTCTTATGAGTCCTTTCGGTGAGGCTTGCTTTGCCAGGATCTTCCAGTGACCAACCAGTTCCAGAATGGGAACACGGCAAGGCAGCCTCTTTTTTGTCCCTTATGTTTGTTTTAAGCAATTTTTTCACTTGCTGGTTTCTTGTATAGGAGAGAAAAAACCTTGTAATAGTACCACTATTCCTCATTTGAGTAATGAGACTTCTAATGCCCAAAGAAATGTGCCTGGAATGCAATAGCTTTACTTTGAGGATTATTTTCATGTGGTGGGGATAAGTCTCCAGCCTTCACATGCTCTCCTGCAGCACAGAGAGGAGCTGTCTGCTAGATCATCCAGAAGAATTTTAAGCTGCCATGGAGCCACATAAGGTACGCAGTCAGAAGGAGGTTTGGGTGAATGCACAGTGCTCTGGGAGAGAGCTTCCTCTTTCACCAATACTTCAGAGAAAACTGGAAAGATTACAGCACCTTAAACATGATTTTAAATCAGGTCATGAGCCAATTTGAGTCCTTCCTGTATTTTCTTAGGTACTTTTTTCATCAACTATGATCGCAGCAAACCCCACCAAAATGTAGCTGTTTATAGGCAGAGTATCACCCAGGTATGTCTTTACGGAGTCTAGCTGGATGCCCACACACTTTCGTAAAAGATGAATTTCAGTGAAGCCACTGAACGCTTTGGCAGCCACATATTTGGGAACCGGGCTGATTTTCCTAGTGGAGCAATGGATCAGATTGTCAAATGTGCTCAGTTCTGGCAAAGACCCCGCCTGGGAGGTGATGCAGTGATGCTGGGACTGGGGAAACCCTGCACTGCTTTCACTGTCTCTTCTCCAAAGAACTGAGCAGCAAAGTCACAGAAAGCTTAAGGAAGTGAAGAAAAACAACAACAACAACAAAAGATTTGCCTGCCCAAATGTGAAATTCCTTAGGCTACATCATCATTATAAAGCTCTCCAAAAAGCTTAAAAACACTTATGTTTTTAAGATATGCCTCATCTCTGTAAGATTTTTCCCTATGGAAAAAGGAGTAGTAAAAAATGAAGATTAGACCATGTTCTTTATTTTGCCTGTGGAAGGTTTATTTGGCCTTCTACCAAACCAGACATCATTAGTTCCTGTGGTTGATCCAGTTGCTATTCCAGTCAGACAGTTCATCTTCTCCTGTTACTTGGGAGGTTGAATCTTAAAAATAAAACTACCATTTGAGCCCAAGTAACTCTGCTTTGCCCAGGTCCCAGACATTTTCTCCTACGAGAATGTGTGTCAGATGCTGCAAGGGAACATCCCTGATCCTGACTGCCAAGTGTGAAATGCAGCTGGCTGCACATCCACGACGCTGGAGAGAGGTTGCCTTCCCTGTGGTCACCCACAGCTTGGCTCACGTCAGGCAGCTGCCATCCCCTTACTGGATTCCTTTCTTTCCCTCTTTATTGCTGTGATTTCTTTAATGAAGCATTCATGGCTGGAGTGGCACTGGCAGAAACTGAGACTACAGCCCTTCGCTTCCAGAGAGGTCTCACCCTCAGCACAGGCAGCAGTTCTGCAAACACTTTGTGCTGCGTACACACTGCTCTGAGAGCCTCATGTCAGGGGGAGGAAAGTGACTGACCCCTTTCACTCATGTTTTTTCTGCTGTGACCAACTTCTGGCTGGACTCTGTTACAGGACATATTTCTAGACCATAAGAACAAGAACTGTGCACAATAAATGTGTCAAATGTGTCAAAGAAGACTGGACAAAGCCAGACCCAGCTTTCAGCAAAGTCAGGGATCTCCTTCTACAGCTGAACAGACTCAAACCCACTGAATGCAAGGACAGGTTTGCAGGAGCTGTACCAGGTGCAGCTATCTCCTTTCCACAGTGGCAAAGTCAGGGGTTTCGTTTGAATGCGGAGCTGTAAATGATACTGTCTGGCCATGGGTAATTGTGCACCATCTTGCACAATTAAGAGATTGAGGTGCCATCTAAATATGCTTCACCAGCAAGTGAATCAGTCTTCAGATTGGGTAGTTCCACTTTAAAGCAAATCAATCCAATTGACCCCAGGGATGCATTTTGTTCACAAGCAATTTTTCCATTCCCGGTGTCATAAGCATTGGTTGTTTTTGTTTAAAAAGTGGTGTTTATAAGGCTAGTGTGGCTCAGTTAAGTGAAATAAAGCCCTTGTGATCCTGCCAGCAGATGCTCTCAGCTCAGCATTTCCAAAAGCAAGCAGCAAAGAATGCCTGCTCAGCCCTGTCCCAGAGGCTGTGCCGTGCCAGATCTGATGGGATGTTTTGATTCACAGGTGGTGGCCATTGATGTGGATATGGCCTTTTTTGAACCCAAAATGAGGGACATCCTGGAACAGAACTGCACGGGAGATGAAGACTGTAATTTCTTTGATTGCTTTTCAAAATGCAATCTGAAAATCAGAAAATGTGGAGCACAGAGAGCCAATAACAACTTGCAAGTGAGTAGACACAGCTGTTTTATGAATCCATTCCTTTTAAAATCACACTGACTATAAAATCCATGGTATGTATGAGGAGACTGTGAGATGAAGACAGTCAGGTTTTCAAATGTGTCCACGTAAGTGCCAGTCCTGTTCAGAAGTCTTGTCTTGGGGCACACAAACAGATCTTTATATTCACTATATACAGTGCTTATTTGCCATGGTTTTTGTAGGTGTTAGCCCAGTGCCTCAGACAGGAGAGCAGAGTAAGTAGGGGTAGGGGATTAGCACTTCTGTCTCCACTGATGGTAATGTCACATCCTTGAGTTGTACCTCAAATCCTGTGTTCATTTCTGGGCCCCTCACTTCAACAAAGACATTGAGGTGCTGGAACATGTCCAGAGAAGGGCAACAGAACTGCTGAAGGGTCTGGAGCACGTCTTGTAAGGAGTGGCTGAGGGAGCTGGAGATATTTAGCCTGGAGAAAAGGAGGCTCAGGGACATCTTATTGCTCTCTACAACTACCTGAAAGGAGGTTGCAGTGAGATGGGTGTTGGCCTCTTCTCCCAAGTAACAAGCGGTAGGGCAAGACAAAGTGACACCAAGTTGCATCAGGGAGGGTTTAGGTTGAACATGAGGAAAAATTTCTGAAAGGGTGGTCAAGCATTGGAAGAGACTGCCCAGGGAAGTGGTGGAATCACCGTTCTTGTAAATGTTCAAAAAGCTTGTAGATGTTGCACCTGGGGACATGGTTTAGTGATGGACTTGGCAGTGCTGCACTGACACTTGGACTCAATGATGTTCGAAGTCTTTCTCAACCTTAGTGATTCTATGATTCTGTGAAAGTTGGGTGGCTGCTCGAGTGTAAGCAGGGGTTGTGATTCTCCACTGTACAGATGTAGTGTGTGGGTGCAGTGGAAAGGGGTGTCCATGGGTTCTTGGCCCGGGGATAAGGTGTCTTACAGCTCACCCAGCTTGTGTTGGTGGCACTAGTGCAACAGAGAGGCTGGGGGTGTGTAGCTTGTTGACCTTTTACCTGTTCCTCCCACCCTGTCACCCTTGTTACGCAAAATCACGGAATTGTTTCTGTTGGAAAAGGCCTTTAAGATGATCAAGTCCAACCATTAACCCAGCACTGCCAAGTGCACCTCTAGATCACGTCTCTAGTGCCACATCTACACATCTTTTAAATATCTCCTGGGATGGTGACTCATCTAATTCCCTGGGCAGCTTGTTCCAATGCTTGACAACCATTCTGGCAAAGAAATTTTTCCTAGTATCCAATATAACCTTCCCTGGCACAACTTGAGGCCATTTCCCCTTGTATCACTTGTCACTTGAGAGTAGAGGCAGACCCTTACCTGGCTACAACTTCCTTTCAGGTACTTGAAGAGGACAATAAGGTTCTCCCTAAGCATCCTCTTCCCCAGACTAAACAACCCCAGCTCCTCCAGCCACTCATAAGATCTCTGAGCCTGAGAAGAAGGGTCATCCCATAGCTAGAGTGTAGCCTTTGTGGATGCTCCTTTTCTATACCTCCCTGTTCGAATGGCTGAAGGCATTTTGGATTCAGGTGACGTTTTGCTACAGTCCCAGGGAAGCAGCAGGGCATTAGTAGCTTCTGGAACACAACAATCTGCTCTTCTTCCTTTCCGCAGGTAATTTGTGACAAAATATTCCGTCGCTGGTTTTCCCCAAGTCTCAGAGGACCACTGGTTTCCCTGCCCCTGCAGCTGCAGCTGCAGCAAGCCGTGCAGGAGTGTGCTCAGCCAGGGCACACAGGTGCCACCGGGCACCAGAGGACTTTGAAATCTCTCTCCGAGTTGTACCGCCTGCTTCGGGTCACTCAGCGAGAACTGCAAGGGGCAGAGTAGACACAAAAGGCAGAACTGCAAAGGCTACATCCCAGTCTCTCTGCCATCCCTCCTAACCTTGTACTTTTACAGCACAGAGATTGCTTTTCTGCTATGCAAATGAAGTTCATGGCTGCAGGTGCAGCACGTCCTGTTAATATCCTGTCAAGTGTTAAATTGCTTTACATTACTTGGGTTCTGTTCTTGCTTATTTTCCTGAGCCAGCGCTACCCCTCTCCATCAGCATTCATCACATCCTTCTGAGCTGTAGTCACTGCTCAGATAGCATCTAAGTGTGATGCTCAGAGGATGCATTTACAGAAGAAAAGTGTAAGTGCAGCAAAACTCTATCAATAACTAAAATAATGGGTGGGTGGGTGTGAATAAGTACATGCATGGTGTTTGTTTTAGTTTCCCCATCATATGAGGGTTTTTTTTACAGTAGAGACAGAGTGTTCTTTGTGAAAAAAAAAAAGGGGATCTCAAGCAGGGAAATGTGCTGTCACACAAGCAAAGAGTTGCTTTTGTACAAAGCAGTCCTTTCTGATGTCCCTAAATGCATTTTCTCTGGGGCAGTGCGTTACCTGTGTCATTGCTAACTTTTTGGGGAGAAATTATATAAAAGCTCTTCGGACTTTTCTAGAGCACAATAATTATACCCTTGCTGAGTTCCCATGTGGGTACTCATATTCTGCAGTGAAGAAGTATGAATAATGCCACTGGATTTTCCCATGTGAACAAGCCCTCAGGCACTTGTACATCAGAGTACTTGATAAGAAGCACTCCTTTGCCAGAGAGCAAAATTGCCCAGGAATGTCAACAATCTGTCCTTTGCACAGAACAATATCCAGACCCAGAGTTTTCTTCCACAGTATTTTTTTAATGAACAAAAGGAAAATTTTTGTACAAATCCATTATCTTGCAGTCAGTTACATAAATAAAGATCTCTAGAGTAACTTAAAATCATTAACTTTGCCTTTCAAATGTGCAGAGTTGTGGCTGGAAAAACTAGCATGGTTTCAGGAGACACTACACGTGCGTAGGCCCAATAAAGAGCAATGTCTCCATGATCTGGTTTGGTATGTGGACATCAAAAACCCCACAAACAGGAATCCCAGCAGCCTATGGAAGCCCTCAGCTTGGAAGAAATCAATGTTGAGACTGACAATACTGATTTATGGATGTGAGACATGTAACAACACTTAATCTGCTCCATCTTTATGTCCCTCTGGCTTATGGCAGCTGTGAAGCCTGTGAGCTCTAATTAGACATAAACTTTCCATTTCTGGAGTGGTTCCTTAAAGTAAAGCTAAAGACTGCCTCTGACCAGAAAAACGGGATCTGCTTAGGAGACTTTGACCCCTTAAAACCTAGCTCAAATTTACAGACTGGTGCTAGTGGGTTTTTATATATATTTCTTGCAATAAGCTACCATATTTTTAAAAATCACGCTAGCCCTCAAGAAACTGAGAGCAAGAACAAGGTTAGCTGCCTTGCCTGGGGCAGGACAAGCTGCTGCTAAGCTGGTGCACAAGCTTAGGAGCTCCTGCCTGGTAAAGCTGCTCTCAGTCCACTTTTCTCCTTTAACCAGGCAGGCAGATAAGGTTACAATACTTTAAGATCATCCTTTGCAAAAGCAGGAAGGCAAAGCAGAATAAGAACAAACATGGATTCCAGAATTAGCCCTGTTACAAAGTCATGAAATAGATGGAGAAAATAATTAAGGTTAGAATCAGATTGTGGTAAAGGAGTGGGGATAGGTAAAGCATCAGATAGAGAGAAGACAAGGAAAGAGAGATTAAGGAAAAATAGAAGAAAAAAAAAAGAAGTAAAAAACATGTCCCACTTTATGGAAACATGATTTATGATGTAAGATTCAACAAAGTCGCATTTAGTCTGAGGAAGAAGAGACTGAAGATAAACATGATAACTCTCTTCAAAAACAGAAAGGTTGCTAAAAAGAGAGCAGGAGAGAACTTCCCTGTCCAGATTTCCTTGGTGGATATGCTTAAACTTACAGCTTAAACTGTAGCAAGGAATAAAACAGGTAAGACATTTGTTATAGGCTTTCTGATAGAAAGGAACAGTGAAGATATGGTACAGATCATCTGGGAAAGCCTCAGACTTCACAAATTGTGGTTTTTAACTACAGGCGAGAGTGAGAGCTTGTCAGGAGTTATGTACATGAAGTTACATCAACCATGCTGCGTTTTATCTCCAAGTCATGTGATTATGTTATCACTAAGTCATGTGACTATGTTATCACCAGTTAGCATTTGTGGCTCCCTCACTTACCTTATCTATGCAAATCTGTCAGCTCCCCTGGGAAGGGATGGCATAGAGATCTCCGACTGTGCAAATGGTGCTACTGGTGTGATCCTGCACCACCTCCCCGCTGATGGCACTGATCTTTGCTAGATCAGGAGGGACTCAATATTTATCCCAAATGCTGCTGGGGAACCTGAAGATCTTATATACCACAGTGCTCCTGTTTCCCTGGTCCCATTCTTTCCTCCTTCCCAAGCTCAGAGGGCACCTTCAGGGAGAAGCAGGTATCACACAGACCCTTGGCACTTTGCAGCAGTGTCATATTCCCCTTATGGCCCCCCACATAATTTTCAGGTTTGCATTTCAGACAGGAGAAATTTCTGCTGGTTGGGATATTCCACTTCAAAAACAGGTGGAAAAAACATAGTGAAATGAAAACTGGTGGCAGCCAAATGCTGGTGGAATGTGACTCTTCTCAGAAGATCCTTTTTCCTTGGCAGGATATAGGAAGGAAAGCTGCCTTTGACAGATTTCTCCAACCCCCTCAGGGCCTGGCTGCAGCCACCTCCACCTGGCAGGGACCTCCCTTCCCCACACCACACTTTCCCAGGACATTAGGTTTCACTTCTTTTCGGGATACAGAGAATAATCCCCAGAAACTTCTCAAGAGCAAGATAAATGGGTTATTTGTCCTTGGCTGGGCTGTGAGATTGCATATCACTGATGCAGCCAGCTCCAGGCAGGCTTTGGTGTACACCTTCAAGGACACAAGAAGAATCTGACAGGCTCTGTGAACACAGGGCTTGATTCTTCACAGCCCCCTGTGTGCTTTGTAAAGTCACTAAATCCTGGGGAACAGGAGAGAAAGTCCTACCAGTGAAGCAAATGGAATACTGTAATTAATTAGCACAGGTACCAATGACCAAAACAGGAATAAAACAGTAGTTGTGCCTTTATGTCCCTTGGACAGAAATAAAAATGTAAGACACTGGTTTAGTTGACATTTACCTTAAGGAGGCAAGTGCAAACTGCTGTAATTTGAGCCTGTATGGCTTTACAATCACAATTTTGGTGAAAATATCTATTTTTTTGGATGGAAAAATCCATACAGCTGTTTGACAAGAAGAACCAGGCCTGATGTTCCTTTCTGACGAAACCCCTTTCATGCTGCCTTGGCAGCACTGCCCACTGAAACAGCCCTGGCATGAAGAGATACCCAGCTGGCCTGTGCTGCAGAGGGCAGGGCCAGGTCAGATGGGTGTTGAGTCCTGGGTGCTGCTGAACGCCGGCAGTGCTTGTTGCAGTATGTCATGCATTTAAAAAGCTTTTAAGCCAATTTTGAAAATGTCTAACATCCTTAGTTTTGTTACTTTCTAGCTGGAAAAAAAATGCAAGATATTTTGTCAGTTTTACTTAATTCAAACTGAAAAGGTTTGCGAAGGAAAGAGACAATAATTGAAATGAATCACAATTTCAAAACCAGTGTTTTGTCTGGCCTGGTATCTTCAGCATTTTTTGATGTTTACTTTTCATCCTGATTCAGATGAAAAATTTCATGAAAGCTCAAAATCTTTTGCAGAGAAGTTTTCATGAAGCCCCAGTGACCAGGCCCAGTGCAGAGGAAGTCCACACACCGGCTTTGAAGGCATCTTTGCTGCCCTCTGCATACTGGCTGTGCTGTTAACCTGGACTGCAATGCTTCCTGCTTGGTTCCTCTCTCTTTCCAGTGTCTCCAAAGCACATTCCTACTGACATCTCTCTTTGGTAGTTAGTGCACTGTAGCTTTGCAAAGATTCTTCCCACTGCTCATCCCTTCTGTGTAAAAGATGACTTACGTAAGTTCACTGATAGCATTTGGTTGCACTGGGAATGGCCGCGTTAGTCCAAGATGTCTGTTCCCATTCAATTGATCTCAGCCCCATCCCTTTGCTCTGTCAGTCTGTTCCCATATCCTTTTTGCCCCATAAAAGTGGCATTACCTCCTGATTAATTTGTACCACTCTGCTGAATTAGTGCCTTAGTCAGCAACTTCTACCCCATATTTATGGCTCTCTGTGAAACAGGAATGGCATTAAGTCATTGTTTATTCATTCTTTGCATCTCAGCAGCATGTGCTTCAGCTCTGCAATAATCCACTGTCTGTTCCACATTTTACAAGAGGTGAGTCCAGTTGGAGGTCTACTTCATCTTTAGGAAATCTTTAGGAAAGATAAATTCAACCCTGTGCTCAAGATTTTCACAGAACTACTTCTGATTTTCTCCAATTGGCATTTTATGCTCTGCAAAAAACATCTGCAAGCAATAGTCCTGCACTAGGATGATGTAAAACAGAGCAAAACTCCTTGCCCCAAAGGGTTTATGTGGTCCCCCTTGTGTTTTTAGGTTGACTTCATGGTAACTAGCCCAGAAAAGCGGGGCATTTTTATAGCCAGGGTTGTTCTTACAGATGCTACTACTCCCTAATATGAATTCCCAGATACCCTCTTCAATGAGAGCACTCAGATACATTGCTGGAGGCAGCACTAGAGATAGCAAAAGATATTTGGGACTAGGAGAGAAGAGAGGGAAGGGTTTGCTTTTTTTTTTTTTGATTAGAAATTTTGACTGAAAAAAACGCTTTCTAAAGGTGAAGAATGGCATCGCATATTTGAAGAAGTTAAGGACTCCTCACTGATAATTTTTTTCCTTTGTCATAAAGTGTAGACCCAAGCTGCCCTATTTTTTTTGTGTAGATAAAAAAAGAAAAAAAAAGGTTGAAGAAGCCATGTACCAGTTTGCCTGTCTTTCAGCAGATCATATTGTCATATGTAATGGCCAGGCAGGTGATAAATGGCAGCTTTTAATGAGTTTCTGGCTCTAACATGGGAGCCTTGTAGTTGTAATGTCAGTTTATGCATCTGGACAGCCAACTGTAAAATAAATCCACAACCAGTATCAGTGGATTCAAACAACCAGATAAGCTATTTTGGCAGATGCCTTCTGAAGCCTAGTAAAGATGAAAAATGAAATCCCTCTGTCTGGGCTGACCTGTAGCGAGTACACACAACAAGCCAAGTCACTCTGCAGGAGCCTCAGTCACTGCCACTTTCCTGGATCCTCAGTGAAATCAGGAGAAAGACTACTGGCCTTTCAGTAGCAAAAAAAAGGCAGCAACACCTTCCGAGGGAAAGAACGAGATGCTTGGAAGAATGAAAATCCAGGATAATTGAACTCAGAACCAAAGAGATAAGAGATTCCATACCAAAAAATCAGAGAATGCCAATGAATTGATTGGGGAAAAAATCCCAACATTTCCGCTGTAGTTCTTTAAAATAAAAAAGTACAATAGCACAGGGGACATAGCTCAGTCATCGCCAAAGCCATTTGTTGTATGCATCTAAGGATCTGTCAGATAGACTGTGAAGCTGTATAATGACATCTGCAGCCTAAAGGCTAGACAGAATAAAATCACTTAGAAAAAGCTTTTAGAACTACTATTTACATAATTGCATAAAACTGCCCTAATTAGCAACAGCCAACATTGGCCAATAAGAGAAAAAGGAGTGTTTTTCTCACTAGAAGTGTTATTGTGTCTATAAATTAAAGTATAGCAAAATGCTGAAATCCCTGAAAGGCTACAATCCATAATCCTGTGGGTAAAGTTTTGATCCTGCAGCCTTGGGCCCCGGAGCAGCAGAGTAATTGCTGAGCTCCTTTAAACACCATGATTCTTGGTGCCTTCTGCAGTGCACACTTCTCCTGGAAACTGGAGGGGATTTTTCCTACGCTACAAAATGTGCCTAAGTGATGTTGGCAGCCAGAAGGATGTGCTTATGATCCAGTGCATAATCACTTCCACAAGCATCTGCTGCTAGTGCTTTCAAGATACATGTAATCCAAGCCAGAGACTATTGTGAATACCTCTCATTTTCCCTTGCTGGTTCCTTAGCAGTTAGTTTGCTTCTAGCTAGTTAGAAACAGAATCCCCCATCCTGTTTAAATTGGTTATAATCTCTCCAAGATTCATGCTACAGCAGGAAAAGAACAAACTGCCTTGAGTTCAGGATGGGTTCATTCTCTTAAAGGTACGACATGCAAAGCTGCAGGAAAGAACAGAGGTCAGTTTTTATTTCTAAAGAGGAAGTTAAATGTAAGTAGCTGAAAAAATAGATATTTCAACCAATATCCCATGTACATGAATGAGCTAACATTCCTCTGTATTTGCATAATTCAAAGCCCTCTGCTTCTTTCAAGTTCAAAAGAAAATTAAAAAAGCACAATGTGTTTACTACTCCAAATTTCACAGGTATGATAATTAGTTCTTTCCCATTTCTATGTCAGAAATTTCAGGTTGTATCTTTGTCCCTAGGAAACTGATTTTTTCCATTATCCCAAGAAAGTGAAGAGCTGGGAAAAGTCAGCTTTATTTTTTTCTCTTATACAAGGGCTGTTAAGAACCATTCTAGTCTTGCAGGCAATTATCAATGGCTGAATATTTATTACATGAACTAGGGCCTATTTAATGGGATCAAATGTCCAACAATAGGTAAATAAATATCCAAGTAATTACTCCAGTGTTCAGAATTTCTTTTAATGTAACGATACTAGCATTTGTCTATCTGATTCTAGATTATATATGCACATATAAGTGCTTTGCCAAACAGATGTTCAGATGTGCATTTGCATGGATTCAGCCTACATCTGACTGTTGGAAAAACTGTGACCAGAGCATGGAGGAACACAAACCAACCCTTGGAAAGTTATAACCATGGTCTTTCTTTTAGTCTTTGTATTCTATTGTTTGTGGAGTAAAGGCAGTGTACACACAGATAACTCAGGCATTCCATTGTTGAACTGCAACTTCATGTCACAAATGCTGAGTGGGTAGACCACAAATGCCTGGGGTTTTATTTTTCATATTATATTCTACATAAATTGAGGAAATGCAAGAGTAATTAGCAGCGTGAATGAGCATCACACAGTGTACAGAAATAATGAAAAGTTAACAGAATGCTTAATCAAGCTCTGCATTTTTACCCATTGATTTCACTGAGCTTTCTTAAGTAATTAAAGAGTTACATTTTTTGGATCAGATTCTAGTCTCCAGCTCTTAGAAAATATTGGATAAACAGTATTATATTAGCCAAAGCAATATCACTGAAGAGGCATTAGATAATGCAAGTATACTGCCTGAATTTCCACTGTCATTTCAATAGTTGTCTTTCAAAAGTGAAGAAATGAAGCCAAAAGCTGGACAGGACAGTGATAAGCTCCATGGAAAAGCCTGGAAATGGGCTCTGAAGGGACAGATCTTCAGTCCCACCTCATTCATTTTGCATTTGTTTCCCCCTGAATACGAAGTCACATGTGATACTGGCATGTTTTAAGGCTCAGGCTGGATTTACAACAGCATGATTTGCTGGCATTTTAGTATGTGCTCTTGATTCATGTCAGCAGCAGAGCAGGGGCTCCTTGAATTTTAAATGGGCAGAGGTAGGAGTAACATGAGCAATAAACTCATTTAATAAAACTGAGAATACAGATGTTTAACCATAGCCCAGTGCTTGTTTCCTTTCCATAGCAGGAATCTCTGTGGAAAGACCGACACATGGCTGCACCCACTTGGACACAATCCAGGGATGCTCACCCACTCAGACACGTTCCAGGGATGTTCTTCAAGGACTGTGGCACAGCCTGCTGCTATCCCTCCATACACACTGGCTCACCAATGATGCCTGGCATGCTGGCGATGAGGCTGGGCTCTGAGCTCACCTCAGGCACCTCCTCTTGTCTCTAGGGCAGGGCAAGGAGCTTGGGGGTGCAGCTCAGGAGGGTTCTTCTCTCTTGTACCTGAAAAATGAGCAGATAGATCAGGCTGCCCTGCTGGCTGAAGGCTGAATCTTGGCCCCTCTCCTCTGACAGCACTGACCATTAGGCAATGAGTTACAAGTGTTCACTCTCCCAGTCCTTGAGTGCAAGCTCACTGGGAAATAAAAATGACTTCTCTAATGGATCTCCATAGGGTACTAGAGGACGAGTCTTAACACCATTCCCAGTGCTGAAGTATCTCCTCCAGGAAAGTCCCTTTCATAGCTGGGGCCTGTCCCAGTCCCAGCACAATGGTGGGGAACTCACCTCACTGCCTGCCATCCTTCTCTTCTGGCTGCAGAAAAGAAGGAAATAACCTTTTCCATGATGAGACTGGCACTTCAGAGGAACACCACATTCATGCCAAGAAGGGCAGTGAAAAAACACAAAACAAATGTGGCACCATGGAAGTTCCTCGTCTATTAATATCACCCCATCCCGCAGCCTTTACACAAACTTTGCTGAGAAAGACCTACTCTCGTAATGTAGACTAATGCAAAAAAATTGTGGGGGTGTATTTAATACTATCTGCTTTTCCATGTGGAAAACTGAGAAGAATTGTTTGAAAAATCAGTACAAAATAAGGCAGTCTTTTTGTAAGTGTAAAGGAAGAGAAAGAATTTGGGCTCCATTCTTTTATATTATAGATGAAAAAGCACATCAAGGCTGCATCTAATTTTTAGTCCAGGAGTTCACAAAGCTGTCAGCCAGGTCAGATGCCATCTCTGTAAGCAACAGGGCTTTAAATGCAGGCACACACACCTGTCTGGGCATTTGGATAAAAGTCTGGTAGCTGGAGTGGGCAACTACACAGCTATAAATATTTAAACTGGCTGCTCTGACTGAGTGTTCTCAAGCTGCAAAGATGCTGGAAAGCAGAGCTGAAGCAGTGCCAAATCAATAGGTATGGGCTTTTAAAGGGTGCTTGTATGGATCTCTGCAGACACTTCTGGTACTATGAAGTGCTTGCTATTAAAAGCAGACAGTAACAGTGGCTTTTCATTAGAAGAAGCAAGCCCTACGAAAAACCTCACATCCTCTCTCTTGCATAGGAACAGGGAAGATTGTTATGAGAAGAGGCTGAGAGGAGTGGGCTTGTTTAGCTTTAAACAGTGACTCCTGTGTACAGCTAATGGAGGCATGTACAGGAGATGGAGCCAAACTCTCCTTGGAAGTGCACGATGGCAGGACAAGAGACAACAGGCACAAGGAAGAACACTCGGTACTAAGAAAAGGTTTTATGCAGTGAAAAGGGTCAAGCACTGGAACAGTGTTCCAAAAAGGTTGTAGAGTCTATGTCCTTGGAGATATTCAAGCTTGACAGTACCCTAAGAAATCCAGTCTAACTGGTCCACCTTTGAACAAGAGGTTGGACTAGGTGGCCTTTATGTCTCAGTGCCAGCATGGAGCCTTTCAAAAATGTGAACCACATTTTAAAAATCAGAGAACGATAATGGCCTTTTAAAACTATTATTACTCAAAATACCTAAATGTTTCTTTTAACTGTGGCTCTTATTCATGTGAAGCAGCCAAAAGCATGCATTTGATCTCCATCTAACAGGTGGCCCATTCAGTTTGCAGGCATCTTCTACCCTCAGCTGATGCACAGGTATCACACTCTGGCCTAGCCAAAGCCAGCTCAGGCTAGCTGAGGAAGCTGAGGAATGGGAAGAACAACCGTTTTGTGAATGCCAAGGATAAGCAGAATTGCATTGCTAATAGGATAAATCCTCTGCAAAATTCTTGGATCCCAAAACAATCTCCATCTGAACTTCTAGGAAAATGTGATCATGGTTTAAATATTTTGGTATCTGTCTCAGGCCAAGTGGATAAGGGCCTCACTGTGCCAGGGGCTGGACAGGACCAGGGTAATAAACAATGCCTGAGTTTGCATTCATGTTTGTACCTCTCTAGCCCTTCAGAGCTGAGAGCTGATATCAGTATAATCTATGTCCACTGCAAGACCTCAACATGAGAAAAAATCAGAAACATGCCAAATAGTTTGGTATATTTTTTTGTGAGGCTTAAATTCTCCCTCCCAAACAGAAGCTCAGTACTGAGAAAAACCCAGTACTCCTTCTTTATCCCGGGCACAACTGCAAGTTGAAGAACAAAAAAAAGACCAGCCAAGCGCTGGAGGTATAAAAATTTTAAAAAGCAGTTGTCACATTACTAGCAGAGAATTTTAAAATAAATTCTGTAGGAATATGAAAATAAATGTCTTTTAAGATGAATAAGACATGGCACAATTCTAAATAATGTATCACTATTGTTATAAGCTTGGATATTATTGCCCTTTTCTCCCAAAGAAGCAGTATATATTGCAGATACAAAAGGGTTTTGTGTTTAGTGTTGGTTTTTTTTAAAACATTATGCCAAGTTGCTGTTTTCAAACACATGTTGATGCTGGGAAGAAATGGGCATGTATCCATCTTGCCTTCAGGCCAAACCATTTAACCAGAACTGGGAATACTGACAAACTTTCTCAACCCTTCTCTCTCTCTCTCTCTCTCTCTCTCTCTCCAATGCAATTGTATAAAGCAGCCTTTTTCAGAGGTCTCTATGAAAATGACCACTATAAATATCACACTCTGTGCTTCTGTTTATCAAGTGGAAAATTATTTTTAACATACTTCTAGAGAAAGGTAACAGGTAATAGCTAATGTTCTCACACCCATTTTAAAGGAGGATGTGTCAGTCTATAAATCAATAGCTGGCTCGAAGCCATTTGCTTCTGAATGGAAACCAACTATTTTTGCAGAGCTCTGCTCACAGCAGCTGAGCATCAATGCTTAGTAATGCGTAGCTATTAGGGAAAAACTGAGCATGACTACACAAATCATAGAGCCCCTGATGAAGATCTCTGCACATGGCTGCTTCTTCTAATCACCAGCAGAATTTAATGAGACACCTGCAGTTTATAAACATTCTTGTTCCAACATAAATTGCCCTGAGAGCACAAAGCCTTCTTTTAAAAAATATTCTTCAGTAACCCATAAACCACAAAGAGTTCATTGTCACTAATAACAAACTCCTCATTAAGTTATAATGGTACGAAACAATAGTCCCTCATACATAGCAGATCTGAAGATTAAGTTGGAGGGTGTTAAGGTCTCCTAATTAGTAGTTTTGTACTATTTAGGTTTTCATTAATAACACAGGGCTGGAGACCTTGAAATTGACCCCTTACAAGGCTGCAAAAACAGTAATTCTTCATAAATCTGACCCATATGAGGCAAGGGAGAGGACTGAATGCATCCCATGGTTCTCTAAGTAGGAACAAGCTCAGGCAGGTTGAGATTCCTCCTCTGCTTGAAGCTGCAAGGGCATTCAGCTGTGGCCACAGATGCTCCTGCCTTGCCTTCATCCTTCCACTGTAGTGAGAGGGCAGCTTGGACTGCCAAAAAACCATCAAGGCAGTTCATCAGAATGCCAGAAAGGATAAAGGTTAAGTATACCTTGTCATAATTTATCAGATCTGCAGAGAGGAGGCAATAACTCCCCTTGTTTTCTAATCACCAACGCATTCTTTGCTGCTTGGCGCAGGAAACAGAGAACGGTGTCTGCTGAAAGTGAGAACAAACCTGGCTCCTCTGAATCAGTGGGCTCAGAGAGCAAGCAAGGGCTTGTTGCTGAGAGTTAGGGATATTGTCATCCACCAAGTCAGCAGCTGGAAATTGCTGGCATGAATTGCTGAATTTCTGGGACACCCTGGGGCTTTATTGTCTTGAGCCAGAACTTGGAGTGGCCACAGCACAGAAGCCTATCAAACTCTCTTCAGCGGGTGCACAGGCTTCCCAGGAATTCTGCTACAAGCTGTTTTGCTACCACTGACAACAGCATTTTGACTTTTTAACATCACAGATGAATACTGAAGGATCTTTGGTGTAATTTTGTGGCAAATATTTGAGAGTTACTAAAAGACTTTCCTTGGAAGGCCCCTCAGAAATCGTGAGTATGTTATAAATTGTGAGGCAAGCCTGATGCTCGTAGGAAGAAAAAGATTTGTGGCATTAGTTAGTGGATCAGTATTTAATAGCAGTATTGAAGAAAGTGAGGGGAATTTCATTCTGCTCCTCTTCTGTTGTCAGAAATAATCTATTTGTCAGTGGCTGCCTGTCCGGCATTTCCTATCGCCTTCCCTCCACGGATAATAGCTGCATTTTCCACTGTGCCAGCTGGTGTAAATAGACAAATCTCCAGTGAAGTTAATGGAGCTGGGGCTTTTTACACAGTCTGAGGACCTGGTGCTGAACATTTTAAACAGGCTGTGCAGTTGCATCAGTTATCAAATAAGACATGTCAGCAACTCTTGAGTCAGACAAAATAGTTGTCTAACAGCCCTGCTCTCAGGAAAGCCACAAATGCTTTCACACAAACAGTTCTGGTGAAACTGGTAAGTATCTTTTACAATATGTTCCTTATGGGGAAAAAAAAGGGCAGCACATTTTTATTCTTCTCACGTTATTCAGAGATTTTCTCATCGTCAGAACAAGAAAGTGTCAGAATAGGTGTATTTGAAAAACGATTTTTTAATAACATAAATAGAACCTTCTTAGGTAATGGGAGTGAAAGAGAATAATGTTAATGGGATTTTCATTAAAGAAAACTTCTTTGCAAAATAGTACAGACCATTGGGAGAGAAAAATTAGCAGTCAGATCCTCACTGGTTGCAATCTGGCATGGTTGTAGTGACAGACTAACTTCTCGTCTAGTGTTGCAAATGAAATTACACAGTCAAGTTGTGCTCTGAGATATGCATTTGTTATGCACTACCTCATATTTGTTACTGATTACCTCAGGGCAGAAAAGTAAATTATTTTTTTATTAACGAGCAATGTGCAGGTGACATCTAACAGTGAACTCCTTGAGGGTTTGGCCTTCCCTAAAAATAAAAAAAAAATAGCCTACAAAAAATACAGGAAGAAAGGTATCCCTGACCTTTGGGATAGTGTCTTCACCCTGGAGCTGCCAGCACTACCATGCTTTGCATTGCCACCCTGGGCTGGCATCCTGGCTGCCCAGCAAAGCACCCAGAAGCCCAAGGTAGTGCTGGCATTGACAGCTCTAAAGCACCAACCATCTCCGTGGTCTTCAGCACTCAAAGAAAGAAATCAGGTGGTGGGAACCTCCACGGAGATGTCTGCGCCTCTCTCCACTCCTTTTGGAAGGGGGAGCAGGAGTCGCAGCAAAGCTCCGCTGGAACTGCAGAGACTGGAGGTGAGGTAGGCAGGGTGGCTCAGGCACCCAGGGCAGCTTCCCTGGGGTCAGGAGCAGGCTCAGTGCAACATTTCCTTTCCTTTGTAGGCTGGAAAGGTGAGGTGGCATTTGGAAGTGTTCCAGAGGGTAATGAAATACGTTGAAACACAAATGCAACAGGCACAAATGGAGAGAGAGGTGAATAAACATCAAATACAAAATACGGAGAACAGAAACCCATTTTCCTATCAGTTAAATCACAGCTGGGGGGCACAGACTAATTCCATTAGGAAACCCAGAATGCCTGAGAGACACGGGAAAAATCTGAAATTGAGCAGAAAATCTGTTCAGGGTGAAGCCACTGAGAGAGCTGGTGACAGAAATTACTCCAAAGTGAGAAGCAGAGCCAGGGAAAACAGAAACCAGTCGATCAGACCCTACAGAAGACTTTGGGGATAAATTGCTCTAGAGAAGTGCAGTGCTCATTAGGATTGGATTCAAGGGTGCTTCAGTATTTTTCCTAGTGGAAAGCATCCACAGCCAGCTGCTTGGGAATGTTTTAGCAACTTTTAAAAGAATGAGAAATACCAATTAATTAAAGAAAATATTTGGGAAAAAAAAGGTATCTGCTTTGAGAAATATCCACAGGAATACAAAAATGGCAAGGAATTAGTGCATTTTTTTTTCCAAGTTACTGACTACTCTTAACGTCTAGAATCTGTTGACCTGTGGCTTCTCAGCAAAAGGAGCAGTCCTGCAAATGCCAAAATTTTTATACCAAAGAATAGCCCCAGTTTGTGAGCTGCCTCAAAGCAGCTCCCCACAGTTTCCAAAACCCTTTTGCAAAACTGGCACTGTAGAAGTCCCAACTCAAATAATGGTTTTCAGAGAACAGACCCACTATTTGGGAACTGGAAACTTTGAGCAAAGGGGAATTTCAAGATAAAGAACTCTCCATAATTTTTGGGATTCCTCTGTTGCTGTGAATCACATCACTATGCTGCATAAAACAAACTCCCAATTTTAGTGTCACTCTTTAAGGCATTTACAAATACTTGCATGCCTTACATTAACAGAGAGTTTAATAGCTTTTAAAATATTTTTACTAAACAAAATCTTCACATTTTTCAGTACTGAGATCAAAGCATAAGCAATTCCTATAAACATTTTATTTGAACCAGCATTAGAAATCAATTTGGCATTTGTTGTACCGTTTGCCTCATTCTTATGTAAAAGCCTCCTATCCTGTTTTGTATATAATTTTATTTATTACTGTAATTTTGGTTGCAACTAATCACACACATTAAAAATCATCTAGCTTTGAATAAGTCTTTATAAAAATCTCGACGCTCTGTGCTGCTCATTCTTGATAACCAATGCATTAATGCACACCTGATTTAAAATGCATAGTGCAAATACAAAGTGCTAATTACAGAGATCCACACTGCAGTGAGTGGCGTGGCATTCACCAGCTGTAGCCTAGGCTACATATAAGCCCTTGCTCCCTAATGTATTCCCACTGAACAGCTTCCCTGGGAGCAGGGCAGGAGGCTTCCTCTGTTCCCTGGGAATAAATGGCACTGCAAGATCATATGAACTCAAATCTTGATGTCTCGTTTCTCACCAACCTCATTCTGGAACAGCCCCTCAAGACAAGTACACCCTCCTCTCCAAAAACACATCAGGCCATCTTATTGCTAAATGATACAAAATTTTTCTACAATTGAGACAGCAACATATTCTCTTTTGCAGATTCACAATTAGATATGGCCCATAATTGCAGATTCAGAGCCTTTTTATTCCTCTGAGATGCCTGCTCCCCCGTGCAGTCAGGAAGTGCTCTGCAGGCTTTGAATCGAGCCTGTGATTTCCTCAGCGCAGCCGGCACAGCTCTGTAAGACTGCGCTTGGAAGCAATTGCTAGATCAGATCCTTAATTTGTACTTGACAATGTTCAGCTCATATGCACAGTAGGTCGGTGGAGGAGTTTGATGGCTTTCAGATTGTGTGTGGGAAAGGAAAATAGACTTTGTTCTGTATTTGGCATTTGAAAATGATTAATCTCTGTTATATTCTCTAAGTTACAATACGGATGTGGAGCAAGAGAGACCTAGATTTTAATCTTTTTACTGAAGTAAAATAATTAAAAGGGTTTCATAAATTCATTTATTTCTACATGAAATATTCTATTTCAAGAATACTTGAGGAAGTGTTTCAGAAGTTAGCAATATAAAGCAAGCAGCTGCATACTGATAACAGGCACTGCAGCTTTAGATCACAGGAATCCACTCAGCAAAGGAACCAATTTTTCTAATTTTGAAAAAAACCAAAATCCCACTGGCTAGAGTGCTAGCCTGACATTAAAGCTTGTATCTACTTATTTTGCAAGAGAAGTAGTACAAAAATGGGTTGAAAGAGATGATGCTCTTTTAATACCTCACAGAATATAATTTATTGCAAAGGGAAGAGCCACTGAATTCTTCCTCCTCTAATTACTATTAATTTGCTAGGTATGGACAGAAGATGTTGCACAGTTCAGGTGAGTATTTTAAATACTGACCTTATACTTGCTATCCAAGCTATTCCCAAGGAGGGGTGATTGGATTACTTGTGCTCCCCGCTCTCGCCGCAGGAGTCCCAAGGCAGTCCTGAGGCATGTCTATTTGCTGGGCTCAGAGTGGAGACTCCACCACCACAAGCATCTAATGAAATAAGTGCATGAAGTTCTTTCCTATATGGTAACCTCTTCTTGCACCTTAAACCCTGACACTTCAGTTTTATCAAATGATAAAATGCTTTATCAGACGAGTCAATGCTTAGATGGAAAATGTGATTGGTAGAACTGGTGATGACTTACAAGTCGGTTTGCTCAATCAATTTTTCTGTCCTCAGACTTGTCAAGCATGAAGACAATCAAATCCTGGCAGCATTTGCATTTGATGTCCATCCAGATCAACTTACTGAGTAATAGAATTATCTCAGTCTGACATTTGAGGTCACCAAGAGGATTTCTGGGCCAAAGATGTGAGCAGACCATATCTCAGTCGGGCTCCTTGATGTCTCATCAGGACAAAAACAGCTTCTCTCTTCTGTGAGGAGTTTTCACCTACAGATGTCTATTGTTACATGTGGGCCCATGATTTTCTTGGCAACTTTTCAAACCTGGGCTTTTTCAAGATTATTTCCATACTCACAGAATAGTTGGATGTTTGGAATTTGGCAGACTTGAAGAAAAAGATCTGCAAAAGGGAATTCAGGGTTTAGAAAGTCACACTCATGTTATCAGTATTTTAATTTGCCCCAAAATCGGGCTTAAATCCAGAAGGAATCATTAAATGCTGTAATCTTCTGTAGATCACAGGCTTTCATACAGTTACCCTTTGTTGAGCCCCAAAATTTTTTGTTTGATTAGTCATTTCTTCCATGTGAGATTTGATTGTTGGTTTGAAGACATCCAGACATGGAAAGCCCTTCACTTCTCTTCCTGGTTTGTTCCAGTGGCTAATCACTCTCACTTGTTTCTCAATTAAGTCTGCCTGATGCTGGTTTCCAGCCACTTTTTTTTCCAATGTCTTTCTCGTGATGTAAGACAGCTTTGGGTAAGGCAGGGTCAGGCACTGGCACGCTATGTTCGCTCAAGCAAAATGCTCCGCAAGAATGCTTGTTGGCATTTTTAATTAAAAAACTATTTGCCTACTTATTTAAATGAATTGAAATTTAAAAAATCCACAGCAAATTGGTGTTTTATACAGCATTTTAAAAGGCATTGAGTGCTCTATAAGCATATGGTTTTATTTTAATGTTTCTCTAGGCAGCTATTATTGAGAACTGACAAAATAAAAAAAACTATGTATTTGTTCTTCTGCTTTGTATAATAAACAACTGCATTCTTTTCTACCTCAAGTGTCTGTTTATGAAGTTAGAGAAATCCACTACCTAAGGACTAGGCCAGAACAGTACTGAAAACTCAAAAGAAATTCCAGATGACAGTCTAGCTGACTAAAGAAAATGGAATAAAACTCAAAGCTTCACCTATCTCTAACAAAACTCATGCAAAAAAAACCCCTTAAAGACTCAGCCATAGCATTCAGTAATGATATTTTCATTAGAAAGCTGTTTCTTCTCTGCAAACTCTACTCTGAATTCAAGATGGACAGAGAAACTGAGTCCTCAGATACCAAAAAAAACCAGGAATTACTCAAAACTACTAAACATACAGCAGAGAGAAGAATTGAAAAATCTAGGTCTGTGTCTATTGGAACTGATGCAAGTTTTGCTCTCAATGCTAAAACATACTTTACTACTTTGATTGAAATATTTGCAATTCACAGTCCCCTGAAATTCAAGAACTGTCAATGCTGCACCCTCTGTCAATGCCACTGTTCTAGGGTGGATCTATCAGCCCTGTGTTTACAGGCTGGGTTGGGAAGGATGGCAGGATAAGGACATACTGACAGCCTGAGACAATCCACCAGCCTCAAAGCCCACAGAGATATCAAATCAGGCAGAGCCCAGGGGCAAGGGCAGGAAAAGTTAAAATATTTTTAAAACCCTCCAAACAGGCTCCCAAGAGCTACTCTCAAACGTTATTGTCATCTTTCTAATCCAAGTTTTAAAGACCCTTACAAACCAAAGTAGCCAAGATTCATTTTAATAATTGATTCAATGGTCTAACTTCTTGATGTTGTTCTCCACCATGGAAGAACAACACTGCACTTAACTAACTGTTGTGAATGAATCAGTTACACAATTCCCATTAGTGCAGTTGTCCAGTTGAGCCTTTTCACAGAGCTAAAGGAAATCAAAGACAATCCATGCACATTAATGTGCTGTACCTTTTCTGCAGGATACTCTGGCATTGCATTAAGTGCTATTTCTAAAGACTGCCTGCAGCAGATTTAAATTCTGGTTGGGTTGAATAAAGGAAAGATAATGTTACTTCAACCTCTTACAGTCATCTGGGTTTTGTTTTGATCATATTTCAGAAACAGTCACATGCTTTCCATACATACTGTAAGGATATTTTCGTAATAAAAGTTCTCCGTTCTAAGGTCATTTATTTTAGTTTTGATACAACCATGCTGATGAATGGGAGATGAAGGGGTATGAGAACTTACTTCCCCATTTAATCACAAATTCTAAGCAATGAAATGTACTCCCCAAGTATTAAGAATAGTTTGGGGCCAAGTCTTACGTATGGAAAACTAACTGCTTGCAGGGCTGCCGGTGAGTGTCAGTCATGGATCCAGCTCCCCTGGGATTTCTAATCCTTTATGCCCTCTGTGCACCTGCTCATTGGGCAAGTCTGGTACTGCCTAATGGCAACCAAGCTGTGCAATCAGCACAACCACCACAAACCTTCCTGTTAGATGGTTTCTGTGTCAACTCTATCTCTGGCAGGGATGAGGAGGTTGTGCTGGCATGTCACCTCATCTTCGGTTGCTAGAGAATCAGTTTCCGGATATCCAGATACACAACTGGAGGAACGTAACTTTTTGGCAGTGATCACAGGTCATCAGGCATAAAAGGCTGTAGGAGCTGGAAGAAAGGTAGTGGTGCAGTCAGGGGAAGAACAACATCTGTCTGAATTCAGCAGCACATTCCCTTAATTTTGCATGCTGGGAAAGCCACTGCTCTAAAAGTCACGTCTCAAGGTCCCTCTTTCAAAAGTCTCTTCAAAGTAAATCTTGAAAGAATAAAAAACTGGAAAAGTTCTTTGTCCTCCCTGGATCTTTGTTTGGACAGATACAGTTGTGGAAGCTAAGGCAGGGGTAAGAAAACACTGATGAGTGACAGAGATTTCTGTCTGGGAAACTAAGAAAACATCAGACTGGACTAAGACTGTGGGAGAGAGCAAGCCTTGTGGGAGAAGCTGTTGCCGTCTGGTTTTCTGGGATGCACTGGGCTGCTCAGAAATAGATTTCTCACAGACAGACTTAGCTGCTCCTGGGCCTTTCCTGGCCCAGGAGGGAATCATGTCCATGCAACTCATGTAGCACCATCAACCAAACAGCATAATCACTTCAAGCCTGGGATGGGGAAATGGAGGGATGGGTATCAGGGCATTACGGGAGGCAGCCAGCTGGCCAGGGCCTGGGTACCAAGTGGGATCAGCACCTTAGAGCAAAGAGTTTGCATTCAAGCAAAGACCATTTGTGTTAAGATCTTCTCTGATATTGTGTAAACAGGAAGTCTGAGGCACAGAAGTCTGGGTCCTGCTCTCCAACCAGATCTGCAGCCGTGTCATACTGCCTGAGAGCCCTGCCATCCCAGGGATGCCTGACCACAGGCGATGATGATCCTGGTACTATGTAGCTGGGCTGACACTCTTAGCCAGAGAGATGCTGGCAGGCACAGAGACACCCTGGGGCAGGCACAGGGACACCTTGGGCAGGGACACCCCTAGGATCTGCAGCTGTGGGTGACCCACTTGGGAATAGAGCAGGAGAAAAAGCAGTGAGCAGCAAAATGTTATCACAAATGGGAGTTTGCAGCTTTGTGAGATAACGCATTGTAAGCATAAGCAAGAAGCAAAAAGACCAAGGATAAAAAAGACATGAACAAACACGTGAACAAATACATGAGCTGAATACCTATGCTCACAGTTTTGTTTTAAGTCAAAATATTTTTTAACCCTCCAAGAATAAACATTAGAAGGAAAAGGTAAAAGAAATCGAATGTGTTTGGCGATTAACAAAACACCTCGATCTCAAAAGACCAAAGTGGGAAAAATAAAGCTTATTTCAATTCTTCTTAGATTTCCTTTTCAAAAGACACCTGGCTCGGACAATCTGAATGCACTTAATCACATCTGTCTTATTAAACAAGATTGAGCAACCCGGACAATATGAAAATTGTTACTTGCCCAAACATGACTTACTAGGAATGAAAGCCAGTCCCATTAATTACTTTCTGGAGAGCATTCCCAAAAGTGCATTATTCACACTGTAGTTCTAAGCACATTGTAACTCATGAGGCAGAGGTGGGAAGATCCTCATCAGGATGGAGGCAGAGAACTGCACTTTTGGACTGAGCAAGCATAAACTCAGAGGAGAGTGACACAAATTACATAGAATTCAGTATGATTGATTAATTACCTTTAATAGAAGTACCACCATAATCATAAAGGCAGACATGAGTAAATGTGCAAAGAGCTCAATGGGAACTGTGGCATAGAATCAGTTGTAAATTTTGATACTCACCAACTCTCTCTTCCTGTCCACAGTCTGTGCCTCCAAAAATGTATCTGTCCTGCTTGAGTATAAGCTCATCAGAACTGCAAGTGGCACATCCAGAGATGCTATGTGAGTCTTAAATTTTTACAGACCTTCTGAGCCTATGTGACTGTTATATCTGAAATTGACAATGTGACATATTGTATCTTAGTAAGAGTGAGTGAGTTACTGAATAAGTACTTTACCCTAAGTTCACAAAAATACAAAAAATCCCTGGTGCACTTTTTTTTTTTGTAATGTACATGTTAAAGGGTTACTGTTATTATTCTGAATTATTCTAAAATACTTGCCCTGATAATGCAGTAGCAGGCATGTGCAGCTGATTTGAAGGAGCTGAACCTTGCATCAAATATCCCCTGGGTACTGTGTGAAACTGCACAATAAATGAGTGTTGCTGTAACTTAAACAGATACTGACTCTTCAGAGACATGAAAATAAAAATGTTCTGGCACTAAAACGTGGCCCTGACAGGTCTATTACACTTCACAAAGTCTGATCGTTTTCTTCTAACAGTAGCTCTCTTAAAAATTAATGATGCATACTTTCCCTGCTATCCCATTACCGATGCACAACTCAGTAGGTTCAGATGAGATTCCAGCTAGGCAGGTACTCCGTCAGGGGGGCATATTCCCCCTGGGCAGGGAATGGGCTTAGTTCACCAAAAAACTTTCTTTCTCTGTATCTTTTTCTATTTAATCTACAGGGACTTTCTGTGAGATCTCTCTTCTCCTTTCCAGTTGTCAATATGACTGCTTTAGATCTCTGTCTTGGGTTTAAAATTCCAGATAATAGCATAAAAATATTATTTTTTAACTGAAGTTTGGAAAAAACCCAAATATTTCAAAAGAAATATTTTTCTATAGCACATGTTAAGTTTTCCATTAATATTTGAAAAGATCCCAGTAGATGAGAACTTTTCTCCATAAAGTTGCAAAAGTTAAAGCATTCAGAGTACTGAAACTCCCAGCATAATTCTTATAACAAATTCCCTCAGGCTTACTATCACTGACTAACAATGCAGCAAATAAGTAGCTTTTAGCCTTTTAGTTTAAGTCATTTAAAATAAATTAATCTTCGTAGTCATATGTCAGACATGTAAATCAGCTTTCTAAAGGAGTGTCTCTGTGAGTTAACTCAACTTCTTGCCCACTCCCACCCGATTGGCTCGCTCCAGCCCAGAAAAGGCCTGGGAAAATAGGTAAAATTGGCATTCTGACCCAAAGGATGGCAGGTCTGGCTGTGCCAGGAAAGTGCAGGGCATGAGGGAATGCACCCCTGCAGCCTCAGATTTCAGAAGATGCACACATGCCAGTGGCCAAGGGATGTGCGCTCATCCAGTATTCCCAGTGCACATGAAATCCCCAAACTGGTGTTGTTTTTCCCTTTACAGCTGAATGGTGGCTCATACTGTATGCACTTACACTGCTAACACCAATTGACTCATCTCTAAATGAGAATTAATGAATATGTATGATTCATACTAAACTGGGCTGGCCGGGTGCCCAGGTATTGGAAGCTATGTGTTTTCCATTACTGGAATGCATTTACTTTCACTGATGGGCAGAATTTGGATTTTATTGTTATTCTTTCTAAATTAAAAAGCCTGCAGAGGCAGAATATTCAACTAGTAGTATGAGACTGAAAAATAATAACCCAGGACAACACGCTCACTTTTTGTGGCATTTTAGTGAGGGCATTCCTACAGGAGATGGAAAAACTGAAAAGCTCTTGTCAGCCTTCAAAGCATCCTCACTCCCAGAAAACACAAACTTATGGAACTGAGCCTTACTTAGGTCTCTCTTGCAATACAAAGAGCGCTACAGAATTTTCCTGGTTAACAAATGTTTGAATATATACATACTTCAGTACCTTACAGTGCTGGCCACATATATTAAAAGAGACACAGTAAGCTGAAGAATGCTATCTGCTTTACCAGGGGTCCACTTTAATTCTTCCCATACTATTTACCATTGTATTAATGGAAAAGAAATTAAGTTAATTTTCTGATTTTTTTTATTTTGAAGATTAGAACTAGACGCTATAATTTTGAATTATGATTTACCACCCCTTTTTTTCCCTCTTCAGCAGAGGTTTAATTTAGTTTCATTTACCTCATGTGCTTTGAAATATACCAGAGACATGAAGCTCCAGTTGCAATAAAAATATTTCTGCTGCATAATGTAATAAGAAAGGCAACATAAAAACTTAAATAGGTACCTATCTTTTTTGGATGTGTAGGCATAGGGGTTTCTTGCTTGTACCTCCCAAGAGAATAACCCTTCTTATTTTTATTCTGGAAAGCACTTTGGCATTGAGCAGTTTTAGCTGATTTCATAGAATCATAGAATGTTTTGCATTGGAAGGGACCACAAAGATCATCTCACATCAAACCCCTCTGCCATGGTCAGGGACACCTTCCACTAGACCAGGTTGCTCAGGGCCCCTCCAACCCAGCCTTGAACACTTAGAGGGATGGGGTAGCCACAGCTTCTCTGGGCAGCCTGTTCCAATGCCTCACCACCCTCACAGTGAAGAATTTCCTCCTAACATCTGATGTAAACCTGCCTCTTTCAGTTTAATGCCATTACTCTGTGTTCTAGCACTCCATGCCCTTGTAAAGAGTCCCTCTCCTCTCTCTTGTACCCTTTAGCAGGAAGGCTGCTATGAGGTGTCCCCAGAGCCTTCTCTTCTCCAGGCTGAACAACTGCAGCTCTCTCAGCCTGTCCTCACAGCAGAGATGCTCCAGCCCTCTGATCATCTTCTCTGGACCCACTTCAAAAGGTCCACTTGCTTCTTGTGTTGGTAGGCCCAGAGATGGGTGCAGCACTCCAGGTGGGGTCTCATGAGAGTGGAGTAGAGGGGGAGAGTCCCCTCCCTCGACCTCCTGGTCACCATTCCCTGGTACTCACTGGCTGCACTGAGACAGGTGGCCAAGTGCTTTTTAAGACGAATGTTCATTCTTGCCAAAATCTGTGCTGTGATACCATGCATAATTAAGGGAAATGCATTTTAGTGGACTGTGGAAGCTGAGAAGCACATAAAAACATTCTTTGTGTTTGTTTATGATAACCTTCAGCCTTGGATCATCCACCCAGATGACCACTTTCAACTCCCAGGCACCTGCAGTGCACAGACCAGTGTTGGAACAGGTAGGTCCTGGCACATAGAGAAGAGTCAGGTTTTACCTTCACTCCTGAGTTGGCATCACCCAAGATTTCATACTATAACCATACTGCAATCTGCAGCTATCAGCACACTTCACTTACTGTTGATTTATTTAAATAGTAGTTGATGGTTTAATAGTATTTAATTAAGCTCAGCACAGTTAAAACCAGCTGAGATTTGGCAGCCGCTCCTGTCACTGTAAATTGAAATCTGTCTTGTGGACAAGGCAATCAGGGAAACAAGATGAAAACTATCCCTCGTGCTCCACCCCCTGGTACTTGGCAGCAGGGAACTACTGAACTCTGCTGCCCAATCTGAACTGTCTGCACTAGAACAACAATTTTCACATTACACACACTCAGCATATTTTTTAAACATCTCTAATGAAGCACAGCCGTATGTATGTATGTGCATATTCACACACGTGCTCTAATACATACAAATATGTGTGTGCATATCTATAAATAAATTCACACATATTTAGCTGATAGCACAATGGAACAAAACTGGCTCTCTGAAAGTGATTATTTGACCCCAGACAAAGACCTTCCTGCAAGAAGAACAGATATATTAGCCTTCAATACCTTCAAACTTCTCCCACCGAAAGAAAAAGCTTAAATCCCTTTTACGCACTGGGTTAAATAAGAAATTTGTTGTCACTGTTTTGAATAATAAAAATGATTGCAAGAAGCTATGTGTGCTCCTGGTGTATCTGTAAGCTCTTTGAAAACAATTTTCACGTATTTTCCAGCAAAGCTGGACTGCCTTGTTCCAGATTCTAATGCTACCCTGGGGGGATTAAGATGTTCAGATTTTGCACTGAGTTCTGCACAGATCCCAGGGAAAACAGGCTTGCTCATCCTGGCTGCAAATTTTTAGGTGAGAGGTTGAGCTGCTGCTCTGTGCTGTGCATGGGTCAACAGAACCACTCAGATTTACAAAGAGACAGAAGAGCACTGTATGGTTTTCAGGGCTGGGATAAGATTTTTTCCTGAACTAGTTTAGGAGATGCCACAATTCTTCAGTACCTGGTTCTCCATGAAGGTAGGATGAGCATGTTGATGCAACAAAACATGCAGCCCGAAGTTCTTAAAGTGCTGTATTTACTAAGTTACTTTCTCATATAGTGACACAGTACTTCCAGAGATCTTAATCTGACTATTTTTAAGCCATCTGGTTTGAACCACCAGCTGGTATGAAGCTGGTACCAAAGGAACTAAACAGCAAGCTTCCCTGCACTTATAAGCGCCTGTAAGATAGTCTGTAAACTTTTAAATAGAGATTTGACAGAGGGCTTGAGCATAGGCCAATTTAAAGTACATAAAAATTCCCTCTGGTTTACATCTGTGAAGACGAGGGAGGATAAGAACAGTGTCAATTTAGGAATAAATATGAGGAATGATCACTCTCTGGAAATGCATATTTACTAAATATTGTGAACTCATCATGAATACTTCAACTCAACAAATATTTGCTGAATCCTCTAATTCAGAGGCCAAAGAAAGCTCTGGCAAATGTAAACCTGAATTGACTTAGATATAGAATTAGATGATTTGAGAACTGATGGCAAAGTTATAAAACACTATAAAACCCATCAGATGTCAATGGGCAAGTGATAATTTCTGCCAGTTGACCTCTTCACCAGCTTCTCACACCTGGGGATTTTAGACCTTTTACATTTTCAGTTGCTCCTATGTACATTTATGCATTTTGGGGCAGGTGGAGGAGTCTGTTTCTTTAATCTTCAGAAACCAAGCCTGCAGACATCACATGTGGAAGCTCCAGGTGATCCTGGGTGTAGAGGGTTTCTGTGCTTTGACAGGTTCTAGCATCTGCCGGAAGAGAGGGTATTCTGTCCAGTCAGCGAGAACCAATTAAAAGCAGAAATTGGGATCTTACAAATCCCTCCACATAAACTGTGAAGAGTACGACAGCAGCAAGGGTCCCTTCACCATCACCAAGTCCTCCCAAGGCAGTGACAGCACTAATCCTTCCTTCCCACTAGTGGCATTTCCACCACCATCACTCCTGCACCCAGCACGGCTCAGCTCACTATCAACACCCTCCCATGCATTTACAAGGAGTGGGTGGGCAGAGTGGAATAACAGGGTTCTCCCCCACAGTTTAGACCAGGAAGTAGCTGGCAATTTAGCACAGATGAGTGCTAGATGATTTAGCACCTTGGATCTGAGATAAATAACTTTTTCTGTATTTTGAGTATTTTAACAGATAACACAAAACTATGTCAACATTTAAAAATGCAAGAATAGTGCAAAATTACTGCTGTAATATAAAGCAAATGTTGGCAACTGGCAGCATTTAAAAATCAACAATAGGAAGCAGATCAGATAAAGCACTAATTTATGGTAGAAATGGTAGAAAAACAACTACTCTACAGGCTTTTCCATGTTGTAAAACAGGAGAAAGATCAGTTACATACAGTCAAACCTGTGAAAGGTAACTAAACCACAGCATTTGAAAAGTAGCCTTGTATACCAATTTCCAGACAAAATGTAAGTATAATTTGAATTCTTGCTGAGCATATTGCTCTAAGTTGTTCTACTATTTGTCTTGGCTTGTATTTTTTTGTATTATGTATGAGAAAATGACATGTTGTTGAAGAGCTCACTTCCTTTTAAGCACTGGCACCTTGAAATTAGAGCTATGTTGACAGTCACCATTCAAGAAAAAGCAAAACAAAAGTTGCCATAGTAGTAGAACAAAATCCAGCTTTGAAGAATGAGGTAAATAGAAATACAGTTATTGAAATATAAATCTAAAAAAAATTTTCATGAAGTGCATGAAGTCCCATTATATCAATTCCTTTAGAAAAAAGGATTTGCAAATGTATGTCCAAAACTAGTGTTAAACTACAGTTCTGTTGTGGAAACCATGTTTTTACTAGAAAATGGACATATCGTGAACCAGCCATAAAATAGAAGAACCAGAGCACATAAGACAGAAGGACTTAAGCACGTACACAGGGGGAAAAGTCCATGGGAAGGTTGTGAGAAAGGAACAAGCAGCATTGGGGAGGATGTGAACGAGGAAAAAGCAAAGGAAGAAAAGGATAAGAAAATGCAAACTGAAGGACAGTTGTGACATACACGATGGACGATGTGACACACACACAAGAGCCAATCATAAAGCTAAAGTAGTGTGTGAAAATAGGCCTTAACCAATAATAATTATGCATGATTGTGTGTAGGGAAAGCAAGGATTGTATATTAGGGACAGTAGTTCGTCAATAAAATGGCTTCTGCCTGATTCACACTGAATCGTGTTGAGTCCATTGTTTCTCTCCACAGATGGTGACCCTGGACGTGATACTTCAAAAAGAAGTGGAGGAGACACCCTGATGGAGAAGACCAGCAGGAGATTTTTGCACAGCTGGACGGTGAGCCAGGGGAGCAAGGGAGCTCCAGGATTTATCAAAGTATGTGACGACTGGACACCCTTGAGGTGAGCAGCCAGTGCAGCTATGGGGCAGAAAGTTTCTGCAGAAGAAGGGGCCAGAGTCAGGTTACTGTTACAAATCCTTTCTATGAGAGGGGTGAAATATGAGGAGCCCACATTGAGATGATTGTTGCTATGGTGCCGGCAAAACGGCTCTGCACCTGAGCCAAATATGGCTTTTAATCCAGAACCTTGGAAGGGAGTGGGTGACCGCTTGTGGGATGCTGTTAGCAATGGGGATAAGGAAGCCCGTTCTTTGGCTACAGCATGGAAATTAGTTTTTGTGACCTTACAAGATATGAAAGCGGAGCGAGCAGCTGCCAATGGGGCCACACAGGCATTTGCGGCAGCCCCAATAGCCTGCCCTGTTATCACAGCTTTTGAACCTCCCTTACCGTATCCAAGTGCCCCTGAGGACGCACCTGCTGTGCCTACAGCCCCAATACAATCTGAGCCGCCTCCAGAGGCACCTGTGGAAGTTGACACTGAGTATCCACCTCTGCCACCTACCCCTCCAGGGGGAGACTTTGCTTTTCCACCTCCACCACCTAGTGCTGTTCCTGCACCACCCCCGCTGCCGGCAGCAGACTGGGGTCTCGAGATACTTCAGAAAATAGAGGAGCAGGAGCGTGCATGGCTGGCAATGGAACCGCAATAACGAGAACAACCGAACGCGGAGTGGGAGAGACTGCTGCGAACCTTACCGGAAAGAGACGTAAGGAAGATCAGATGGGAGGAAAGACAACCAAGTAACTCAGGGTTTAGGGGGAGAGTCAGATTGGGATTGTTTGCAGTGGATTCAATGTAAGGAAATGGAAGCAGAAGAGTTATGGAGGAGAAAGGGAAAACAAATGGGGGGGAAGTGGATCAGCAGGTGGTGGATCAGGGCCAAGTGATGGGTCAGGGCCATGCTATTTTGAGAAAAGCTGGAAAGGAGTTATACGGAATGCCATAATAGAGGGAGAATTTATTCCTGGGGCTTATCCAGTAGTGTTGGGGGGCACAAATCCTGACGGGGGCCGTAAACCTAACCACTGGACACCTTTTGTTTGGGAGGTAATTAAAGAAGCTAGAAAATCAGTTCGTGATTATGGGTTGCAAAATCCTTACACACAGTCATTTATTGATAACATCTTAGGGTCTAATATTCTTTGCCCTTATGATTGTCAACAATTAATGCAATTATTACTCACAGGGATGCAATATATATTATTGAAGTCTAAGTGGACTGACTTATGTCAGCAAGCTGCTGTAGCTAACTTAGACAGGGATGATGATGATGACCCTTTGAAATTTGCATCTGTAGAAATGCTAACAGGAACAGGTGCATTTATTGATGCTCAAGTACAGAGCCAAATGAATGTGCAGATTTTACATCAGTCAGCCCATGCAGCTCGACAGGCTCTGAGGCAAATGCCTGAGGATGGCAAAATAGTGCCACCTTTTACTAAAGTAACACAAGGACCATCCAAAATATACATGTCCTTCTTGGATTGATTGTGAGAAAGTATTCAAAGGTCTGGCGTTCCTGAAGTGGCAAGGGATTCTGTCCTTATGTCCCTAGCAGTTCAAAATGCTAATTTGGCATGCAAAAGAATTCTGATGGCACTCCCTCACACTGCTTCCATATTAGATATGATGGAGGCCTGTGAGAAAGTCGGAATGCCGGCAGAAAATGCTGTCCTAATGGCTGAAGCATTTGCTGTGGCTGTAAAGCTGCTTGTAAAACAAGGTCAGGGAGATAAGGGACCACGTTGTTTTAAATGTGGGAAACAAGGGCATGTAAAAGCACAGTGCCAAGCTTCTAAAACTGAAAAAGTTACCTTTTCTGGGGTTTGTAATCATTGTCAGAAAACTGGGTATAGGGCCTTTGAGTGCAGGTCAAATTTTAAAAAGGGTGGTACCCCACTGGGAAACTGGAAGAAGAGCACAGGGGGCCTCGGTGCAATGACCAATACAGGGACCCAACAGAGGGCTGCTTGGATCGCCTCTCCGCCGCCACCTCAGGGAGTGCCGGAGTGGACGTTTCCACAGCTGTAACAGAAGTAACATTGTTTGATTTGCAAGTGCAGTGTATCCCTACCAATGCAAAGGGACCATTAGGGAAAGGATTAAGTGCAATTTTGCTGGGACGATCGTCAACTTCTGGCCAAGGAGTGTTTGTGCTACCAGGGTTTATTGATGCAGACTATCAAGGTGTCATACATATCATGGTTTGGACTCCAAATCCTCCAGTGCAAATACAGGAGGGAGAAAAAATTGGGCAATTGATACCATTCCAATCTTCTAGCAATGAATATAAAAAATTCAAAGCCACAATGCAAAGTTTTGCTATCATGGAAAGATGGGAGCGCTTGCGAATTGACAATGTTAGTTGATACAGGAGCAGATGTCACTATAATTGGAATCAACAACTGGCCAAAAAAATGGCCCATAAAAATGCAGAAACAGTGATTGGGGGTGTGGATGGACAGCAAAATACCTGGATAAGTGCAGATATTGTATCCTGTAGGCTTTTGGATGGTAGCCAGTGTACTGTTAGGCCATATGTTATGCCTATCCCACTGAATTTATTGGGAAGGGATGTTTTAAGTCAGTTGGGTGCAACCCTGGTTACAAAATCACCTTTTTAGGGGTGGCCATTGAGGGTGGGCATCCTCCTCTATTAAAACTTAAATGGAAAGTGACTGAACCAATCTGGATAGATCAATGGCTGCTAAGTTTGGAAAAATTGGCGCACATAACAGAACTAGTGCAAGAACAAGTCCAGAAAGGACATTTGGCACCATCTGTAAGTCCATGGCAAGTGGCGTTTGTTACATGATTTAAGGGAAGTAAATGAGGTAATGGAAGATATGGGAACATTCAGCCAGGATTACCATCCCCCAATATGATTCCAAAACATTGGGAAATATTGATAATTGGTTTAAAAGATTGTTTTTTCACTATTCCTTTGCATCCAGAAGATCATGAAAAATTTTCTTTTTCTGTTCTCTCTGTTAACAAGCAAGAACCCTACAAGAGATATGAATGGACTGTATTGCCACAAGGTATGAAAAATTCCCCTACTATGTGCCAATTATTGTGGCCTGGGCATTGAAACCATTCAGGCAACAGCATCCAGAATTGATTGTTTATCATTATATGGATGATCTTTTGATTGCAGGAATGCAATTGGACAGAGAACAAATTATTATAGAATTAGAACAACAGTTTAAAGTGAAGGGATTGCTTATTGCACCAGAAAAAATACAACAGATGCCACCTTGGAAATATTTGGGTTCAATAATAGATCAAATCACAGTAAGGCCACAGAAAATTGAGTTAAACCCTACTATTAAAACGCGTAACGATGTTCAAAAAATAGTAGGTAACATTAATTGGGTTTGGACAATATGTGGTATCACCGACTCAGATTTACAACTTCTGTTAAATTTATTGTCAGGAGGAGGGGGTGTTAATGCTCCTCAAAATGTAACCAAAGCAGCACAAAAGGCTCTTGAAAATAATGGGCAAAAAACTGTACAAGTCTATACATTCCACATGAATCCAGATGTGAACATTGCAGTAGCTATAGTTAGTCAAAAAGCTCACGTGTTTGCAGTTATTTTTCAATGGGCCCAACAGATCCGTTGTGTATATTAGAATGGGTCTTTTTGCCAGCACAACCAAAGAAAACTATAATGACACCTGTGGAATTATTAGCCCATGTTATAATAAAAAGCCGAAACCGAGTAATAGAAATATCCGGATTCAAGCCTGCAGGAATTATTGTGCCAACAACTAAAGTATATTTAAATTGGATGCTAAGACATAGCAGAGACTTGCAAACTGCTACTTCGGAGTTTACAGGCAAACTCAGTGTTCGTACACCAGGACATAAAATGTACACATTTGTAAAAAATACTGAGATAATTTCAAAATCCCTTTGTTCTTCTAAGCCAGTTCAAGGAATAACAATTTTCACAGATGCCAGTGGAAAAACTGGGAAGGCTGCTTATGTTTGGAGAGAGAAAGGGCAGTGGAAACAGGAAGTTCTACATGAAACAAACGGCCACTCTACTCAGTACTTAGAATTATTGGCAGTAGCAGCAGTATTTGAAAAATGGAATAATCAGCCAATTAATGTTGTATGCGATTCACTTTATGTGGTAGGAGTAACTTGTCGCTTAGAACATGCATTTTAAAAGAATTGAATAACCATGACCTATATTTGCTTTTTTGTCACTTGGTTTTTGCTTTATCAAAAAGACGCTTTGTTTATTTTGTTATTCCTATTTGTAGTCATTCTAAGTTACAGGGTAGCCTAGCCGAAGGCAATGCACGAGCAGATTACTCAGTTTCTCCTGCCTGGGCTGCTCCTGTGGGAAATAAGTTTCAACAAGCAGCACAGTCGCATCAATTTTTTCATCAATCAGCAAAAGTCCTGCACCGACAATTTCATATTTCCTGGACTGATGCACAAGCTATTGTTGCATCTTGCAGTGATTGTCAACAACATCATCAGCCATTTGGGGACAGCAGTTAATCCTAGAGGACTTGGACCCTTGGAATTGTGGCAAATGGATGTAACGCATTTTCCAGAGTTTGGCCGACTTAAGTTTATTCATGTGTCTGTTGACTGTTTTTCTTTTGCAGTCTGGGCCACTGTACAAACAGGAGAAACCACGAAATGTGTTCTAAAACATTTACACACAGCTATTGCTGCCCTTGGGATTCCGCGTTCCTTCAAAACTGACAACAGCCCGGGTTATACCAGTCGTAATTTTGCCACCTTTTGCAATTTATGGGGTATTGTTCATATCACTGGGATTCCACATTCTCCCACAGGACAAGCTATCGTGGAATGCATCCATCACACCTTGAAGCAATTGCTTCACAAACGAAAAGGGGGAGAATTGTCCCTTTCGCCTCAAGCCCACTTGGAAAATCTGTCTATGTAATGAATTATCTACATATCCCAGGTGATAATCTTGTTCCTCCTGCGGTAAAACATAGGGCAGGACTAAAAGGGGACTTAAGTGAAACTCCACGAGATAGCGGGAAAGTATGGGTAAAAAATGGGGCTACAGGGCAATGGGAAGGACCAATGCAATTCCTAACTTGGGGAAGGGGGTATGCATGTGTTTCCACAGACATGGGATCACGCTGGGTACCTGCGAAGTGGGTGAAACCATGGCTGGGGAAAGACAGCGATCCCAACCTGTGTGCTGATACCGAAAATTGAAATCTCACCTCAGCTACAGCTCAAATGTCCTGATTCAGACTGTGGACAGTGTAAACCATGGGTATTGTGTAAGTTGTGATGCAAGGTGGTATTGCAGTAGTATTAATATTGTTACAAAGAAATGTAAAGAAATACATACTGCAGAGGAACGTAAAGTAGGAGTAAAACAAGTTTTTGTTGGAACAAGATCCCTTTGCCAAAAGAGGCTGAAGATTGGTGGGTACCTGAGGATGACTGCTCATGGCTTTTAGCACACTGGAAGGAGAGAATGCAAGAAAAATGGGATCTAGTGGGAAAATTTCAGTGATCACATTTTTACTGTTAAGCCTTATGACAACAGTCAAAGCATACAATATGCTGGAAGTAGCACCACAACACAATGTATGGGTGACTTTTGCTAATGTTACTAAGCAGGATTCCTTTTGTCTGTCTATGGCTATGCCAGCTGATCCATTCCGTACTTGCTTGATAGGCATAGCTGACTTTAACCCTGAACGATTTAAGGGATACCTAAATAGACCAATTCCTGCTACTAGTAATGTTACAATGCTTAATGCTACATTATTGGCTGGTTCAGAAGCAGCAGGAGCCATAGCTAATTGTACTGAGGACTTGCTTTTGGCACTTAATGCGACTTCAATAGAGCCCCAAGAGCTTACACTGTTAGGTTCAATGGGAAAGAACGGCAGTTGTGTCGAATTTGGTAATGTTTATGGTGTCTTGGCATGTCTTAATAGAACCAGACAGCAAGACCCAGAAATAAATTATGGCTATTTCCAAAACATCTCACCCAAAGCACCAGAATACCATGAATGTGTTCCAAATCAAACTCGGAAAATAGGGTGCCAGAAGAATGAGTATTTGTTTTGCCCACACCGATTTGTGCATGAAGTAAACAATCCATCTGCTGCTCTTTGGAATAATGATACAGCTAAATGGCTACCACCTGGAATATTTTTTATTTGTGGGGATCAGGCATGGCAAGGGTGATAGGGGGATCATGTTTCTTGGGAAAACTTACTTTGTGCACACCTTCTAAGGTAGACCTACTAAATCACACTGTATGGAACTTACAAAGAACCTACCACAACAACCACGACAAAGTGTGTCTCAGTTAGGTCCTGAATGTAATGAAAAGATTCAGTTTTGGTCAACACCATCATGGGTTATTACTTCCTTATTAACACCAAGTGTTGCTGCAGCCAGAGCCTTACGTAACTTTAAAAAGCTGGCTTACTGGCCAAATAGTTAAACATTACACCAAATACTATCACTGACATGTTAGTTGATGCAGACAGTGTAAGGCATGCATTATTACAGAATAGGGCTGCTATCGACTTTCCGCTGCTAGCGCAGGGACGTGGTTGTGAGGACTTTGAAGGAATGTGTTGTATGAATTTATCTGATCATTCTGTAGCCATCCATAGAAGGCTTAAGGAAATACAGGAAAACATGAAAAAGATCACGACAGGACATGGGCTAGACACATGGTTGGAAGGATTTGGGCTTACTGGGTGGTTGAAAGATTATTGTCAAACAAATCCTTATTATAGGGGCCGTGTTTATTTGTTTTTTAATTGTTTTGCCATGTTTAATCACTTGTATTTCTAGAAAGGTGTAGAAATCAATATATAGCATATGGCTGGTTCAAGGAAAGAAAGGGCAGAAATGTGGAAACCATGTTTTTACTAGAAAATGGACATATCGTGAACCAGCCATAAAATAGAAGAACCAGAGCATGTAAGACAGAAGGACTTAAGCACGTACACAGGGGAAAAAGTCCATGGGAAGGTTGTGAGAAAGGAACAAGCAGCATTGGGGAGGATGTGAAGGAGGGAAAAGCAAAGGAAGAAAAGGATAAGAAAATGCAAACTGAAGGACAGTTGTGACATACACGACGGACGATGTGACACACACACACGAGCCAATCATAAAGCATAAAGTAGTGTGTGAAAATAGGCCTTAACCAATAATAATTATGCACGATCGTGTGTAGGGAAAGCAAGGATTGTATATTAGGGACAGTAGTTCGTCAATAAAATGGCTTCTGCCTGATTCACACTGAATCGTGTTGAGTCCATTGTTTCTCTCCGCATTCTGTAACGTTTGAGTTTAGGAGTTAGTGTGACATTTGATTCTTGCTTTCCAGGTAACACAGTAATATTCACTTCAAAGCAGTGAAGTGAGGCAACAATCTTACATATGTGTATATATTTGTATCTGCACCTTGAACTAGGTCACTGAACACACACTAACGGCAATAAAATTACTCAAAGGGCAACCACAGGTTCTGTATGAACTCCTGAAGAATGGTGTCATCAATTAAACTTAATCTTTTACAGAGCAGTTTAATATCTGAAAAGTCATCAAAAATTACAACAAGAATTAAAAGAGTCAAATCCAGCCTTTAAATTATTCCCATAGGAATAAAATTGTTTATTTTCTAACCATTGGACTCAACAAGGAAAACTTATTTGGAAATTTTTTGCTGATGAAACAAACTGGCCCAGACACTGTAACAAAGATTTAAATATTATATCTTTAAAAACCCGACTAGAAACAAGAAAGTAATTTGGAAGAAAGATTAACTGTGCAAGCAAGTAGCAGGACAGACATAATGTGATTCAAAAACTAAACAACTTAGTTAAATTTTCAAATGCATTAGAGGCTTATTAACCTGAGCTGTCTGAAGAAGCTGGTGATACATGGATTCACTTGACTGTATTTTACCCTCAATTTTTCATCCAGAAACAGCTACCAATGACAAACAGCAAAATACACAAATCTCAGAGATCCTCAAGTATGTTATTGCCCTCTTGGGAACCTGAATGGAGGAAAACAGAGAAAGTTTGCATCATAGAAGAAACCAAAAGACAACTGAGAAGTCTATGGCTAATATGAAGCAGAAAAATATTGCTGTGTTTCCACATCTGTATTTGCATTCTGTTTACAAAGTTTGGGTTCGGGGCATTCAGATTAAATGTCTGCATTTTTATACAGAACAAGAAAGAATTCTCTCCATGAGAAATCTGTGGTATTATGCATAGATTTATCCTTTCTTTTGATCTGGCTTTTTAAATCTAAAGCCCTCAAAATATCACAACCACTTGTGGTGTTGGAAGAAGGAACTTCTGTTGCAGAAGTCTACTCACACCTTCTTAACCTTTGGCTGAGGTCAGGCAGCCAAACCACATTTCTAACTCTACAAGAAAGTAAGAGACGGAATTTTAAGAAACTATTCTTTAGCATTTATAAATGGTCAACCATGCAATAAATTAAGTCCTAACCTGAAACAATCCCATAGCAATGGAGTATGGATAGGATAACAGAAAAAATATTACAATAGCAACTCTTTTTTGGAGCATGGTACTTAGGTACCAACAACCTACTGATGTACACAGTCCAAAGGTTATTTCTGCTATGAGATTTGATTAGGAAATTTTTCCTTTTCATAAAAGAAATTGCTTTTTCATTGAAAGATTGAACATTTTCAGATTTTTTTTTTCAATGAAGCTAACTATTTTCACCCCATAGAAAAGATACTATTTTAGCCTACTATTTCACATCAAGAAAGCGTTTGAAAGATGGATTTGTTGAAATTTCTGTAGAATAGCCTTCAAATTATATGATAAATTCCTAAATGTTGGCTTGAGAGATACACCTTTTAGAAGAAACAATCCAATAAATCTCAGCCCAAAACTGCTGAGAATTTTTATGTAATTCCAATTGCATGGACTTCCTACCTTATTCTTATGTTCACACAATATCCTTACAGTAATGGCAGCAAATACTTTCAGGTGAAATACTACTGTTATTTCTAAATGTGACGAATTTGTATCTTCTCTTTTGCTAAATGAAATTTGGCAACCAAAACCAAAGGTCAGTATCTCACTACAACACAGGAGCAGAACAACAGGAAGAGTTTTGCAGATCAGCGGAAAAGGCTTGGGACCTTCAGTGCTGCCATTTTTAATATGTCTGTTCTTCCACCAACATTTGCAATGATGCAAATGCTTCTTTTAAAGCATCTTTCTGTAGTAGTATATGCTGTCCTTTGGAAGCTCTATTCTTCTGATTTGTCTTAGAAAACAAATTTCTCTTTTACAGTAGTTTTGACCTTGAAAATGATAGGATGACTTTCATTAATAAAGAACTAAGCATGGAGACTCTTAGTATTAGAATCAAATGTTCACCTTCTTAAAATGATAAATACTTCTCTCACGTTGCTTTATTAACACACTCCAACAAAACAAAGAAAAAATTTAGGATGATGCTATGATTTCCTGGCCAAGTCAAGAGGCTGTGCAACTTGGCACATAAGTCATGAAAACCAAGCCCTTTTGCAACATAATTGTAAAAAATGTTTTTATTTTCATGAATTATAGAACAAAGTCCTTCCTGCTGACTACATCACTGAATTCCAATGTAAGGACTTCTCATACATAAATCTTGCTACACAGTAAATTTGAAAACTCACAAGTAATTCCCAAGTGCTCAAACGAAAACATGCACTCTGAATGCATGTGTAGTAATATACGGTAAAGGAATTTAGAGCAAAGCTTTTCAGAATCAAAACCGTAGGCATGAATCCGACAGCGGAAGTTGTTTTAGCTCCAGTTTTCTTTTTAAATCATCAACACCAGTGAAGGACCCCTACCAGTGGGATCCTTGGGAGTCATATTTTAAACACTGTATGAAAGACTCTTCTCTCCAGGGTTTAAGCATTGTCTACCATGATCAAATTGATCCTGTGGCATTTAACTCATAAATAAGAAAAAAATCAGAGTAAAAAAAAGTAAAGTTCCAACCATTTGCAGAGACACCATTTCTGCTCATCAGTCCTCAGTGAAAGTCACAGATTTTGGACCTACGAATATCTGTACTGATCACTAAAGCAGATCACCTCTGAAGAAGGACCATGCCTGAGCTGCCTGGCTTGAAGCAGGAGAGATGAAACGCTAAACCCAGGAACAGAATATGCTGAATACCAAAGTATGAAGGCCATAGATGGAAAGCTGCCATCCAAAACACAGACTTTCTTTAGGAAAAGCATACAACTGATATATATGTTCACTGGAGAAAATATATCCAAATAAGGAAAGGAAGGACATAAAGTGCATCTCTGAGACAAAAAGCACATTTGGCTACTTGTTATCACTTCCATTGAAGCTAAAAGCCAGGTTAAATGATGTACAGTTTATATTTTGCTTCTTTATTACTCTGTTTTTCTATTTGCTTTGTAAAATAGACGTTTGTGCTGTTCCGTCTGTGTGACTATCTTGCTTACATCAATATTTTCATTTGAATAAATATACTTCTATTTATCTCTGAAAGAGTTAACCATACAGACTACTCCTTCCTGGATGTTTTACAACTGATAACTTGTGATAGGCATTCGGTCCTTAAACATGGTGAGGTTCTTATACTATATCCTAATGCTGTATTCTTAATAATCAAAGGAACATTCAAAGGACAAGCTTGTTTTATCCTGCAAGACTGTTATTGAAAACCATCCACAACGTGGGTTGAAATATCTTGTCACAAAACTAAATTTATTCCGTTTTTATGAGAAGCAATTTTGTCCTTGATTAGATCTCAGCAACACAAGAGCATTTAGCCACCCCATTTCTTGTAATGATGTCACATAATATACACAGCTCCACTTTAATGGTTTTGGGTTTAACTTCAGCTCAGATTCAAATGAAACTTTGAAGCCCAAAAACCAGGTTTATTTTAGTCTGAGAGAAAAACGAGCCAGTCAAAATACAAATTTATGTCAAACTCTAAGTTCTAGTAAGTACAACATGCCTTTTTAAAAACATTGCTTGTTTCACTATGAAAGCACAAAGCTTTATTTGCTAGTGTCCTTAGCTTCTGTTACCTTATCAGTTTTCCCTAGAAGCCATTTCTTTAATAAAGTGATTCCTTTGTAGACAGCTGATATCATCATCATGATCCAAAAGCATAGGAACTATTACAGGTGTGATATTATTTTAATAAAATATTTAAAATTCATAATAAATGTACCCAGAGTTTTCTTTCAATACTCCAGAACACGTTAGGTAGAAGGTTTACTTCTTTTGGCTCTCTTTAACTTTGAATAACCTTCTTCTTTCTGCTCACAAAAACAAGACAAACAAACAGAAAAGGGCAAAAACCAGTAAAGCAAATGAAGCAACAATACTAAGCTAACAGTTCAACTAAAAAAAAAAGTTGTTTCTGTGAAATGCTTAGTTGAATAAGAAGTAATTAATAAAAGGTTCTGTTTTCCAATAGAAATAATTTAAAGTATAAGTACAGCGGCTGAATAATTAGGACTACAGCTACTTTGAAAATACCCTTTACATTCTAGCTACCATGACTTTCAAAACCAACTGATCATTCTTGAGGTAATGACAAAGTCTTACTCTTCAGAGATGTGTTTAGCAGTGTCCCCAGTCAGCACCATTATATTTTAATCTGGGGACAGGAGGAATCAGCTCAATAAGTATCAGAGTCCATCCTACCCCAGTTAACAGACAAGTCTCTTTCCTATTCCTGACACACCACTGAAACTTCCCGAGAGCTGTGCATCCACCTCCCTTGAGTCCAGCAATGGCAGCACTGCAGTGGCAGTGTGGCAGTGAGAACTTGCTGTCTCCTGATACTTCCCAAAAGTAGCTTGCAGGGCTCAGGCCTGTGCTAGTCACAGCCTGCCTGGAGAGTGAGGAATGCATGTGGCACTTGTGACTACTGACTAGAACAGCCCCTTCCCCATTCCAGCAGTGCTGCCAGACCAGCTACAAGCTCTCCATGATCACAAGCTCTGGTGTGTCTGAGTCATTCCCAGTGGCAGGCAAAGGACTTCATTAATTTGTATTGTGGTGGAAGTCTCCCCTCAATACCCAGACCCCTGTGGGTTATTCTTATAAACAGCTATTTTTAGCTGCTGGTTTTCTTCTCCTTGTGAGACTGACTCTACTGCTGTAGTACTGCAGTGCTGAGCCTGTGTAACCAGTGATTCAGTGGTGGCCCTGTGGAAGGGCCTTTCCCAGCTGCAGTTGGATGGGGCCAGCTCAGAGCAGCTGGGCTGGCGCTTCCCACACAAACTCCTCTCTTCCCTGCTGCAGCTTGAGCTCTGGGGTATGAGTGTATTCCTGCAGCTGGCCCCTGGGGTTGCTGTACTGGCCTTTTTCTGAACTGCACAGGAAGCACAGCCTTTGTTCTTTTAATTACAGTTAAAACTTCCAGAACTGTCTTGTATTTGGCTTTAAAACCATAACAAAACAAGATGTCATTTCTACAGAACATTGCTTAATTCAAGTCCTCTAGATGAAAAACTCACAGAGCCACTGAGAATGCCCAGAGTTATACTGGGCAGGATAAAACTGTTTTCTGTAGAATTAGAAAATCTGCTTCAGAAACATTAATGTCATTAAACATTTCAATAGCATCTCTTCCCAGAGACAAACATTTTAAATGAACTCTTCAAGTGACAGTATCATACCCAATGGTTACTGCTAATTTTTTCCTGGTTAAGGTTAATTTTATACAGAGAGTTCAGTAAGATTTCTTAGCCTGCCCATTTTAATTGGAACATGCTAAAAATTTTAAAATATCTTTTTTATCTCTTAATTCAGGTCCTTCTGGACTGGATTAAGGAGTGCATGGGGCGGGGGGGTGGTTACCTGTCTTCTTCTGGCACAACCTTTCTTTACAGGTGCTTCCATGTTGCTCTCCTTGACTGGCAAAGTCGGTTTTGAGGTCAGTGTTTCACATGTCAGATACTTGTTCACTGTAATTGTCTTAAAGTATAGAAGTTTATACCTTCATTAGCAAAAACATCCCACAACATTTTGAATACGTTTTCTGACTGTTAAAATTACCTACTTTTTCAAAAGGTGCCCTTATCACACAAAGCTGAGATAACCTTCCAAACTACATTTTATAGATGAAAAAAGTGATAAGCACAAGACATTTCATCCATGTCCCTGATATATGGGGTACCACCCACATAAAAATTTCACTGAAATCAGCTCAACTATTTATTTCATTGAAATGCAGGGAGAATCACAGAAAAATTAGGTTGTAAAGTACTTCTAGCTGTCATGTAATCATAACTTTTACTCAAAACAGAGCTAACTCCAAAAATAGATCAGCTTGACTCAGTCAAGTTCTGAGAATCTGAAAAGCTAACAAACCCAAAAACTTCTCTCTGCAACTTTTTCTAGTAGTTGACCATTCTCACACTGAACATTTTTTTCCTCATGTCCAGTGGGATTTTTTCCTGTTGCAACTTGTGCTTTTTGTGAAATTGTAATTAAACTTGTATTTGTAAAACTTCCATATTTGTCTAACAGCACAATGCTTTACACATAACTGCTGTCAGCACTACACAATTGATGAGGTTTGAGATTCCTTTCAGGAGGAAGGAATTATTCCATTAATATTGTTTCATATGAAGAGAGACTGAACACCAAAAAAATGTCACCATGTTAACCTCACACAGACCTGGACAAACTGTTTTAAACAAAGGAAAACTAATTACCTCACCATAAAAGTCCCAAATAAAAGAAATGGGTATTTCACAAAACACAGTAAATCATCTTCCTTTTCAGAAAAAAAGCAGCAGTGGCTGAAAACATTAAGTTATATGGTAGAATTTTAGGAAACTATATTTAGAATGATGGTAGAACATGATGAAAGTCATGCTTTTTATTGCTTAACGTTGTTTTCGAATTTGTGAGAAGCAGTGAGGATGAGCCCTGTTCTTTACTGTACCTGTTCAAAGTTAGGTTTGGAATGATGACTGGTTGTCTCAGCAATACAGTCCTTAGAGTGGCATGCTGCTTTGTTTTCTTCACTTTCGGCCATGCACACTGTATCTTTGAAGACAGATTCATGAATATTTAACCCAGCTCCTTTATTTGATCTCTTTGTTTGTTGCAGTGACAAACTGGAATTTGTCATTTCATTGTCTAATTTACAAATCTGCAAATGCACTTCCTTTGACTGGTGTTGTTTCTCAAGAACTTGAGTAGTATTTTGACTTGCAAACTTTTTTCCCCTTCTTGCACTGGAATTAGGAGATTCATATGTATTCAGACATGGACTGGTGTTTGACTTCTGAAGCACTGGCCCAACATTCTTAAGAAAGAAGGGAGAATTTGCCTTTTTGTGATTGACTTCACTTGAATTCTCAGCTGAAGCTGAGTTTTCAGAAAAATCAGAGTTAGCAATTTGTCCACCAGACTGGGTTTTCCATCGGAATATGGGAGTACCATGTTTTGCCTGTGTCTTCGTGTTCTTTACCTGAAGCACGCTGCTGTCAGTAGGATTTTTGACTGGCATATGTTGAAGGTGTTTGAAAACCTGAGTTATGCTGGACTTGTGCACAGACAGCACAGAAGATGAAACACCCACACTTTTTATTGGTGAATGCCTTTCAGCATTTTCCCTTTTCTTCCTATCTATTTGATTTGTGATCTTTCCATTCATTTGCATCAACTTTCCCTTGAAAATTGGTATAATTTTGCTGACTTTTGGGGGTGTGGATTCAAAGGCTGAGTTTTCAGGTGTTCCTAAAGATTTTGCAGTTGGTAACTGTGGTACTCCTGGTATTTGCTTGTAGCTCATTGATTTCTCGGTTGCTTCAATGCTAAGCCCTCCTGTACTCCTACTGCTACTCGAAAAACTGTGGGCTCCTGGCTCTTTGATCAAACGCTCCATCCAGTGGCTGTTCTCCGTACTGCACGGTGAAGGAATTCGAGGCAAAGTCTGTTTCCTTGGAGGAGCCTGCGTTAGAGATACTACACAAACCATCTCACCGTCCAATTTCGTATGCTTAGGTTTTATTTCCTGCAACACAACAAGAGCTGCTAAATTTAATAAACTGGATTTAAAGATCTGATAGTGCCACCTAATGCATCACTATATGATATCAACCCAATACACATCACAATATAGAAGCATAAAATTATGTGTTTTGAATTAGAATTACTATATTTTCAAACAATATTTAGTTGTCACTATAAATTAAAGGTATTTTTTAAATCCTCCTCCAGTTCTTTGCTTACAAACTATGCTAGAATATCGTATTTCTCAGAAGGAAAGACTTAAATTAGAAGTAATTATCATGGTTTAGTGCTTTCCAACTGGATAATGCCTACCCCTTTTGAGGGGGTCTGCAGAGGGTTTGACTGACAGGGCTCCTCAACTCGGAAGACTTCTAAGAGCATCTCTATTCTGAGCAAAAGACAGTTTGGATGTCTATAAAAACTGCAGATGACACAGAGAACCCATTCTAGCTTTGATCACTGGAGCGACATAAACAGGAACTGCTTTCTGAAAGAGGATTATAGTATTTTAGAACCTCTGCAACTTCTGTCACTATTCTTTGTTTAGAATTAATTACTTCATTTCTTTTTTCACTCACTACTACCAAAGAAATTTGAGTCTCAGCCTTTGACACAACCTCAAATTAAAGGAGTTTGGATTACTTGCCTCCTTTCCATCACCAGACATGGGGTAAATCTTACAGCTTGAGTGTTTTAAAATGCTTATGTCCACATAGTTTTCATTTTATTTTAAAATTAATTGTAATAATAATAATAATAATAATAATAATAGAATCATGAATGGTTTGGGTTGGAAGGGACCTGACAGATCATCTAGTTCCAGACCCACTGCCATGGGCATGGACAACTTTCACTAGACCAGGTTGCTCAGAGCCCCATCCAGCCTAGCCTTGAACAATTCCAGGGATGGGGAATCCACAAGTTCTATGGACAACCTGTTCCAGTGCCTGACCATGTTCACAGCAAAAATTTCTTCCTAATATCGAATCTAAATCTACCTTCTGTCAGTTTAAAGCCATTCCTCCTTGTCCTGCCATTACATGCCCTTGTAATAGTGACAACAGTGATAATGCTACTGTCATTGTTGTTGTTATTACTGTTGTTGTTATTATTATGGAAGAGATTTGAGAAAGTTCTGGATATCCAATTGTAAAAAAACCATCTATTGAACTGCAAATACTGATAGCAACTAATTAACACCAAGTCCATTTTTTTATGTATTTATAATGTCAATAATACCTTTACCATGGCAAATACTGTAGCTTTTACTTACACATGAATTAAAAGTTACAGGATTGATAGTTTGCTGTGAAAAGAATAGTTATATGCTCTTTCTGTGCTCTGAATATGATAAAGACCACTTCATACCGTGAAAAAGTAAGTACCATTAATATGTTTATAAAAAAGTCTTACATGCACTGAAGCCCTGGAGAGTTCCTTTGCAGCATAAAGTGCTTTACTTGTCATCTTTACTGGAAATCCACACAGTTGTGAAAAATTGCTCTTCATGTCAGAAAGAAAGGAGTTCACTACACTTTCTGCATCTGTTCTAGGGAAATACTGCACTGGCTGACTTCGAATGCAACTTAAAGGGTACCTGAGTAAGTGTTCAGGTATATAACAAGTTTCTTTACAATTCTATAATTATTAATCATCTTCATTGAGAAGAAAGCATGAACATGTCTAAAGTTTTTTTTAAAAGGTGAACAAAAGCACTTAGTTCCTTAAGGGCCTGAAGGTTATAAAGTTACAGGACTTCACAATTATACCACACTAACCTATGATAGCAAAGATTACTCAATAAAGGTAATCCTTAGACTATTCTTTCCTGGCAGGAAAATTCTCTTTAAAAGAAATCTGTGTGGGCCACATTTTTACAGGAATTTAACTCTTTCATCTACATCAGCATTTAGAATGGCATTATCAAGTTTATGGAAGCCATGAAGCAAATTGTTCTATTTGACTTCCTATTATTCATACTGGGACAGAGACTTGACTAAACATTTTGTTTCAGTTTGTCTAGTGAAACACTTCTCTACTGGATTCTATGAAATTATGAAACAAGAAAATGCGCCACATTCAAAAATGAAAAGCAGAGCTAGAAGCGTAGGAAAGGAAACATAACAAATATATTCTGAAAGGATACGTGAAGAACCTTTCCCCTATTGGTTTGAAGTAAACACTCAAGTATATTTTTGTCTCTTCAAGATCCTCAGGAAGAATATATCCATACTTAGATAAACCAAATACAAACAGGTATTACAAGGACAAACTCAATAAATACAAAAAAGGGAGGGAAAAATGAAAGCAGTGTATGTGTTTCTTACCAGACTCTTCCAGTGCATCTGAAAATCTTTATATGAATGGAAAGGAGATTCTGGAGGAATTATGTGGCTGATGTTTATGATCTGACCCATTTTCATGCTGTGCACAGGTAAAGAAGGGATGCTTAGAAAAGGTGTCATAAAATCCAGCTGAAAATATAATGGTCTTTTGGAAAAAAAACCCCTTATTTTTGGCATTCAAAGTATTTAGAGATTATTTTTATGTTTTGAGGACTAATACCTTTAGCTTATAAGTTTATCACATAACAATAACAATATTTCCTGAAGTATGGAAAAGAATTTGGCTCCTACAAGTGCAATTTCTCTTCAACCCTCGCTAGCCGTGAATGTAGAACAAAAGCAAATATCATAATTACTTCTCTTATATTTAATGGTGAAAAATCATAGGTAAAAATAGAGGTGGTTTGTGGCAAAGGTGGAAATACTTTTTCCTTAAATTGACACTTAGCTAAAATTGTGTTTATGATGTTCTTGCATACCACAGAAGTAGCACAAAGATTAGTAAAATTGAAATAGTATTTAAATGTGTAATTTATGATTAGTTGATTTTTTTTCTTATTCTCCTTAACAACGAGATAACAGAAACAAAAAAAAAAAAAAAGATTCCTGAATATAACTCAGACTCTAAAACAGAAGTATTCTTATCACTAGTATCAAATTCACAGTTTGTAAGGCAAATATTCTGGGAAATGTTTATTTCTCCTGAAATGTAAACAGATTCCTACCTTGGCAAAACATAGCACCAGTTACTTAATATGGAATGTTGTTGAATAACTGTATTTTCATTGCTGTCAAACAGCTTTACAGTGTTTGCTGAAATATCAAAATCTCCCAGCTTAAAATAGAAAAGAAAGTTTACTTGCAAATAATTCTACAGCAGTACAAATTTAAAATTTTCAAAAATAATTGTGTATCACAAGACACTGAAACTTAATACATTATTATTCTTTCATCAGCTCTCACAGATTTATTATTCCAGAAGATATTCCCATCACCAACACATTATCTTATATTAGAGCCTATACTTCCACAAGCCATGCAAGTACAAGGCTTAAAGTTTATTGAAGTCAGAGAGATTTAAACTTTTTTGAAATGGTTTAATAAGTGTTTAGAAGGTATTTCTCAAACTGAGACAGCTCTCAGTTTGAAAACTCCATGCATATTTTTTAAAATTCAAATCAGAAACCCATGCTTGACATTCTAGTAACTCTGGGTGTCACTTTGCCTAAGCATGTGCAAATATCCAAGGAACAGAATTAATGGGACATGCAGTTTCATCCTCTGAGAAGTCAAAAAAATACCATACTTTTTCACAATGTCAGAATTTGACTGTAGGGGACAATCAAAGACTGAGATTTGAGAAACATTTTATCTTTCTGTGGTCTACCAGAGTTTTCATTTATTCACAAGACAATAAAATCTGGCCATTTCTGTTTTAGAAAAGTATTGAAAGGAGGAAACTTCTAATAAAGCCACATCATGATTTTTTTCCCATCATTGGTCTGTATTATTTGGGAGCTGGATTCCTATAGATAGCTTAAATGTTTATGCTGTCCCAAGTAGGTCTCAGAAAGAATCCTCATCTTCTATTCCAACAAAGAAGAGTTTGAATCAGAAATACTTATTTTAGAAGAAACTAGCAAACCTGACAAATACGCCCTGCTTGTACGGACATTTTCACCACAGGTGACATGGCTGTCAAAAAGGATGACAAATTTTCAACCTCAACCATGATTTCTTAAACAATGTATTAATTATACTTACAAGCAGCATAGTCCTGGCTGCTTAGAAATTAAGCAGATTCCATAATAACTATATAAAGGGACTTTGATCATGGTGCTGACAACTCACCTGTAGTTGCACTGTTGTTACTCAAAACTCTCTATGTACTACAGTGTGACTGAAAGCTTTCTAGAAAACACTGTTAGAAAGTAATCTAGAGTCACAAAGACACTTCACTGCTATATTCTGTTGGCATTTTTGAAAGCTCTCCTAGCATTGAATCTCAGTTTTACAGTGCTTGCTAGAATGCATTAATATAGATACGATATGGATGTTATGCTTTTATAACCCGTGCAGATAGTCAATGAATATGGTCAATGTCTCAGTGCAATCAGAAATAAGCACTTGTATCCCCATCATGCTAACTGGAAGTCACCTAACAGAAAAGAAGATAAAGATTAATAAAACAAACACAGTCATAGAAAATATAACTGGCTTATACCTCAGGGGGTGGCAGCCGAATTGAGCAAGGCTCCACACTGATGCAAAGCTGTCTCTCTGACACATTGAGGTCTATAACTAAATTGAAAAAAAAAGCACAACATCCTGTTTTGAATTACAGCTCATCTCTTAGACAGAAAGTTAACCCAAATATTTATTTAGGTAATTATTAGTCAAAATGCTGTGTTTGAAAATCAAAAGCTAGACTTGCTCAGCATGGAAATTAAAAACTATGAAAAATAAAAATAATAATGAATTACTGTCATACAGGAACTTAGAAATTCAAGGCTGGCTGTGGAACTGCGTGCTTGATACTCTTATCCTCGATACACAAACACCCATTTTCAAAGCAAATGTAGTTCATATAGCCATTTGCTGCACTGAGTCATTCAGCCCAGTATTTTCCACCCAGGAGCTGTCAATAGGAAAGACTAAATAAGCAAGGCAAGCATTTATGGGCACACCTCCAAAACTTTCTCTGAGCTCTGAGTTCCTCAACATATATCTCTGCTACAAATTTAGGCTCCAGCATCCCCAAATGTAATCTTTAACTTTTATAGTGGAATAAAAATACTACTTTGCAATTTTTGCAATAGCTAAACAGCATGCTTTGTGACTTCACTTTTGTGAACAGCAAACATAGTGTACACTGGACAGTCACTGAAGCTCATTTTCCTCTCTGTTGTTATGGAACTTTCACATCATTTGCAAGACTCATAATTTGAGGCAAGTGCATTTAATTGCAATAATTATAACTCTAAAATGGCAAATGTCAATCTAAGGCTGTAGATTATTAGTATAAAAATTATCTTCTTTGTGGGTAATTTTTCAAAGGTTCAGTTGAGCTGACAACTATTACGGACAGAACATCACCTGCCACCAAGTGTATTTTGACAGAAGTTATTTCAGAATGAAAACCAAAGACACTGTGCTGATAATACCAAGATTGTGGCAGTATGAAAGTACTTACTTACCTTTACCTTGCTCTCTCAACTTTACCATTAACAGAATATTGTACTTACCAACAGCATTTTGCCTTCCTGAATGAGACAAAAAGTCCTTCCCTTAATAAATAGAATAGACAGACATTATTTTCTAAATCCTATGTCTAAAGTCTTTATGCAAAAAAAAAAAAAGAAAAAGAGAAATCACACAGTTTTGTTTGTGTCTGTCACAAATGCTGACAGGTGTGTTCCTTCTAAGGAGAGAAAATTCCCTCTATCAATTAACTTTTCACTGATTCATTAACATCTTCTATAAGAAAGAGAGAAATACATAAAAATACATTAGTGGGCAGCAATCTATACATCACTTTTTCCTCCTAACCCTCTACTTCCAGCTGCTACTCCTGAATCAGCTGATTTCATTCTGAGACCCATATATTTTAAAGATACTGAGAACAGGGTGCTGTTGTTACTGTGGCTAGAAATAAGATAACTACATGCACACTTTTCTCAGGGTATATTTGAAATGATGTATACAATTGCTCTACTTCATACGAGCATGCTGCAGTATGTCAAGTACATCTGGTTTTCCATACTTTGGTAATTCACGTGTATACTACACAGGAGTTAGCAGAGAGATGTCAGGCAAAGCAACTATGATCCAAAAAAGACAGAGCTTTGTAGAAAGAGAGGGTCTGACAGAAAGCCACTTCTTTAGAAGAGCCTTCCAACCATGTGCAGAAGTGCCACTGCTGAAAGCATGAATCTGAAAAACAGGCCAAATTTTTAGAAGACATTCACTGCCCAACAATATTTGGTTTGGAAATTATTCATCTGGTACACTGCATTCAGTTGACATAATTATTTGATCTATTACAAAGACAAGGAAGAAGATGAAAAGGTGAATGCCATGTCCATTCAAAATATTAACTTGTCATTGAACTTTGATAACAAAACAATAAAAGTGCAAATAAAGAAAAAAAGTAATAGGATAAAGGAATGAAACGATTTATTATAATATATGAAATAATTACGGAATTTAAATGATGGAAAATAAATGCAACAATAAAGAACTGAAAACTAAATGCTTGATCCCTGACCCAAGTGATTCAAATACCTTGCACCAAGAGATGACCAGCCTTGTTCCATCTGGGTGCAAGTCGGGCTGTAAGGGTGTAGGAGAGACAGGTTTGGAGAAGGCCTGGAGTAACTGTTTGTGGCGCTTCCATCTAAAAACAGTGACAAAAAGAAACATACATTTTTAATAATTTAACAAAAATTTTTAAAGGCTTCAGTCAAAATTTCAGCAAATGTACTGCTACTGCATCTTGGAGCCAAATCCTAGTATATGCCACACACCTTTAGCTTTCATCTACTTAGCTACAAGAGGAAGTTAGCACAGTATTTGATGTAGGCATTTAGATTTCACATGCCATCAAAGTGAGGTGCTCTACAGTTCCAGAATGTTTTCACAGGGCTGATAATAGACTTGGGGAAAAGATTAATTGTACCCTCTGGAGTACTCTACTAGATCTGCAACTCCTTTCAGACTACAGGCACAACATCCAAAGCTGATGTTACTTCTGCTGTCAGACTCAAGACCAGAGACATTTTCTGGCAATCACAGTAGATAAATGTAGCTTTGCTCCCCCGGCAGCTCTACTTGCCTGCCTGTTCTGCAGAGCTTTCTCTTGACCATCAGCATTAGTCAAGAAATGAATTACAGTAGGTTAAAAAGAGTTAAGGAATACACCTCCAGAGGGATGTTTCTAATAAATCCTACAAGGAACTGCTTGGTACTACCAATCTGCTGATGTTGGAAAACCTAACAATGACAGGTCACCTACATGTATCAACATAAAGCAGTTCTGTAAGGTAAGCATATTTGAACAGTGTATGTCTTACTAATCTGCATATGCATTTGCACTTCTTGGAACAAATTAAAATACACTCAACTGGCTGTGCAAATGAATTATGAGAGCTACTGGCTTTGCTTACAACCAGTCTTTTGGCTCAGCAATTTTAGTGCCTCCACACATACATTCATAAACCCCACAGATGTTGCATACTAGAAGATAGTAAATTATATGCATAATGGTCTAAAAATACATCAGCTGTTAAGGTCAGGGGTTCAATTTCTTCTCTGTGCTTTTGTTTTGTTTCCCTGAGACTGTCCTATACAGGCTGGGTAAACCAACAGGTGAATGGGGAGACAGTTCAGCTGCCTGAACAATCCCACTGGAGGAAGGGGATGACACCAGCAGGAGAGCTGTAGGTCTGTGGCCCAAAGGTTGTCTCGAGGTCAACCCCCAATGCCTCTGAGCAGGAGCAGGATGCCACTGGAACAGAGAAATCTAGGGAAATTATTCACAAACTTCTTAAAACCATTGGCTCTGACAAAGTATACTTACCATACCATAATGCACAGGACATATTTTGTCTGTGGGGCAGACTTACTCACCCTGAAACTTGGCTTCTGTAGTGCAAACTGCATGGCCTATGAAAAATACTCATCTCTGCCAACAGCAATTGCAGACAAATGTAACAGTGAACTGTGTCATATTTCAGCACTTACAGTAGCTCCTTGTCTCTCTACATAGGCTTGACATATTCCTGATTCATAAAATGGTATCTAAAAGTAACAATAAAAAAATAAAACAAGTGGCTGGTATTAAGAGTTATTTTAGCAAATTGTAAATTAAATTCTGGTACAACAGTGACTTTGCCTGTGAAAAGCATGCAAGGGAATAATTAAGCAAACACTTTATCCTGCGTTTTAAATGAGAAAACTAAAATTAGCTCAGCATTTGTCATAGTGTAATCTTATTTCTAGCTAGAGATACATTAACAAGCAAGCCAAGCAAGCCAAAGACTGCCCAAAACAAAGCAGCAGAATGCTGCGTCTGCTTCTCTCATTGTGAATTGGGTGGCACTTTACTAGTTGAGTCCACTTCATTCCACAGATTGGTTCACCATCCTAAAAGGCCATTTCATCAAAGGAGTAGAGGACTTAAGTTGTCCTTCTATAATGCACAAAACCAAAAGTTTGCTTTAAACGAAATATTTTTACTTATCATTGATCCTCAAAACACTTCTTAAAGTAACATAATGAATACAATTGACCCCTAGACATACTTTGGTTCAGACTGACCGAGAAGCAACAGGCCTCACATCCTTGGGATGAACTTGCAAGCTGGAAAGTCCCTGGCTCATGTACAAGGGAGTGAAGGTGTCTTGAAAAATATTTCAAAAGCTGTTTTTGAAACCCAAAAGTGCAAGATAACCAAAGTACAGAAAGCGCTAAATCAAAACATCTGTCTTGTCTATTCTATTGACTAGGAGCCAGCTAACTCACCGTTTAAATATTAATATCAGGATGGGCCCAACGTGAGCACTCCCAGAATGCCAGACTTCATGGCAGCTGGCCTGCAGGGCAGGTCACTCTGTTTGAGCAGGGACCCCTCTCAAGTTTAGAGATTCCATACTGGAAATTAGGAGATCCTTCTTTACAAAAGGTTGAGAGACCCCCTTACATGTGATCTGCAGTAAGTGACTGAAAGCATGCTGAATTCATGCTGTGGAGAATTACTAATCCGTGCAACTATTCAGATACTATAAACATTGTAGGGATAATTCCATTAGGCATGAACTGTTGACGAAGTCTGAGACAACAATTGGATGCAGCCACACGTAGGCTCCAAAAAGGAATTCCAAAGAGGGATCCACTCTGAACCTCATGTCTCCACAGGAGGGCCCTCTTTACACTTCTGGTCTCTCTCTGAGTCATTCTAACTTAGTTTTCCTTTTCATGTTTCTTCCATGTGTAACTGTTAAGGCAAACCTTGGCATTTAACTTCCTAAACCTTGCCAGACCACAGCTGAAACTGCTAAATTCCATCAGACCCATCGAACTCTGTCAAATTATTATTTTACCTCAATAAAACATTGTGCTGCTTCTCTCTTTTGAGTGAGGTGCCCTCTACCCATCTGCAGCAGTCTGTAACTACAGATACTTATTTACACAGTGATACTGACCGCCATCACAACTGAAATTTGATTCAGTGTCCCAAGAACAGGTGCAGAAAGGATCTCTTGATACAGGAATAATAATTGTCTATAAAAAAGGTGAGAAAGAAATTACAAAATATTTTATTTTCACAGCATAAATTTATTTTCCTCACCTTCTGCAAAAACAATACATTCCACTTTTAATCAGTTTCCATTGGTTCAGTATAATAAATTGGATTAGTCCAAGTTACTTGCTCTAGAAGACCCACAGTGGTCTAAGACTACAGGCCTTTGGCACATGAATGAAACTCTCCAAAAGTGCTCCTTTTGGCAGAATTTCTCATTTCTCCCCTTCTCTTTTAAAGGGAGTAACATAATGCTTGGTGAATGCTAAGGAGCATACATCTGTTTTCTAAATAGTCTTTTCACTTAGTCTCAACCTACATGAAGCATTCCAGCTTTGCAGGTAAACACACACTAATTTCAACCATTCATTAGTTTGAAGTATGTGGATTTGTTAGTTTTAGCCTATGAAATTTAAAACATAACAGAAACTTATTTTTTGTTTCCCAATAGACAGCAAATCCCCTGCCCAAGGAAAAAAAACCCCATTTTAAACAATTTTGTACGGTTTGCCACTGATAAGAATTTTGCTGATTTTATTACAGTTAATTCTAGTACTGCTAATAAAATATTTGAATAACAACCACTAGCAGCTTCTGGAAATAACAGCTGTCAAAACTCTTTACCTGCAAGTCTTTATCTGTGTACTCCTTGCCTCAGTTTCTGGTATCTGAGAACTCAGCGTTACTGTAGCAGCACAGAGTTTTTGCAGCTCGGGCAGACTGACAAAGAACAGAGACTGGTGTCTGGTGCTATTCATGGTATATTGTTGATTGCCCCAAAGCAGCACCTGGGTCTTAAAATAAAAAAAAAAAAAAAATTTCTATAAGGCAGGTATTTGTTTAAAGACCTTTATAAGTATATGTTATTAGGTAAATGAATAAGCAATTCTTCTGATTATTCATTTACCTAATAACATATATATATATAAATATATAGAAATGCATAGAAAGTATAACATAATTTGGTCAGCTAAAACAGCTGAATATCCTTTTGCTATATGTAATTCATTATACTTGAAAAAATAATTATTTGCAAGAGCCAAAATATTCAGAGTAAAGGCAAGGATGAATGAATACAGAGCACATGTATGTTCATTGCCATATCAACTGAGCATATGTGCTGAAACTCTATAATTTTTGGAACTTCCTAAAAACCACCAAAAAGAACCCAAAGAAACAGAATTTCAGACTAAGAATATGATCCTTTGATGCTGTACTAACAAATAACATGTGAATGGGAATAACAGGAATTCATATTACCCGTCTTGTGGGGTGCCTATTTTGTGCTCCTTTGCTTTGCAGCACAGGCCAGGCTCAGTGTAACGAGTTAGAATGTTTAGGAACAAAATAAAAAATCTAACATTTCATTATTTGAAGAAAAAGTCACCTTTTAACTGTAGCACCTTTTCCAGTCAAAGTATTTCAAAGAAAGTCAAGCAGTTAGAAAGCCAGGAACAAACACTGCACACCAGAAGAAGCTGGTTTAGTATTTCTCCCCTCTTCAAACCCTAAAACAATTCTGGGAAATGGTCTCACCAGCACAGTGAGGACAGCAATAAATATTTTAATCCCAAATTTTATGAACTCACCAGGTATTCACCTGTAAAGCAATTCTGTAAATCCAGATTAAAAAATTATGAACTGGAAACATATTTTCCAGGAAAAATGTCAAAGATAACTTTGCTGTTCTGATTTTGCTGTGCTTTCTTTACACTTTAAACAGATTAACCTCAGTCATACCCTAGAAAAATCACAAGGTGAATGTTTTACAATTGTAATTTAAAAGAAATAATGTTTTCTTGTTTCTTACCTTAAAGGAAAACAATTTTTTTCAGCAATCATGAAAAATAGGAGTCTTTTTAAATGCCAGCCAAGACTATCACTTCATCAGACAATTCCAAAAGCTACAGCTCAAGGGAAAGGACCATGTGAAACAAAAGAGAAAAAAACCTTGTCCTTATGCAACCATGGAAAAAAAAAACCTGAGTCCTCAGCTTTCATAAGGTTTATTGGGGATTTTTGTGCCAGAGATGTTGTAAAACACATTCTGCAATGCTCCAGTGTCCTGCTTGCTGTTTGAGGACGACTCCCCTGTGGGAACCACTTGCTGTATTAAGCCTAAGTTAAATCTTCCCAGACATCTTAAAAGCTAATGGGACAGAGTGGTTGCAAAAGGCTTCTCCCTCCAGGAGAGAGGATAAAGAGAAAATTAGCAGTTAACACAGAACTGCCAGTTGAGAAAGAACTAATGATAATAAATCATTGGAAATAAACACAACTGCCCTCTGTACAAGAGGACTTTACGTGTGTGGGAGAAATTACAACTTAACATGCCAATAATCACAGCACATGAACTTGAAACCATCGCTGAGCTGCTGCTAAACTGAACAGAACATCAGTCAGGGAATGGCTATCACTGTCTTTTCTGTCAGAATAGACAACTAAACCCCAGAGCTTGGCAGCAATATTTGCAATTTTCAGTAACAACCAGGAAGTCGGAATAAAGAGCCTCCTTATTAAAGCTGGGAACAACACCAGTCTGAGGGAGAGTAGCTACTCTTACTGTCAGGCTGACTGAAAAGTTGAGGCAGGATGTGAAGATGGCGGTGGCATTCAGTGAAGTATGAAGCTGTCCTGCACTCAGGCTCAGGGTGCACAAGTTAAGCACCAGCTCTGAGGAAGGGTGACAGGTCACACTGGGTAAGTTTCATACTACAAAAAAATCCCAAATCCAGCCTGTAATCACGCCTGGGCATGTCCATGGGGCTAGTGCTGCTGAGGGACCCAAGTTGTGTATGGATGTGACATGAGGATGTGGGGATCCAAACTGGCCTGAAATACAGGCGAAGCCATCCAACGTATCTAAGACCAGAGCGAAGGAAACACGTTTTACCTCAGACAAAACTGAAGGGAAACAGGATGCTGGATTGGTGACAGAGCCTCACCGAGAGAAGGGGAAGGCGCTGCTCCCTGTGCCCCAGCCCACCTGGAAGCAAAGCAGGGCGGTGCCACAGGGAAGAAGCCTCGCTCCAAGCCCCGCGGTAGAACTGTCCCAAGGCAGGGCGAGGGACTCCTGCGACAGCCGGGAGGTTTTGAGGAGCTGTGAGAGCGCACCTGTGCCAGGAGCGCTCCCGCCGGGATCACCTCACGGGCTGCGCGGGAAAAGCGGCAGCCGCGCGCCTCCGGCCTTCGGGCACTGCCGCCTGCCGGGCTCAGCGAGGGTGTGCGACTTCCCGGGCAGCCCCTGCCTGCCGGGACACCGGCGGGAGAGGGCAGGGTGCTCGGGCGGTCACAGCGCTGGCCAGGGCCCCGGCACAGCCGCGTTGTGACTGGGTGTAACTCAGCCCGCGCTCGGCGCTGGGTGTGCCCGCGGAAAAGGCGCTTTAGCCGGGCACAGGCAGCTCTTCCCCGAGCCGGGGCGTCAGTCGGCTTTACCATAGCGGCACCAGGAAAATTCAGCTTAGCTGTTTGGAAAAAAATCTTTACTGCGAGGGTGGTGAGGCATTGGAACAGGCTGCCCAGGGAGCCTGAATCACAAAATCACAGATTGTTAGGGTTGGAAGGGACCTCTAGGGATCATCTCGGCCAAGGCCCCTGCCAAGGCAGGGTCGCCTGGAGCAGGCTTCACAGGAACACGTACGGGTCGGTTTTGAATGTCTTCAAAGAGGGAGACTCCACGACCTCCCTGGGCAGCCCTGACCGGCCCATCTCTGCCACTCTCAATTTAAAGGCCCTTCTCATGTTAAGGTGAAACTTTTTGTTCTTTAGTTTACGGACATTGCTTCTAGTCCTGTCTCACTGAAGAGTCTGACAGCTCCCTGAGTCTCTCCTCATAAAAAGTGCTGTAGACACCTAAACATCTTTGTGGCCCTGTGCTGTGCACTCTCCAGTAGTTCCTTGTCTTTCTTGTACTGGAAGTGTCCAAGGCCAGGCTGGATCGAATTTTGAACAACCTTGTCTAGTGGTCCCCATGGCAATGGAATTGGAACTAGATGATCTAGAAGGTCCCTTCCAACCCAAACCGTTCCAATGTGGTTCTACGTTGCAAGTAAGCGATTATTCGCTCGTCGCCCCGCACACCGGCAGCCGCGCAGCCCGCCTCTGCCAAAGGTGGCGAACGCTGGGGTGACCACCCCAGGGAGGGAGCAATAGAGAAGCTGCAGCTCGGGAGCCCGGCACCGACAGCAGCCCGACCGCGTCCCGCCGGGGCTGTCCCGGCACCGCCCCCGTCCCGCCCCGCCGGTCACATGGCAGGGCGGAGAGGCGGCGAGAGGGGGCGGGGCACGACGGCAAAGTCCCGCCCCCGGCCGCCACGGCCGCCGCCAGCCTGCCCGTCTGCTTTGAGTGGCATTTCCCTCCGCCAATGAGAGGCCGACTGGGCGGGAGGGGCGGGGCGGCGGCGGGAGGTGATAGGGCCTGCGTCGGGGCCCCGGCGGCGTGCGGGCTCGCAGTTTGTGGTGTGTACGGTGTGGGACAGGAGCGGACAGGACAGGACATGGTGGGCTCCAGCGAGACGGGGAAGGAGCCGTGGCGGGGCCGCTACTACCGCCTGGAGGAGGTGCAGAAGCACAACAACAGCCAGAGCACCTGGATCATCATCCACCATCGCATCTACGATGTCACCAAGTTCCTGGACGAGGTGGGTGCCCGCGTTGCCGGGACGCTGAGGGCACCGGAGCCCCGCGGGGCGGGGTGGGCTGGCTGGCGGCTCCTCGGCTCCCCGCGCTGTGCACCTGGCTGGCTCCCGTCTGCTTGTCCCGGCCCGCGGGTGCGGCACGGCGGGAGCCGCCCTGGGTGCCGCGATAGCGCCCTGGAGGAAGAGCTGCGAGCCGGGCCCGCGCTCCGGGCGCCTCTCGAGCAGGAGAAACCCGGGAGTGCCGAGCGTGCCGGGCACGCTGCGGTGTCATCCGCTGTCTGCCCGCGCCCGCCTAAACTTTCGGCCTTGGAATTTGAATTTCCACTAAATGACGACAAGGAGAAAGAAATTGGAGTCAGTACTGAGGCTCAGATAGGCGGACTGGCTGTGTGGATCTTGGGTACCAAGAGTGGGCCTGAATCCATCTGCTTCTTGCTTTGGTGTGTCAGCTGAAAACAGAATTAAAAGTGAAGACTCAGCTGGGAGCCAGAGCCATATTCTCTTGTGAACTAAAAGTTCAGCAACTCCTCTCTTCCCACTATTATCGTGTGTGTTATATTGGAACAGGAAAGAAACTTGATAAAGTGGAAGGAAAGTATCACAACCTGCAGAATATCACAGATCTTCGGGTTACTCTAATAGTCACAGGATGACAAAATTGGTTTGGAAGAGACGTTAAAGCTCATCTTATTCCAGCCCTGCTGCCAAGGGCAGAGACAGCTTCCACTAGACCGGGTTACTCCCAGCCCCTATTTTTGATCACCTCCAGGAATGGGGCATTCTCTGGGCAAGCTGTGCCAATGCCTCACTACTGTCACTGTAAAAAAATTCTTCCTTATATCCAGTCCTTGGTAAAGCCTTGGTCACAGCGGCTTGTGTTCCTGTCTGCCAAATAAGTGTATCCTGGGTGGTCTTTTTTTGCAGGATGTGGCATTACACACAGGCAGCCAGGTTCAGAAAATTAGGGCTGCTCTCACTGCTGCACTAATCCACTCAGTGCAGGGATGCAGTGTGGTGCTGCAAAGCTGCACCAGTTCAAACTCTAGTGTAGAGCACTAGAGTCAAGTTCAATTCCTTTGGTTGTGTTTTGTTGGACTTCTTCCTTCCCCAGTTAGCAGTTGATGTTTTTGATCTCTGACAGACAGTGAGCAGTTGATGTAATCGTTGATAGTCGTGGTTAGTAAAGAAGCATTTTAGTTATTGGACTAAAACATTCTTCTGTGGAGATGCAGAAATAAAACTACCGCGGAGGTTTTTTTTTTGGTAATTGAATGGAACTGGGATTTAGATATTTTGAGTTTTCTCCCTTGCTCCCTATTCCCAGTCTGCAAAGATAAAATCACAGGATCAATTAAGTTGGAAAAGACCTCTGAGATGTCGTCCAACCTTTGACCAAACACCACTGTATCAACTAGACCATGGCAGTAAGTGCCACATCCAGTCTTTCCTTAAAACTATCAGGGACAGTGACTCCACTACCTCCCTGGGCAGTCCATTCCAATGTCTAATCACTCTTTCTGTGAAGAAACTCTTCTTAAAGGCAACCTAGCATCCAATTAAAAAGTGTATGGTAGACTTACATTAATTCCATCAAAAAGACAGTTTAGATAGGTAGAGATGTGACAGATTTCAAGCATCACTAGTTCTGTAGCCCCATCTTGATTTTTATGTTTGTAAACACTTGCAATTCACAGGAGAAATTGAACATTTTGCAAAGGAGGGTTGACAAGCAATTTTTCAAAGGCAGTGTTGGCACAGGCAGTATTTCATTCTTAAGCGGTGTGTCAGTGCAAATTGTTTGGCTTTTCAGCAAGGCAGATTGTGAAACTGATCTACTGACTCTTCCTTCATTATTTTTCATCTAGTTCTGCCCCTGGTTGTCTCCATACATTAGTTATGGACATCTCTGTATGGTTATGCAGTCAGGGCCAATTTAATTATAGAAGCCCTGGAGGAGAAAACAGCTTTTCATGTAGTCTGCAAAAGTGAATTGTCTTTTGGAAACTTGATCAGTTTTGATTGATACATAATTGTATTGTATATTGTCCAGATTGAGGAGACGGCAACAAAAAGACCCACAACTCAGAAAAACCCTAAACCTAACCTAACATGAGAAAAAAATCCAGGATCTCATGAGCTTTTGAGTTTAAGTAGTTGCACAGCCCCTTCTTTCAGTACATCTGGTGAAATTAAAAAATATTAAGAGGCACCACCTTCTGTAAATTTCTCCAAGAAAATCTCATTTTCATCCTTCAGGACAGCATTGATAATTCGGCAGCATATCAAAAGAATTCCCTTTGTAAGCATTTAAATAGTTGGGTTTTGGACAACTGGGGGATATCTTGAGATGCTCTGGTACAGGTAAGTCAGACTTCATCCTCATGTTAAGCTTTCAATAGAACATGGCTGGTTTTGAGCTGAAATTTCAAAGACATTCTGAGATAATGAATGAGATTGTTGAGAATAGTTACCCAAAGTATCTTAAGTGAGGCTACAGCCCCAGGGAAAATTTTTGGATATTTTAATGTTCATTGTGTTGGTGATTTTTGTTATGGAACTCTTGGACTAAGATACTTCATAGGGCACTTATTTAACCTTTTATTTTTTAATGCTTTTGGTACTTAGTTAACTTATCAAGTGTTATGTTAATTCTTTTGACACTGTCAGACACCGTGAGGCATTTCCATGTGATAGCTGAGGAGACATTGGAGCTAGCCTCTTGAAGGTTCATTCCAGAGTACAGTAAACCCTTCTCAAAGTGGGGATTATGTTAACTGTTTCAATAGTGTTATGGGTTAAGCTCAGGTTTATTTCTTGCGGTTCCTTTCAGGAGTAGAAAAGCTTAGCATATTTTAAGACTTATGTGTGGGCCACTGAAATTTAAGTCCAGTAGTATTAAAAAGGATGCACTGCTAAAGCATAACCTCACTCATGCTCTTGCCAAGTAGTACGTAAGTATCAGTTTACCGGGAAGTGAAGAAATGGGAGCAGCAGCTAAGCTCACTAGTCCCATTTCTTAAACCAATAACTGCATTAACCTATGGAAATATTTTCTTATTAATAACGAAGTGGAAAACTTTGTGGTGCTTCAGTCTTGAAGACACCTTGGATGCTCTTGTATTAATACAAGTGGAAGTGTGGTGCTGCTTTTCACTCCATTACAGTAGTTAAAGGCTGTACTCCCTCTGTCTAGTTGTTGTGTCTTCATGGAGTTTGCAGATGTTTAGTGGAACTTGTTTGGTTTTGGGGAACAATCAGCCCCTGTGAACACTTGATTGAAGTTAGATAGTAAATGGGCTGGGGGTGGTGACATGTATGTGTTGGGAGTAGCAGGGCAGAGTAGGACTGGAGGCTTTGCATGGTGTGATCCATATTAGCTTGGTTTCCTAAAGGACAAGGCTTAAAAAAGATCATAGAAAATATAGAAAAAGTGCTGAAGGAGGAAACAGTTGTGTGCTCTGATATCTTATCCTTGGAGTTACTGAAGATTCCAGCAACTGCTTTTTTTACTCAGGGTTTGGGGTTCTGTTGGTTGGTTGGTTGGTTTGTTTTTTTTAGTGGAAGATATTGGGGAAAATTCATAGTTTGAATATTCATCTCAGAATTTTCTTTGATTTTCCAAGTCTAGAAGAAGAAATCAAGAGACCTCAGCTTTCAGAATACATTATTTGAAAGGTCTTATCAAGAAAGAGTATTCTTGAAACCAGAAACTTTTATGTCATATGTCGTTAAAGGCAGTCAGACCTGTGTTGCAGAAGCTTTGGGAAACCTTTTCCTTAGCTTCAGCTCTTGTGGTCTAATCCCAGGGAGTACCCATGTACCACGAAGTGGCTCACTCGCTCTCCTGCCCTGTACATGGGGAGGAGAATCAGAAAAAGGTCAGTTTTTTGGGTTGATATAAGAACAGTTTAATAGTTGAAATAAAGTAAATGTAATAACAATAGTTATAATGATAAGGAGAGAGAAGGATAAAACCCAACAGAAACAAATGGTGCATCATACACGTGTTCACCACTCGCTGACCAATGCCCAGCCTGTTCCTGAGCAGTGATTGGTGGCTCATGGCCAACTCCTTCCAGTTTATGGATGGAGCATGACATGCTATGGTATGGAATATCCCTTTGGCCAGTTCGGGTCAGCTGTCCTGGCCATGCTCCCTCACTGGCAGAGCATGAGACACTGAAAAGTCCTTGACATAGGTAAGCACTACTTGGCTGCAACCAAAACATCAGTTTATTAACAACATTATTCTCATGCTAAATCCAAAGCACTGTACTGTACCAGCTACTGAGAAGAAAATGAACTGTATCTCAGCTGAAACCAGGATAAGATCCTATGTCATTTAAAGGAAAATAGCTACTAGAAGTGCTTGTGTACTCACAGCAGGATGTCATGGCTATATCTGCATTGTAGCTAATTACATATATTAATAACATTAAATGTCAATGAATGGAGAGAGTATGTTGGCAATGCTCTACAGTATTTCCCCATAATTTTAATAAAATCCCTCTAGACAGGTTTTGACATCAATCTAATGAGATAAACAAGAGTAGCTGGACCTATTAAAATGAATGATCTGTATCTTGATTTACTTGCTGTTGTGGTGAGGTTCTTGTGGGAACTTGATTGGATTCCTTAAGCTAGGCAAAAAAGCTGACATGTATAGAAATATCTCTACTAGAGAGGAGTTTCTTGTTCTGAAAACCAACTGTGGTATGCATTTAATATTAATCTAATACAGGCTTTGTTTAGGTTACTTTAATTGTTGGTAGTCTCAGAATACAGCAAAAAAATTGGTAAATAATTTTTTTTTCCAGAAGGTATGAACTTGTGCTTCCATAGCACTTTTTCTAAACTTTTCCTGGAATGGACAGCTCCCACTAAATGTGTTTCGTAAGACTGATCGAATAAAGTGCTAAAAGCAAATATTGTTTTACTGCGTCAGGATGAAAAATGTTCTCTCCCCTATGTGGCAATAAGTTACATTCATTCAGTGTGATGGTGTTGGGGAGGAGTAGCATAATGCCTTCCATGTTTAAAGTCATGATCAGCTTGCAGTGAAAGATGCCTGTATTGGCACATTTGAAGTCTGCGAGTGAAACGTGGGAATTGTTACTGCAGAACCTTGCAGTTTGCAGGTTAAACCCAGTGTTAACGCTTCCTTAAGCCCTGATGAAGCTTGCAGGAGAATTTGAAAATGCTTTGAAAAATAGCACTTCTTAGCACTTTTATGCAAATCTCTGCAAGCTGTAACTGTTTTGTAAGTGGGGAAATGGGCACTGTTGTGGTTTAACCTCAGTGCCCTGCAGCCCCTTGCTCACTGCTCCCCACAGCCCCTTGGTGGGATGGGGAAGGGAATCAGGGAAAAAAGATAAAATGTGTGGATTGAGATAAAAAAAGTTTCATAACTAAAATAAAATATAGTAACTACAATAAAAAGGGAGACAAAAAGAGATGCTAACCATGTCCAGCCCATTGCCAAGCAGCGAGCTGCAGCTCCCAGCCAACTCCTCCCAGTTTGTTTGCTGGGCATGATGTTCTGTGGTATGGAATACCTTTGGCCAGCTGTCTTGGCTGTGCACCTTCCTGGCTTCTGTGCACCTTCATGCTGGCAGAGCATGGGACATTGAGAAGTCCTTGAATTAGGGTAAGTGCTACTTAGCAACAACATCAGTGTCTTATCAACATTATTCTTGTACTGAATCCAAAGCACAGCACTGTACCAGCTTCCAAGAAGAAAATGGAACTCTATCCTAACTGCAATCAGGGCAGGCACCAAGCTACTGGATATTTCTTTTGCACTTCATCTAAAAGCCTAATGATAGTTTTCAAAAATAAACTGTCACAGAGAGATCTTCTTACCTAGGCTCCTGATATTTTATATGAGCAGACTATTTAAGTTCCAGGACCAGAATTGATAATAGAAATAATTCGGAGGACTCTTTTCAGACTACATAAAAATGCCCGTGAAATAAGCAAGCATTTGTCTGTCCTGCATATTAAGGCTGAGGTTCTCTGGGTGTTCCTGGCTCTGCCACTGCCCCTGCCCCCTTTCTGCTTTTCATTCCTGTAGTGCAGACAGTGAAATGTGAGTTTATAAAACTGCCACTAACAGAGACCTTTGATCTCCCTGAAAGTTAGATTGGACCCTAGATTTTGTTCCCCCTGTATAGGAAGGGAGAGGGCACAGGACTTGCAAATTAAGGTAGCTATGCTTTAATAGTCTTGAACTATGACACTGAGAAATCAAAATGACTATAGCAGGGGGGGAGAAAAGGTGGCATTCAGGATGAGGTAAAATGGACTTTTGACCCAGATGAGAGCAGCAAGATTAACTGCTTATTTGCCTTATCTAAAACTTTCTAATGTGCTGCTGTTAGGAATTAGTCTGTGGTCTGTGCTAATGCTGGTTCTATATAGGCATCTGTTATTCCTGTAACTTAGATTATTTATTATATTGGGAATGTCCTAGGAATGAGCTAGGCTATCTTAATTTATCATCAAAAGCTTCTTCATTTCCCTTGAACTACAGTTTTACCTGCAAGAACTCTTCAATTACTTTTATCAACAGGATTTTGGTTTAGGAGTTACTATCTGTATAGCCTTGTGGGCTTTCCAGTTCCAGGGTCTATCCAGAGGATCTTCATTAAAGTAGCAGTTCTGGTAGCAGGCTTTGTTTACCAGACAGAATTGTGAACAAAGGCCTTGTATAAACAAGCTTTGGGAAGCTCATCCAACCATGAAAGATGCTCATCTTTTGATAGAAAAGTCAGTTCTTGCCCTTTGTGTGAGGCATTACAGTTGCTCTCTTTCATTAGGTGAGGTGAACTCTGTTCATTAATTGCATGAATTATGTGCCAGTTATTTACAGAGGGTTGTAAGTTCATATGGTTAAGCAGAGGTGGCAGCTAAAAGCAAAGTGTTTAGCTTCAAAGTCCTTCCATCAATGTCTAGTAGGTTATTATTAACATTATCTGGTAGGTGGCTTAAGTTTGGAATTCTGTGTGTGATTGTCTGTACTTAGCCTTGCTCATGTCATAAAAAATAATACCAGTTTTCCAGCTGTAGTGCCAGAGGTCAGGGTGAATTTGTCCTTTTCAGCTGATCTGTGATAGTCAGAGGCTTGGTAGAGAGGATTGGTTGCTGCCTCTGTCTTGATGCTAATATTGTGGTTTTTTAGACAGAGGGATCAGTTGCTAATTAGACCAAAAAGTAGTTCTACAGAGAAAAGCTGGAGTGCCTCTGTGGTGCTGCCCACATAGCTACGTGATTGCTTTGTAGTGTCACAAGGGAGGGATTTGGGAACGCGAGTTGGTACATGATCATTTGTAGCTGGCAACCTGCAAGTAGTTTGTTAAAGTACTCCGTGAAGTAATTTTAATGTAGATGCAGTTACATTGGTAGGTATTCACTTGTTTGGCTGGATGGTGAATTTTTTTTTTGTGAGCTAGTGTAAACCATGTGATCTTGATGACTTGCTGGAGTAACTGGTATTTTATGTGTTTGTGTGAGTGGCCTTTGGTTTCAGTGCAATGCTTGAGTTTACATACCACTTTTGGTGCTGGTGCTTTATGGGTAGTTTAACTTTGGGGCCTTTTGCTGTTTGTTGATACCTTGTTTGTTAAGCATGTTTGCCAAGGAGTTGTGCCACCTTTTCTGCTGAAGTTGGTACATATAATTTTCTATTTTGGGGGGCACAATTCTTTAGCATGGTATTAAAAAACTCAAACCCACATTGCTGAAGAAATTCCATGAAGGTTTAGTTGAGACAATGTCTGGGAGTGCTGGTTAGACCCAAGTTCAGCTTAAGTGCCATTTCAAGGCATTGAACTTGAGTGTTCTCTCAACTTTTGTCCCGTCCTTTTCCTGAGTACTTAGCAGAATGGATTCAAGGACAGGACTTTGGTGAGCATGCCATATTTGCAGGTTGCTTGCATAATCTTTACTCTGCTTGTACTCTTCTAACTTTTTTTGGCTCAGCTGCTGCATCTAATCTCTCTATCAGTTGCTTAATCTCGCTTTTGCTTAGTCATGGTAGGGAGCCTTTACCCTAATAGCTGTGGTATCTTGGCTCTTTAAAAAGTGTTTTGTTGGGGGTTTTTGTGGTTTTTTTTTTCTCCTCAACTTCCTTAATCTGTTAAATGTCTGCCTTTAATGCAAAGATTCAAGTTTTGGAGTTCTGGTACAGTGGGAAGCTCATAGTAGTAGTTTGCTTCATCTGTATAAACAAATATTGTTTTTGTTAGAAGAGAAGGTTTGATAGGAGATTAATGGATTTGAAGTAAGTGCTAACCTGAATTGCCTAGACTAGTAGAAATGTTTATGCCATTTCTTTAATCTGTGGGCTTTGGTCAGCTGTGCTCCCCACAAGATGACTCTAAATAGTAGATGTCTTGCCTAGTTTCTGTAATTTTATATCCTGTAGTCAGAAGCATTAAAAATTGAATTGAGGCTCCAAAGCCTTTTATTTCCTCTGCTGCTGGTAAAGTGCTAATATCTATTCCATGGTCACGTTAATCCAAGGCAGTACTAGCAAGTGCTTTCAAGTTGCTTACCTAATCATTCCCAATGTTTATGTAGTAGTTTCCTACTTGAAAGTTGAGTGGTGAATTTTTATGGCATGTTACCTGTTACATAAATGAGTAAGCTGAGGAAATGCACTGGACTAGAAGATGTGATAGATCTTGCAGTATATACAGGCAGTTATTTGATAGATAGACAGAAATGTAGAACTTCATAAAATCCCCAAAGTGCATCCTGAGGAAAATAAAAGTTAATGGAGAACAGGGGTTTATGTTAAGGGAATGGTGATAGATTGAGGTATTAGAAGATACTGGGAGATGACTTCTCTGCATCCTCAGGGGTTTTATCAGCAATGTGGTTTTGGGATTCCATAGTCTATGAAAACCAAATTGCTATTCTGGAGTCTTGAATGGGCTTTCAGTTGTGCTTAAACACTTCCAAAGTATCTGGCAAACTTGATATTTGTACCATAATTTGTTTTGGAAAGGCCCCTTAAAGTTATCTGGCGTAGCCCCCAGCTGAAACCAGGATTAACTAGAAGGTTAGGTTCCTTAAAACCTTGCCAGCCTGTTTTGCCAATGCTTGATTGTGCTTCTTGTGAACAGATTTTTTGTTTTATCTTCCTGGAATGTTCTTGCTGCAGCTTCTACCTTTTGGCTTTTATCCTTCTGCTTTATAAAGCATTGCTTGGATGAAAAATACACATTTCCTAAAGAAGTGAAAACACAGAATGTGACTTCAGATAATAGCTGGGCTTTAAAATACAGACTGATTCCCACACAACATTCTAAATGCTTTAGTTGCAAGGGGTAATGCCTCTTATTGCTTCTTTGCCAATGAAATAGGGACTTAGCTTTCTTGGTTTTGGCTTCAGAGAGTACATAAAGCTCTCTAGTTATTCAGAAAGGCTTACGTTTGCTCTAGAAAGTCTAGAAGCTGATTTTTTTTTTAATTTTAGAAATGTAAAAATGCAGAATTTCCATTTCTAGAATATGAAATGTATTTCACTAACAAATTCAAACTCATTAAAAATTGCAGCACCCAGGAGGTGAAGAGGTCCTTAGGGAGCAAGCTGGAGGAGATGCTACTGAGAACTTTGAAGATGTTGGCCATTCCACAGATGCAAGGGCAATGTCAGAATCCTTCATTGTTGGGGAACTTCATCCTGTGAGTATATGATAGTGTCCTTACTTTTGTGTTTCCTATACTGTTTTTGCATCTAGTTACTTGTCTGGTAATTACTTTAAAGTCGAGAAAAACTGCTCGTTTGGTTGGATGCCGGTCCTGCAGCTGTTTGTGGATGGACCTAGGTTTGAGATAGTTCCTTCAGCGTGAAGGGATATGATTAGTGCAGCATAAGGATGGTCACATCTTTTGGTTATTTTAAATTGTCTTACAGCTTAGTTCTTGAATAAACTGAATATGGAATCATGTCATTTCTGATGTACCCCTGTCAGCTTTCTAATGAGACTCCGTAACCCCTGAAGGTGGTATGTCAGAATGTCTAGACCTTTTCTTATGCCAAATGACTACTTAACAACCACTTTCATGCTTTCACCATTGTAAATATGTATCTGCCAGGCTTCCATCTGTATCTAAAAGTACAATCCTGGCTCTTCATATATATGTTTAGAAAATGGTTATTATAAACATTGTACTTCCAGTTTGTTGCTCTGTCTTCCCCTCTCTGGCTCCTGCCATTTTTAGCTGTATGATGGTTCCCTGCTTGTGGTTGTCAGGGTTGTTTATGATCAGTTCCCACTGGATCATCTGTCACTTCCTCTTTTCTATACTGTCCATACAATTTCCCGTACATTTAACAAGCACCTTTCTGCTGTCTTAAGTTTTGAAGCATTTCTTTCTAGCTACAGAGCTGCTGCCTTGGCTTCCTTCAACTAGGCCATAGTTAAACTCTCCTGCATCTTAATAGCTGAAAGCCACTGTTTTGAGGTTTAGGCTGCTAGTGTGCCCATCTGTTCTACTGCCCATCCCTGCCTCTTCTCCTCTTGTTTCATGTATGTTTTGTCCTGCATTTGGGGTAAAAATCACTGTTTTGAGTAGCCTATTTCACAGTAAGATTCCCAGTCTTGTTTGTCTCAGGTTGTCTCTTGATCGTGTAGCTTCTCCTAATGAGAAGTAACTTGGCCCTGATGCACATTTGTGGCTTTGCAGGCTTGCCATCTATTTCTGATGCCACTAATGTTCTTAGCCTGGCTGTCAGTCCAGTTCTTCCTTGTTTGGCAAGTGCCTGTTTTCATTTGATATGAAACAAACAGCTTGGTAGTTTAATGTACAAATACAGCACTGACAGGATTATGTACTGTTGGGCTTTTTTGCAGTGAATGTGACTGTGCCAAGGAGAACTTTGAGTTTATGAAAGATCCATAGAATTTGGGACCTTTGGTCCAGTGGACATTGGACCACAACCAGTTAGTTGACTTTACCTGATAATACAAGTACACTAAGTGGAATTAATATGATTGCAATCTATGTATAAGCTAAGGTTATGTATTCTCTAGAGACAAAGGAAAGGTATAAACGTGGGCACAAAGAACAATGAAATTTTTTGGAGGCTCAAGTTTCACTTTTGTTGCATACTGGGAAGTATTATTTAAGGAAGTGATCGATCTTGTTTATGTTAGCTGAAAATTAATCACTGACATCTGCTCTCCTGCAAGTCTGTTGTTACCTAGGGAAAAATACTTGCTTACACATTAACAGAATGAATTGCAAACTGAATTTAGTGATAAATGGTATGGGTTTGGTTTTGTTTTTAATGCTTTCGGATTTTGTCTAAATGTTTCTTGCTTGTTTTTCTTGCAGGATGATAGAGCCAAGCTTCAGAAACCAACAGTAAGTGTGTTTCTTGAAATGCCACATTGTTTCTTTTAGGAATTACAGACAGCGTCTGAGTGTCTGTGTATAAATGGTATACCGCCAGAAACAGAAATAATTCCGTTTAAGCGTGATGTTTCAGGTTATAAATATCTTAGACCCATTGATACTGCTTCAAATTATTCTTCCCCTTAACTGTTATTTTCTCTAATTTGTGTGGCTTCATACCAGGAGGTTACTAAGTGTAATGGCATTATACTATAGCAAAAAGGTGACTAGAATCAGTCAGTGGTCTTCTAGTGTTTAGTTTAAAAAAAAAAACAAAACAAAAAACCAGTTTATTGGTTGAACAGATTAAAGTAATAAGTGTTTGTGGGAGGAAAAATGTGATGCTTAACAATATATCTGTCATGCTAGTAGATCAAGAATGTAGAGGCGTTCAGTGTATCATAAATCAGTTAAATTGCAATTGTGAACCCTTTTCAAGGTGAAATTACTGTTTACTTCTTGACTATTTCAGTAGATTCTGCTGAGTGTCCTATCAATGCAGTATTGCACTTATTTTCTAATGTTTTTTTCCATCCTTAATAGAACTAATCTGTGTTGGCACTCAGCTATCAAACTCATAAAATTCATATGTCCTTTAAGGGAGAAGGTGCTTCAGGGATTAATTTGTACAGTTGCTGCCGCTGTGTTCAGAGAGGATGTTTGCACTGGGCTTACAAGTACAGCAGCATACTTAGAAAATTATTTTTAAATGAAGCTGAGTAAGAATAAGATCTTAATCTTGCTGTTTTGACAGATTGTTTCTTAGAAGTAATCACTTTTGTAAGATCTTCCAATGACATGAATTAGTTAAAGGAAAGGAGGAAAATTTTATATATATATATATATATATATATATACTTGCACTGAAGTGCTCACTATACCAGTTATTAATTTTATTATTAAGGCCTGGAATTAGTATACTAATAAAAATAAGAAATGGAATAGTGATTGGAATTCTGAGCTTCTTCCCACCAAGAACAATATCTGCTGTTCAGATTTCTTTTGAAATTCAGGGCAGTTTACACTTAAGCTGTAAGAGCAGTAATGATAAATGCTAAATGAGAACAGGCTGCCTAGTGCAAGTTGTAGCAGATAATCCTCTGAGTAAGCTCACAGGAATTTACCAAACTGAAGTGCTTAGAATGTTAGTTGGGCCAGTGCATAGTCAGGTGGGAGTTAAGATGTATCCGCATAGCTACCTACACTACGCTTGTTCTCCATCATTCCAGAAGGAATGCTTTTCTGCAGCAGGACGGGTGGCTGTAGAAAGACAGTTTCATTTTGCATTATACTCTGGGTGGGTATGTGACAAGTTAGGTAGGTTCTGTGCCCTGTCTCTCTAGGAGCTGTCAGAAGGCCTTGGGCTTTCAAATGTCCTTCTTGTCCTCGTACTGTGTTTAAAGTACCCTCAGTGCACATGTCCAGTGTCGTGGAGTTTAAAATTAAGTTTTTATGAGCTGGGCCATATTTCTGTTACTGTCTTGATGTGGGGGGAGCCATCCCCTAGGCCTGGATGTGGCATGTCTGTTACAGAAGGTGTTAGCCTTGATAATGTGGGCACCTATTCCTCCATGCTGTTTGGCTTTGGGGTTAGTTTTTCATTGAGATGTTCACAAAAGCAAAAGAGATGTAATCTCTGAGTCATATTCTTTTACGCACGGTATTTGCATGTGTTAACCTAGGATGATTTGGGTGCTTGCAAAAGTAGCGTGCTTAAACCTCTGAGAGGGTGTTGGAAATCCCCTTGTCTTTAAATTAATTGCAAATGTTCTGATACCGAAGCAAGTAGTTTTGCAGTGACTGATCTTGTACCACTAAATTTAGGTAGAGTTTTAATGCTTGGATCTTTAAAATGCACTTAGGGTCATGCACAATTAGAGTTATTCAAATTAATATGTCTTCATATAAACCATGCACATGTGCCCAACTGGGATTTGACCTTGTAGTGCTGCTTTTCCTATGGAAACTGAACAAGAAATCCAAATCAATATAGCTATAACAGCTATAACAATTTGACTTGATTCTTACATAGTCTGAAACACCCCACTAAAACCCCTGAGTTTAATAAGCCTTGTAGATGTAAATTAGTAGCTTTTTTAATGTAGTTTTGATAGAAAAAATATTTGTGAAATCATTCAGAGTCCTTTCAATTAGATTTTAGTCAAGTAAAGGATTTTTGTCTTTTAGGTGACTAAAACTTCTCAAATGTTACCTGAGGTTGCAGTTAGCTTTATAGAAAACTTGAAGCAAAATTCTTCTTGTTGATACTGTTTTAGAAACTTGATGCAATGTTGGCGGTAGAAACTGCTGCTGGTGACCTTATAATACAACAGAACTGCTGTAGGAATTAGGAGAAAATGCTTCCCAAATGCATGCACTGAGTTGTTTCTGCATTAGTCCCACTTGATGAGTTTTGAGAAACTGTGGGGCTAGTTAAGATGGAGTGGGTTGTCTTCCTGAAGTAATATCTTCTTATGCTTTGATTTCCAGGAAACTCTTATTACCACTGCTCAGTCTACTTCCAGGTACAGTATGACATCTGATGTCAAACTTGAAGTTCCTCATGATTGTGTTTCTGAAGCTTAGAAAGCTGAATAGCTTTTATCTGCTGAAAGCTGAGATGTTGGGGGGTGGTGCATGAAAATTTCTGTTCTGTGTAAAGTGCAAGCTGCCGTCTATGTACCGCTTTACCAGTGTGTCAGCTTACTAGGTAGATGCTTTTCTCACATTGACAGGTGTCAATATCTACCAAATGGTTTGTTTTGCACAGGCCTTTATTTCTGGAGCCTGCCACATGAAGGGAAGACACTTAGTGCCATTGCCAACTTACTGACATGGATGCCTCACTTTTAAAATTTGCTACCACTGTTGCACCTAAGGGAAATAACAGGATTCTGTAGATAAGAAGGAAGATCGGTCAGAATTGGGAGGGGACTGAAAAACACTTTACAAAGTTGGATTCAGTGGTATTCCAAAGTTACAACCTGCTGACAGTGGCCTACTGCTGAAGCCTCAGAGGATTCTTCCATGACCCTCTGGGTGGGGAGTTTGGCTGCTTAGAAGTGTCATGTGATGCTGCTACTTAAATGGCTTTTGAATGAATGATATTCTGGGCAGGACACCATGACTTTAAATGTATCTAGGGTCTTACTCTTCTCTAGTAAGCAAACTTCTTGTAAGCTCTAGTACAAAGCCTTAACTGTACAAGCTTTTTCAGTTGTCTATATAGTATTACTGGCCAATCCAGGTGTTCTGTTGCGCTGAATTTGAAGTATTCATTGGAGTGGGGAGGAAGGACTTCTTTAAGCAATGACCTTTTTTTTTCTTCTTATAACTTGCTGATTGTCACTTCCTAAACTGCTTTTTCAAAAACTTCCCTTTTAGCTCATGGTCCAACTGGGTGATCCCGGCAATAGCAGCAATTATCGTGGCCCTGATGTATCGTTCCTACATGTCAGAGTAAGCGCCTTACTGAGAAGTAATGCAAGAAGAGTACATTCTCTGGGAGAAAACACAAAAAACCCTAACCCAATATCTTTCTGGACAAAAGCCTGATGTCTGAAGAAAAATTCAGGATTTTCAGAAAAACGAAACAATTCTTTTTCTGCTGTGCACTTTTCTTAATGTTGCCTTCATATATGCTGCTGTGAAGTGATAAAAAGGCAGCATTTCTCTTTTTGTACAACACTTTTATTCTCTAATGAATTATTTGATAACTGTATTGGTTTCTGTGCTAGAATATTGTTTTGTATGTAACACTGATTCTGGTTATTTCTCTTCAATCTGTAATAGGGTCATTAGGACTCTCTTTACATATATATTTTACAGCTTTAAAAGACTACCAAAACTGTGTACATGTGCACAACTTAACTTAAAAAAATCTTGTTGCCTTCTTAAATGCAGTATGAATGAAATGCAAGTTAAATGTAATGAATAAAACTGAGTGGAGTTATAGGTACCAAACAGCTATAGTGAGCTGTGATTTTTTTCCATTTTTTTGACAACTGCTCTTACAGCTGTTGTACGTACTCCTATTAGCAAACTGTTCTGTTTGTCTCCCATTGAAAAATTCAGGTGAAATATGAAACTCAGTGTTTGACCCAATTATGTCTGTCTCATTTTTGTGAAAAATAGCTCTTACTTTTTTCTGCCTTTTTTTTGAAAAAAAAAAAAAAAAAAAAAAAACAAAACCTGCTACTAAATAGTACTGTTCCTGCCAAACACTCAGGTGACTAGAATTTGTTCTGGAACTTTTAGCCTTCAATAAAATCTTCAATTTTGTCAAGTACATTGTTAAGGGAAAAAACTGATAAATCTATTTCTGACTCTTCTGTGATGTGCTTTGGTGCTTTACCATGAGGAGGTGACTATTTTCACTGCTAAATACAAGATAACTGTAAGTATGCATTTTGTGGTGAACATTTTTAGTCATATGTAAATCATGAATAAAAGTTTTAAATGCTTACACCTTCATTTCCAAATTCTTTGAAGGCCTTGAAAGGGATGTCCTATTGGGGGACTTCTCAGAAGTGCACTTATAGTAGATCCCATCAGCTCCGTATCAAGCACTAGCTTTTGTCCTGTTTTTGCCACGGCTTGTCCTTAGCACGTGGTGAAACAGAGTTTAAAAATTCAAGCTTTATTGGTATTTTTATAGATATCCTTTAAAAAGGATATAATAACTCAGGGTTGGTGTTTAGAATCACAAATCAAATTTAATTTTTAAAACAACACTTGAGTTCAGATATCTAGGTGATGGGGAAAAAAAAAAAAAGGACAACTTTAGAAAGCTTATCTTCCTCTGTACAAGAATTTCAGATGGATAAGTATGTCCACATCAGCAGATAGGGCAGTGCAATTAAAGTGGATCTGTAATGTGAAACACTTGCTGTGAAATGCTTTTTTTCCATGCTGTGTATGTCGGAGTTTTAATATGATGGAGCTCTGTTTGGGTCCTATATACTGCATATTTATGCAATTCCCTGGAGTAACTATGGAAGCTCAGTGCCATGTAAAAGTAGTTAAGCTGGCATGTGCAAGGAATTTCCACAATGTGAACCAGAAGCATGGTGAGTGTAGATAAGTAGGGAGTGCTTCACAAACTGATAGAAGAAAAAATGCTAATGTAGATGTGTACTCCACTGGTGTGGATACAAGTTGTTTCTCAGAATCCTTTTGGGTTTTTAAATGTAAACTGATTTTGTAAACAGAGATAGATCTAAACTAGAGAAATGATCAGGCTTATTTTCCTTTTTAATACTCTTAAGGTTAGAGCTGCTTTCCTTAGAGGCGTCATATAGAACTTTTTATGTGACTTCAGCTTCTAAGTATGAATAGAAGAGAAAGTGTATATGGGTGTGGTGAGGAATGAACGACTGTGCTATTGAAAAAGCAAGTGAGTTGAGGGTGTAGTCAATGTTTTTTACAGTGTGACAGCAAAAAGAAAAGATTTGACAGTCTGCATTCTTCTCAGACCAAAGTCCTTTGTCCACAGATCTAATCTGAAAGAATTTGCTCTAATTGTCTGATAATAAATACTAATTTTTTTAAAGAGGCTGGCTTTAGTGATTGATGCTTTAAACCAGTTGTCATATTGTCTACTTGTACAACCTTGCAATGTTTACACTGCCTTAAATTATCTGGGCATTGCATTTTTGCCCGTTATTTGCCTGTCCTCTGTTCGCAAGAATGCGCAGTGATGGAGAGCTCCCCCTTAAATGGAGATGGCCTTGGCTGCTTCTTGGTGTCTGTGGAGTAAAGCCAGCACAACTTGTTCATTTGTTCCCTCCGAGATGACAAGGGAAAAAGAGTGTGCTGTTCCTTTCCCGGCTTACTTGCTCCATCACGCTGGTCCGATGCCTTTCCCTAGTCATCAGTGCTGCAGTAATGATTTTGCAGAAGGCTAGAGAGAAGGTGGCAGGGGGGTGAAAGCTAGGCAAATGGAAGCTGATCACAGATTCTCTTCAGAGAGAAAAAAATGCAAGGGTGCTGTTTTTATTTTCTGTATCTTTGACTACTGAGGGTAAAATAGTGTTTATGATTTTGTGGGTATTTGAAGTAAAACTGTTCCTAGATTTTCTGCAGGGTTGGCAATGACTGTTAATCTGAAATTCAGTGAGAATGAATGAGCTGTATCTGTGCACAAAACATAGAGAACGTTTAGTAGTATTACAGCATTTTCTCCGGAATATAGAAAAGGATTTTGGAAATGGCATAAAAGGAACAAGAAGCAGGAGGAAGCTTCTGCTCCTCTATGCTTGGCTCTTAATGCCTGTCCATATCTGTGGTGAAGCTGGTAACTGATGGATGACATATTTGAATTCCACTTTACTTTCATACTTCATTACATTTCTTCCTTTGATTTATTCATTATGTTGAGTTTTTAAGTAGGTGGGCAGACAAGCACATGAATTAATGAGAAATGCTGGAACATTAGGTCTTTGTAGATGATTAATACTGGATTTTCTGTTCTTTCTGAAAACTAGTTAGACTTGTTCTTAATCTTCTTACATGTAGGAGTGCACATAAAACAATCCTTGACACTTTCTTTGCAAGTTTTTTAACATAGGGACATAAAATGTGACTTTCTAAAAGTGGGAACATGCAATGGTCCATATTGATGCTGCTAAAACAAAGCTCAGAATAGACACAATTGCACTGCAGTCTCATGTATAAGGGGATAGATTTTTACTTGTAGCCTGTGCAGTATAATTCCTGTGCCTGTTCTTAAACAGTTTGCTACACTTAGGCAGACAGAGCCTAAGTACTGCCCATGGCTGTCAGTTCTGCCCACTGAAAGTAGCACTGTCAGGCAAGAAGAGTTATGCACAGGAAAGCCTCAGGGAAGGCTTTTTGGTGTTTGTGGACAGAACACCAGACAGCTCCTGTGAACCTCCAGAATCAAGGAACTGTACCCAGTAGCACAATTACCACAGAAATTTTTGCTTTTTCCGTAGACTCTGGTCTGTGGGTAAACTTGATTGATCCTATTGCAGGGTAAGAGCACTCCACTGTATCTCTGGAGTTCCACCTATTTAGGTCATAGATAAATACAGCCATGTATTGTTTGAAATTAGGAAGTGTTTTTACCTGTCAGCAGTGTGAAATGAGTTCTGGAAACTGCTTCAAGGTTTGGGAGGGCATGAATAGAGAGGAAAAAGGTAAGCCAAGCAAGGGGCATGCTTTCCTAAAGGACTTTTTTCAAAAAGGAAAGATCATTCTCCTGTCACAGATTTCTGAAGCCTGTGATGCTTTTAGTATCACTCATCTTAACATGGCTTGCAGGGATATCCATAAAAGGTGTGTTTTCTGCATAGGTGCTTGAGGGTAGACATGAAGGAAGAGCTTAACCTGCTGCTTAGAAGCCTTAGAAGCAGGGTGGTGGGCTCATCACTGGAAACAAAAAAAGATGTCCTTCCATTTGTAAACTGAGTGGATTCACAATTTGTATTTATTTGGATCCATTGTCAGAGTAGTGTTGCAGTTGATAACATTCTCTGCATCAGTCTGAGGAGGACAAGAAAGTTAAAAATCTTCAAGGGAAGTTTGTATTTGAACAGTCTGGGATCAGAATGAGAAAACCTTGTTTTATTTTTAGCTGATTCTGTAGAACTACTTTTTGACCCTTTGGAAGTCACAAAGACATTTGAGAATGCAGGTTATTATATATTTTGTTGTCATGGTGAGATCTTGAGACCTGAGGATATGGATGAACAAGTTACTGGAATACAAGCTGGGGTGTGCAGACTTAGAGCTAACTAGCTGCTCTCAGGCAGCTCCTGGTGGTGGGCTGCTCTTAGCCTTACTTGCATGCACGATAATATGTTGCACCTTTGCTGAAGGCGAGACAATCACAGGTTTGAGAAGCTCAGGATCTACTGGATGTGCCAGCCTGAGCAGACAAGATTATCCTGCCTCAAGTTCCCAGAAGAGTCTTGTTCCAGGATTGTGTCTCAGATCATATTTAACACACACTGACAGGATCAGACTCTACAAATTATGCTTTTTCATATTGTAAACTGGTGTCTTCGAATAAACGTCAGCTGGTGAGGAAGAGCAGGAATGGTGGCTGAAGAAAAGAGAAAGAGCCTGTGAAACAAGGACTGTTGTCCAGGATTTTCTTTCCCAGCTCTGTGCCCTAACTGCTAAGTGCAGAGATTTTTACTCTTTCCTCTCTGCTATGAATCCAGCATTGTTGTTCCTACTGGAACGGATGAACTGATTGAATATTTATCCTGGTTCTTGGACAAAGTTTTACAGCATGGGCAGACTCTGGCCTAGTTTAGAGTGAGTTTGCATATGTCTGCATCATTCCTGTAGGCGTAACCTCACTGGTTTCTGCTGGGCCTCGCTTCTGGTTTGCATGAAGCACGAGAATGCAGCTCAAGACTTGTCACACACTTTCATGTGGGAATCTTTCAGTTTGTTCTTGAAGTCATCAGAAGCTCATTTTAATCCCTTAAAAATAGATGGCCTTCCTACTTCCAGCTGTTCTTATGCAGTTAAAAAAAATAAAAAACTAGCATAGGGTTAAAAAAACAAGTCACCAAACTACATTCCTTTTGTACTTTAAAAAGCCACATATTTTAAATCCATTGTTGCAGGGACTTCACTCCCATGTGTAAAAGAAAACCCTGCGCAAACTGATTCTGATCTTGTTTGGAGTGCTCAGGAGTTGCAACATTGTTAGAAAGGGGGTCAGTAACGCAGCTTACAAGCAAACAGATGAGTGTAAATTCCCTCATAAATACAAATTTGTACATCTGTTAATTTTCTTTTGTTTGCTATGTAAACTACCAGAGCAATTAAAAATCCAAAGTATGGAATGAATTAAGACTACAAACTTTGTCTTGAACCCAAGCACAGTCTGAGCCCCGGCGTGTGAGCGCTGTGAGGCACTGCAGCTGTGTGCTGTGCTATGGAGTGACACTGAGAGCAAGGCAGGGGGCTGTGTGTGTCAGCATCCTCTTTCTTCTGGCACACTGCACTCTGGTGATTCTGTCTTCGGGGAAAGCTTCCCTTAATACTTGCATTTTGAATCCACTAGTACAATGCTATTAGAAGGCAGCTGAATTTATCCCAATACTTCTTTTATTAATGTGATGAAAAAGGACTTACAGATTTTGAAAATGTCATACAAATGAGTTCCATTATTCATTGGTCATATCCTGGCTCAGATGTTAACTCTGGAGATCAGAAAAGGAATATCATGAAGGAAACAGGATTTCCACAAAAATTATATTCTACATCATAAACATACTTTCTTTTTTTAATTTAAAACTTCAAAGAAACTTTAAACTCAGGCAGCAGTGTTCATTTTAGAGGGATCAATCCCATCTATGCAACAAAGTGCCATCAAAATGCCTTGAAAGAAGAATGATCTTCTTCCAGAAACACATTTGCTTAGGTATATGTATTTTTTAGCATTTTGATGCATAGATGAGTCATGTGTAGCCTACAAAGCCTTGCAGGATGTGTAGGCCATAAGCAGCTGCTCAGCATATGACAAATTTTGTCTCCTATGTGTACAACAAAATTAGCATATCTTTGTCAATGTGTTACAGTATGTACAGCATAAACAGAAAGTAGTATCAAACCAAGTTTTGGTGGCTTTTGTTTAGGTGGCTCTTGTTTAGGTGGCTCAGGCATTAGTGTAAGGCACACCATATTACCCTGATTATCATCCTTCTCCCAGTTCCTCCCTTTCATGAAATAGTGTGAGCCTTGTTATTTACAATTTAATGTGCCCAAGCCAGAGTGCAGGCATTTCATATCTCTGCCCTAGTAATAAAAATTTCATAGGGTACATTCTATGACTTCACAAGGTGAAAACTTGATTTGATTTCCACTCAAAAAGACAAAAGGAAGGTTTGCCAACACTTCAAATACTGAGGTTTGCATCCAAAAGGTCCTGTCATTTTTAATTATATTATGAGTTAACGTGTCACCAGGCAGTTCAGCGATTAGAAGTATCATAGAAAAATAGAAGAGTGCATGGGACTCATCAGGACTCTTTAAATTGCTGGCAATAGAAAAAAATAAGGAAGGTAAGTGCAATTTTAACAGGTTTTAATTGGTAAAATGAAAGTTAGTTTTGCTCCAGGCAATGGGCATCAAAGACAAAGCACATGCATTTGAAAACTCTTAGAAACTCTTCTCAGTAAATACGAGTTGCTTTTCTTATGCCACTTTATGAGTGTCCTGCAGCATTTCACTGGTGCTGATTTTCAAATACAGAGGATTTCTGAAGTTACCTTTGGGAAGTGACAGTCTTCCCGTCTGACTCCTCCCATGTTGCAGCTCCTGCACTGTGCTAAGCTACCACACTCTGGCTGCTGCAGCCTCCTCAGACATCGGAGTGTATCCTCATGCTGAGCATTTTGGCAGTGCTTTGTTGCACTGAGCAGGCTGGTCCCTCTGAAATGGACACCACTGGCTCAGTTTAAAGATATTTTGTACCAGTGAAGCTGCATCCATGAGATGCCTTGTGCTGGTAAAACAAGGTCACCTTCACCCACTTCTTCCATTTATACTCCAAGCTTGTTGAAACCTAGTGCCAAGGTAGTTGCACTTCTTGGAGGCACAGCCATGAAAGGGAGACAGTATTTATTGGAAACACTTGAGCAAAGTAAACAGATTCATTGAGCTAAAGTCAGTCTTAAGGTTCCTTAATGCCAAAGCCTGGTTGGATTATTGCTCTGTGCTGCTGAAATCTTGCCATTTGTTTATCTAGCTGTATATATGGAGATACATGTTAACAACTGAAAAAGGGAAAGCTCTTATTATAAATCAAATTCTCAGACTTACCTGCTCATCTGTGAGTACTGAGCACTGAACAGTCCTTTTCTTTTTGAAAACTTCTGTTCAAACTTAAGTTACTTAAGAATGATTAGCTCTCTTCCACATTCTCTCTTGAGTCCTTAATGCCTTCTCCACAGGGGCAAAACCTGTGTCTGGGTTTTGTAGGTGTGCCAAAAAACAGCCAAGACAGAGAATTCAGCCCAAACATAGAGCTGCTCTGTTGCCAGACAACGTGAGCAGTGAGGAACAAAAGGTTTTCTAAGAGGTTGAGCTGATTCATTAATTTTCTTCCTTCACATCTATACCATATGGGATTACATGGCTTTTGTGAGTTCTACTGCAGTGTTTTCTTCTTTCAAAGCTTTTCCTTCCCCAGCAGGGTGATGCAGAGCATGCCATGGGCAGGGGCAGCTGGGGGATCTGTATAAACTCCCACTCCCCCAGTTTTACTGTGCCTTTAGTTGAAAGTTAGGCAGAGGCAGAAGGGAACTTTGCCATTAGCAAATGTTGGGCCAAATGCTTCTTGACCATAAGTTCAGGCTAAAATAACCGTGCTGAACTCACAGGGCTCTGAGCCATGGAGGAGCTTGGTCTGTGTCCAGGGGAGTTTGTGGAAGATTCCTACATTCTTAGTGGATTTTATTGTTTTTAAGTACTCATGGTTCAGAGGAGGAAAAAGTGCTGCACAGCCACCACAGAAGATTCATATTATGAATTGTGTATTTTCTCAATGCATGCCAACACTCGTGTGGCTGAAATGGCTGAAGACATTTGCTGACTCCCTCTGTGGCCGAGGGTTTACAAGCTACAGCTGAAGGATTTTAAACACGTGTGGCTGCAGTGGGTTGGGTCATAAGGGTGATGGTTCAGGGCTGCCTCTTGTGTTTCTGTAATTCTTCCTTTTCTGTTAGTGTGGCTTTATTTGCTAACTCCTTTCACAGGCACCTCTGAAAGCTGCTAAGCTCTCAGCGCAAACACTTCCCTGAGGGCTTTGAGGGGTTCCTTTGAAGATGTGCCAGGATCAGCTGTGTCACGCAAGATGTTAATGAGGAGAAATTCAGTGACCTTAGAAGCAAGGCATCACGAAGTTGTGCTAAGGGACCATATGCTGGGATCCTTGTGGGAGTCTTGTCAAGTTGATTAACTGTCAAGGTTTTTCGTGGGGATGAGAAATATAGTTATGTCAGGCAGTGGGCTTAACTGGAGAGACTTAATGAAGCTAACATTTCGAATGAGAGTTATCTTTTCTTCTGTAAAAAATTACTATTTACTAAAACATTTAATGATGAAAAAATGTGGAAAAACCTCTCAAGATCTATTTTTTTCAGTGTAATCATAGGTCAAAAATACTTTTTAGTCTTAGAATATTTTTAAACATGAAGTGTGTAAACAGAAAAGAATATAAGGTGATTGATCTTTTTTTAAGTAAGCATGGTCTTTACATTTGATTTCTTTTTAAAAAGAGAATAAATGATAAGAAACTTTTCCCTCCTACATGTCCAGTAAATTTTTAACTCAGTGTCTATGTGTTGAATAATTTTCATACAAATACAAGTGGAAAGGCTTTATTCTTGTTGTCTTTTCTATCTTTTGTCACCACAAAACTTGGATAAACTTCTTATCCTTTCTCTATCCTTGCCCTACACTAGTGACAAAAATCAATCTTTTTATGGTTATCCAGGCAGTTTATCTTTCCTCTCCTTCCCAGTTGCCCAAGCAGACCAATAATCTTTTGTTTACTTGAACTTTGTGTCCTTCTGGACTATGTGAAGGCAACAGTCTCGGGACAGAGTCCAAGGCAAAAGAGTTAAATTGACCCTGTTGCATGACAACTCCATTCAGAGGTTTGCTGCTTAATTAACTGTTTCTGTTGCCTAAGAGCCATTGTCACGGTCCAGTATCCAAATTGGAAGGAAAAATGTTCAGAGTTATATATTCCCTCAGACCTAAGCCAAGTTCAGGGGCACCAGAGAGCAGAAAGACCAAGGGAAAACTGCTTTGGGGACAGTGAACTGTTTGGGGCTCTCCATGGAAAGCCTCTCTTCATTTCCCTGCCTGTTGGCCCAGCATGAACCTTTACCAAGCTCCAAGCCTCCAGATTTATGCAGAAGCAGTGGAGCAGCTGGGAAGCTGTGGGAGTGCTGGTGGTACCAGTTAGATCCAGCCTACTGCTACTCACAGGTGTGTGCAAGACTGAGCCATCATCCTTACCCACAACCTGGCCATAGCTGAGCTCTGGGATATAGCAAGGCAACTGATAAAAAAGGTGGTGGTAGGTTAAGCTGTCAGCTGATGCCTGCAAGGGTCACTGAGCTTTGCCTCTGCACAGGGTCACTGAACAGGGATTGATGCTTTTGTTAGAGTTAGGGACACATGCAAAAATGTAGCTAAAGATGTGAAGGGATTGCAGTAAATGACATGGGTTTAGCTCAGCCACACCTGACAGCCCTTTTGGAGCCCAAGCTCTTCTGGAAAAGCCCTCCAAACCTGAACTATGAATCCAGCATTAAACCAAACTCTGACTCCAGCTTTATCCAGACTCTAGCAACCCTTGCTGTCCTTTGCTGGAATGTATCCGTGCTTGTACAAGTGTTGTGCCATTCAAAATCTTCTTATGGGAGAAAGACACCAAGAACTTAGTGTCAGCATAACCGAAGTCTTATTGCACTAATAGAGAAGTTGTTATTCTGCAGGTCCATTTGTTTGTTTGTTTGTTCGTTTTTCAAAATTATTTATGGAAAACCTCAATAATAATAATACAGTCAAAACTGTTACGCACATATTGTGTAGACTCAACCCCTTTCCTCTGGTGTCCCACTCACCCCTCCACTGCTTCTCTGGGCCAATGGCTTAAGTCTGGGGGGAGTGGGTATGGGCAGGCAACAGCATTCTGAGTCCTTCAATGGGATAAGTATGGTGGTGGTAGTGGTTTCTTCCTCCTCCTCCTCCTCTAGGATCCGCTTAAGGTCATACTCATATTTCCCAACACCTTTTGTGCTTTTTTCTTTCTTCATTGGTCTGCAATTCTATGTTACATGTGAATTTACTGTATATGGTATATTTTGCCATTTTACCTATGTTAGAAACTTGTTCTTTTTTGTTTGTTTGTTTGGGTTTTTTTTTTTGTTGTTGTGGGTTTTTTGATTGTTTGGTTTTGTTTCTCCTAAGATGGGTTTTGTTCAGCTTCCAGGTCAGCACTTTTGTTGCTCAGTACTGGTGTGCTGGTTATAGCTGTGCAGCACTCAGCATCAGCCCATGTCCTGTCTCCAACATCCTGTGCCTATACTCCTCTACAGCACCTCTTAGGACCCCACCTCTGCAGCCTTTCCTCTCATACCAGCCCTGCATTACATCATTCTGCTAAGACTGTAAAAGTTTCATGCTCTACACAAGAACTGTGTGTTGCTACTGTCTGTATAAAAGCCATGGCTATACCTTTGGAAGGTGAGCAATGCAAGTTCAGTGTAGAGACTTGATCATTAGAAAAATGGCTGTTACAGCAATAAATCAAACCAAGTAAAAGGAAAGCCTCATGAAGGTCTAGGCTAATTCAGGCAAAGCAAGACTGATAAACTTCAATCCCAAAGCTCTGCAAAGCCAAAGCAAAGCCTGTGTCCTGTTATCTGCAGGAGCTGTGCTGGCTTTAAGGAGCTGTGGCCTGCAGGGTATGCAGGACAACACATTTTTTTAAGCCTGGGTACTCATGCTGTCCTGAAAAACCATCTCAAACCTAATCCTGTTCTAGGCATCCTGTGTAGCCTTAAGTGCTAAAATGTTGTGATGCTAATTTTGGAGAGTAGCCCCCATTTCAGCCCAGCCAACCCCAGCCACCTCAGTCACCTTCCTGCATTGGGCTTTGCAGGGTCTGAAAGCCAGCTTAAGCCCATGGCTCCACATGCACATGTTCTCAGGCTCTTCCTGGACCTCCACCATACTCTCAGGATGAGCCCCTGACCCATTAAACCATCCCCCATGGGATGGTTGGTGTGGGAGCCCTCACAAGAAAGTGAATCCAGACTTGTCCAGAGACCCCTGTAGGTGCCAGCCTGCTGGTCAGCCCCTGGTGCCTTCTCAACACCCTCGAAATACGGCTCTGTAACCTCATCCCTTGTCCTGTCCTTGGCACTGGGGCAGTGGCCTCCCACGGTAGTGGAGATCCTGCCTGAAGCCAGACCTTCACCATAGCCTCAGGTCCATACTTAAAGCCCCACCCTTTCGGCTCTCCTGTGTCAGGAACCACAAAGTCACAGTGTTCCCAATGGGAGGCAGACGGGGCTGGAGCTGTTTTGAAAAATGCTGGCCTCTGTCAGAGGTAGCAGGATGAATTCTGGTCTGGCAATACCAGATGATGCTCTTTTCTCTCTGTTTTGGCCTAAGTTCAACATGAGTCATGTCCCAGGATCTCCTTGCCATGTCAACTTTGTAAAGAAGCGTGGGATCCTTTCTGGGTTTGACGACCAAGTTTTTTGCAGACATTAATTTTTAATATGGTTGGGCAAGAGGGAAAAATTCATTCATTTCATAACAATCTTGGCTATTGTTTCAGTAACTTGTATTCTTAACTTTATCCCATTTCATTTCTTGATCAACCCAATTTCTAAGTGGGGGATTTTTTGGTAAGATTATGACTGATGCTGCATTTGTGGTTTTAGCTTTAGGAAGCTGGAGTCTGAGCATAGGACAAATGCTCTGGTGGGTCATAGCTGCCTTCTGATGTCCCAACAGGGAAATGGAATGCAAACAACTTGAGGACACCATGGTACAGGCTGAGCTAGGGCTAGGGCAGATGACAGGCTACCTTTACTCAGGTAAATGAGAGATGAGGCCTTGTTAAAGGACAGATTTAGGATCAGGCTTCTTAGTGTAGTGAAGTGTTGGTGGGCTGATATTCTGCCTGGAAGGGAGGACAAGAGGAGCTGATTGCTAGGCCCAGGCTAGCAGAGGGAAGCCAGCTGGGGTTACAGAAATTACTTCCCTGGTTTGTGGTCATCTCATCATGAAGCTGTCTGACTTGACCATTGCTCCATGGAGGAGCAGTGCTGTGTCAGTGTGACCAACCTCCTCCTAGCTATGCTCATTCTCTGCAGGTAGTCTGGCTGCTGCTGCGTGTGTAGTGCCGCCCACACCCCCTGAGATGAGCACAGCTGCCTGGACTGGGTCTGTGCAGTGGAGACCTGCTATGGTGCCATCCCGGGCTAGCGCGATGTCCTGGCACCGAGCAAACTTCTGTCTGCCCCGAGCGGGGACAGATGGAGACGGATCGCGGCGCGGGAGGGCCGGCGAAGCACCTGCTTGGGTTCGCCTTGCCCACCGATGGTTAGGGAGCGCGAAGGAGGTAGGAAAGGAGCGGAAGGACTTCCTCGTGGGGGAAGGGGCTTACTAAAGAGCAAAATCCATGGAGAAAAGCCGCAGCCGCCTAGCTTGCGGGGAGTCTTGTACTCCCACGGTCTGGGCGTGGAAAACACACAGTAACCAATGGAACATCAGCCAAGGGGTGTTACTGAGGCGGGGAGAAGGGATTACAGCAAATGGGAGAAGGGGTAGGCAGGGAGGAATAACAAGGACCAATTAACAACCAAAGAACACAGAACTCTCTGAAAGTACAATCACATATGAGAAACAAGGGGAGGGGAGGGCTGCGGCCAATGGTAAGGCACGGATTTATGTATTTTTCACAGCCTTTTGAACGCTCAGGGCTTTTGGGCTGGGGCAGCATCGAACCAATGGACCTTTGGGTCCACTTGATCCGGCCGACCCTGGCTTTGGCCATGGTTCGCCGCAACAGTGACCTGGACCTTGATCCTGTTTATTTCCTACTGCTGATGTGTTGTTGATGAGAGTGTCAGAAGCCAGACAAAAGTATTGCCCAATGTCCAGAACTAAAGGTCCTAAAAACCCTGCCTAGATGTTGCCTCTATGTATCCACAAAAAACCTTTCCCATCTGATTTAAGTTTTCTGAATGACTGCAGTAGCATCTGTATGTGTATCCAGAGAATTCACAGGTATTAACCAGGCTGAGCAGATTGATACCTTGATCATAGGAACCATAAAACAGATTTTTTTTGTGTAAAGGCCCTGAGGCCTTGGTATCTTCTGAGAACACAGACAGGCTGAGACTCAATGTGCTACACGGGTGGAGCTAAACTTTTCTTCAGAGATGAGAGGCAGGTAAAGGGAGAAGGAATCTGGCATCTTTTCCTCATTTGGGGAAAAATGCTCTAATGCATACTGCTGATCCTAATAGCTCTTAAAGATAGGGACTGGTGGATTTAGCCCCATTCTGCTGGAGGTGTCAGCTTTGTGCCAGATTGGTACATAACCCAGTTTACAAATCAGCACATTAGTACAAGCCCGTCTTCATAGATTAGAGTTTTGCAGTGGCCAATGACTGTGATGGGTGAAGAATGGAGACAGGGCAATATCTCCATGGGCTCAGCAACCTTTGCTGGTGAACAGAGAGACCTTTAGCAGGATCAAGAACATCTGAAATTACTTTGACATAAGATATAGCAGCCTTTGTTTTCCAGTCTCGTCCTGTATTTCACTTGGGTCCTACCTATCTGAAAAAATTAACATAGCTATTCAATATTTTGCATATTTAAAACATTGTCGGTGCTAGTTTTTTCTGAAAACAATTATAATTTTAAGTAATTATATTTTATAATATAAAATATCAACATTTTGCATAGCTTTCCAAAACAAATGTGAAACTGATCAAATGCCACATTTTGAAACTTATCTTGAAATGAACCTATTATTTTCACCGATTTATTTTAATATTTTGCTTACTGACAACTTTGAGGTGCCGAAAAAGATTTTTTTCCCCAGGTAATTTATTAAAAAGCCTAACTACTTCTATAGCTATCTGAAAAAGTTCATCATTGCTAAAGAGCAAAAGAGTTCAGTCCTGCCAATAAAACTTTGGACTGTTTGATTGCCAGAATCTATTAATCAGTAAAAGAGTGTTTTAGAGTCTGTGGGTGAGAGAGAACCTAAAAGGAAACATCTTGATACAATTTTAATTTTAGCCCTTAAATTGCATACCTGTATATAATGTAATTAATTTTTTCTCCTAAAGGGAAAAATACCTATGATTTTTGTGATATTAGGGTGAGAGTAAAACACTGGAATTGAAAAAGCAAAATTAATCACCAAAACAAGTAGATTACAATTGAAGCCCATGTCTGGGTCTAGTGAATGGGATGAAGTGTCAATGCTTTTACATGATCCCTTCCACTAGTGTCCTTGATTTATTTTGCAGATAAACTCCAAAAGCTTAAGTCCTTGAGCTGCCTGTGCTCTAGATCTAAGTCACTTGTTTATTATGGAAAGAGCATATATCTCCATCCTTGGAGATAATCAGAGCTTGACTAGACATGACCCTGAGCGATCCGATCTAATTTTAACATTGACTCTAACTTCAAGGTTGGCCCTGCTTTGAGCAGGGATCAGACTAGATGAGATCAGGAGGATCCTTCTCATGAGGTTTTTCTATGAGTTTGTGTATGTGCATACTTATGTATACAAACAATTACTGAAAGAGGCTACTCCTTGGCTCCAGGCTAAGGATATAAGTTTCATACTGAAAGCATCACTACGAAATTTGTCAAAGGGCACTTTGGCTAAATCAGTGAGTAGAGAAAATGGTTTATCTTGCTATTCTAAAGCATTTAAATTCTAAATTCTGAATTAAATTCTAAAGCATTCAAAGCAATTCAATCAGCTACAGAACAGCCAACCCATGTGAGTAAGGGGCCACGATTTAAAGATTTCTGCAAGTTAAATTTCTTTTTCCCAAGATATTTATTTCTTGGAGGAAAATAATTTAGGAACAGTCCTGAATTCTTGGTGCTTTGGTATTTCTCACTCCAAAACAGGTAAATTTAGAAGTCCTGCCTGCCTGCACAGAAAAAGTGACGTGCAGCAACAAGACAGAGGTGGTGGCCTGAGACAGTGTGGAGGCAGGTTGTTGGTGTCTCCACCAGCGTGACTTGATCAATCATTGCTAATAACCTGTTTGCAATCTCCCTAGGTTTTTTTTTCCTCTCTCTCTATTCCTGCTCTCCTTCATCTTGTTCTTCTCTCTGCTAGTTGCTGTTATCTAGGAAGAGCACCTAAATCCCATCTAAGGCCTTTTTAAATGGCCATAATATGTCTGCTGAAGTATTTGTTCATAGGAGATGAAACACCATTAGGATACATTACAGTGTGTTGGTTTTCCAACATGCAAACACAGGGCTACTCCAGTTTTCAGAACAGAATAAGAAACTTGGAAAGCTGGATGGATTTTGACAGCTCTTCAAAACTAGAATTACAGCAAGTGTTTCTTCAATCTGATCTCTGAGGGTTTAATGAGGCTTAGGTTCAGGCAGTCATCTGTGAAGCCTGAAAATTTTGTAATCTAATGCTCAACTGCAATCAAAGAAAGTTGTGTAAGAAGATGAAAATCACTTTGCAGTGGGTTAAAGGAACAATATAATTGGGAAATTGTATAGGAGCCTGATCAGAGCTTAGGGTGATTCCAGTATAAGTCAATGTAACCCTGTGTCAATCCAAAGATTTATTCCATATTTCAGCCTGTGTGAGTAGAATGCCAAAGCAGCAAAGTAGTTACTGGTGTAGTACTGCAGGGGAGAGGAAAGCAAAACAAAATGAAAACTCTGAAAGCATGTATGGAAAAGTGAGGATTTGTCTATCAAGAAATCCCTCAGAAATCTTTTTATTATTTCTTTCATTCATAGCATCAAGTTCAGGGTTTAAAATATCTTAATATTTAGATGAACTATTTGAAGGGTGAGCAACACAGAACTATTTAAAAAAGAAAAAAAAAGTAAGAATTGAATTGTGGCAACTCTTCCATTAAATATTAGTATTTAACTAAAAGCCTAATTAATGCCAGATATACATGCAATACCTATTTCTGTAGTGCTTCACCTCAGAAGGTCACTGTAAAAAAAGTGTTAATGGTGTTTCTGGAGACAGAAATCAAAATTATCTTGAAATTAACCATTTAAACTAGAAATTCTCTCATCAACTCACTTTGACTTCTACCAAATGAAATCAAAGGTAAAATGTACAATAAAATCCCTAAGAGACAGCACTGAAAATCAGGTTTGCTCCCTTGTTAGCATTTCTCTTTCATTTCTTTCTCTTAGGAATGTAGATCACCCTCAGGGATGTGAAGGCTGGAGCAAGGCCTGGGGCTGGTGCTGGTTTTTGCATCCCAACTGAAACCTGTTGCCCATTTTGCAACTCTAGAGAACAGTGTACCTGCCAGCATTACTGAGAAGAGCACTAATGATTTCCCTCTAGCGATGAAATACGTCAACTACAGCTTATTCTACCTATCTAAAGTACTGCCACACTACAAGTACTTGTTTCTCCCTTCTTTTGAACAGACACTTTGAGAAGGGAAGAAAAAAGAATCAGAAGTTTATTGTTTTCCAGAACATTATAAAGTAAAAGTGCAAATAACAGCACTCTGTACCATGAAAAAAATCCCAGCAATCAACCAAACCAACCAATCAAGCAAAAAAACCTCAAAAACACCCAAACAAAAAAAAAACCCAAAACAAACCCGCACAACAACCATAAAAAAAACTACCTCAAAGCAACATTTTAAAATGAGAAACAAAGTTTTACACTAAATACACTGCACATTTTGTTTGGCATCCTGGATAGAAAATGGCTGCCTCTTAAATTGAGTATCATGGCATATTTTCGGATGGAACAAGTAACTCTTTCATCAGTTGTTTTCTTAGTACTTAAAAAAATTTCTTCTCCCAGCCTGAGACACTACTGTAAGAGTTGTTATTCCATGACAGGGCTTGAAGATTATAGCAGAAATAGGAGTGGATTCATCTAATTTTTCTAAGCCAATGAAGAAATTATTTAATTAGCATGGGCACAAAATGCATTAACCAACCTTTGTCACTTCTGGCATCAGAAGTGTGTATTAGTCCCCCTGAAAAGTTATGACATTATTGTCTACTACCAAATAAATCTGGCAGTGGAAAAAAGGTTTTGGAGATACTAAGTTTGACACTACCTGCAAAAATAACTAGATAGCTACAAAGGAGAAGTCATTAATGAATGCCCTGAAGGGCATCAGTGCAGGAAGAGTCTGTGTGGACACAGAACGCCTGTGGGAGGCTGACATGGAGAGAACCCAGCCAACTGGTGTCTCATGCCAGATTAGAGAGCAAGTAATTTACACCTAGCTCAAGGTGCCTCTTACATAGATTTTCTTGGCCACAAGAAGATGTGAACAGAGGGGAACAAGGCCAGAATTCAAACATACTGAGAAATTTGAGATAGGGATGACTTTTATCACAGTGACCAAAGAAAGGTGGTAGAGTTGGGCAGGAGCCACTGAGTACTGTCACTGCACAGGGAAGGACCAGAGGACATTTGGAGACTGCAGGTCCAACAGTGCTGCAGTAATATCCCAAGGATATGAAGCAATGGAAGAGCCCGCATGGGTGGTTGTGGAGCCAAAGGTCTTCAGGTTAGGCAGTTTATTTTTATGTGTAACTTTCCCTGGCCTTGACCTGCAAGACCTAGACTTGCTGACCTCTTTAGATCTTTTACTGCTTTATGGCTACATGAATGATATTTCCTGTGATTAAATCACAAAGTTTGCTGCCTGAGACTGAGGTGGTGGCATTGTGATCACAGAGTTTTTCATACAAAGAGTCAATAAAAAATGAAACGTAAGGAAATGGAGCCTCTCTAGTCCTGGTTAATTTGACAAATGCAGAGAACTGAGTGATTACATGATTAGGTACCAAAATTTTTAACAAGTTAAGTCATGAGTTGGTCACAATTTATTAAACTTGAAACACTGGGTAGGCAGCCTGGTTTGCATCAATGGCTTGTACACTGGTTAAAACCACTTTCTTTATATGTTATCCTTAGTTTTGCAGGAAAGGCTTGATGCAATGTGCTAAAGTGAGGTGAACCATGGCAAATTTTTGCTTGATCCTGACTTATACAGTCAGTCATCTCTTAGAAACCCTGTCCCGTGTCTGTGTCCATCAGATGACCTAAGACAGGGTGGGGCAGAAGAGATAAGATGCTTTCAAATAGTCATTGGGGACATGCCAAACATAGTTTTGGAGGGTTGCATTGCTATAATGTGCAGCTTTGGTAAGGGAGGTCCATTCCCGATGTGTCCAGCTTCTTGAGGCGGGAAGCATCCCACCGCCTCCAGCCATCTGGGCTGTGGATGCACGGATGAAATGTGGTGTGTGTGAGACAACCACTGGAATTTAAGGATCCTGGTATTCACGATCCCCAGTTTTTCAAGATTCAACTGGACAAAGCCATCAGCAACTAAGTCTGACCTCAGGGCTATGAGCAGGAGGTTGGGCTGAGACCTTCTGAATGGTGCTGTGAGCCTGTGGCCAAGTGCTGGGCTGCTCTGCAACTACCTCCAGATAACATTGTTTCTATACCTTATCTTCCTCTCTCTTATCCTTTCCTTTTTGCTTTCTTGATCACCTTTTTAACTTCCCTCTTACAGCCCTTTCTCCACCTCCCCCTATCTCCACTCAGATAAACAGCCTGCCCCAAATCACTTTTTCCTCACTGCTCCCAGTTTTGCTGCATCCCACCTCAACTTTGCTATTGGTGACACGCTCAGCCTTGGACGGCATTACCTAAGTGGATCCCCAGGTCTTGTTGGCCTTGGGAGGTACAGTGTGGTCAAAAGTCCCCAGCACAACCTTCAGCTGTCATGTCTGCCCCTTGCTCACACACCTTTCCCTCAGCCCCCTGTGAAACCCAGTTTCTCCCACTGTCATCTGTCACCATAAGCAATTTCTCCATGTCCTGCTGAGAGAGATGGCATCAGATCGTGCCAGGGACCAGGTGTCGACCTGCACTCATTAGACATCATCTCATTTCTTCCCTCCAGGTTGCTCCTTAAGTCATCTGCTCCTGTCTTCCTCCCCCCACATTATACTCTTATTATTCAATGTGATTTTATTCACAGAATACTCAGCATGTGCAGAAAGACAGTGTTAACTAATATTTAAAGATGTGGAAAAAGGAAGGACATTATAGTTGCCAGATACTCTGCATATCCTGTGTACTGTGGTCATTACAATTGGAAAAAAACCCCACCTTCCTGTTAATATTAAACTTCAGTCTCAGTGGTCATGAGATATCTACGTGAACGTGTAACACTCACAGCAAAAACGTCTCCCAAAGCTGGAAGGCTGCAGAATCTGAAAAATAGTCAGCATCACTTCAGCAAGACCTGAAAATCCTTAAATATTTGAACTAGTTCCTCAGAGGATTTAAATTATATTTAAAGAGCAATTCTTCTTTTGCACATGACAACAAGAATGGTGTCTTCTGTATCAGTAAATATGCATCCAGGCTATATTTGAAGTCAATTATGCATATTTTAGAAATTAAAATAAATTATTTCTGTGTTTTACAGTTGTTAGCATCACAATACTGATGTAAAAAAACCCCACCTGTAATTAGATCTTTTACTTCCCTCTAATGACATTACGTCTCCAAATGTTAATTTTGGATATATTGCCAATACAAAACTTGAGGGGGCCTCACTTTTTTTTTCAACAGCACATTAACCATGTATCTTCTCAGCTTTTATTTGCAGTGACTGGGGATTTTTGTCTAAAAAATCCCTACTGTAGGCAAGAGCCATAAACTAAAGTGCTCACAACAAATTATTTTTCTCCTGCAGGTGCACTTGGGACGAGAATCAATGTTATTTGTAATCAGGAAGCCAGTAAAAAACTCTCAAGCCACTTCAGTTTTCAGTATAGTTTAAATGGCTTAATAAAGAGTAGGATACAATTGCTGGTGCTGAAAAATGGAAACCTTCTCTCCTGTGGGAACTTAATTAATGAAGATTTAAAAAACCCCTACAAAACCCCCCTAATTTGACAGCTCTCTGGCAGGCTTTGCAGGGCTGACTACGTAAGAACTCTTTGACCTTGTAAACTCAGCAGATTCAAAACGCATCTGAGAGACAAGCCTCATTCTCACACTTGCTTACAACCTCTCTGTTCAAGCTTGCATCTTCAAGTACATATAAACCTTCATTTAAAAAAAAAAAATTGAAGTAGATTTTGGCCAAATTAATTTTTTTACTGAATGGTAACCAAAATACCTATTTTGTGTCAGTACCTTTCTTTAACTACATCTATGCAATGTTGCATGATCTTAGTCCCTTTAAGACAAGAATTGTTCTCCTATAGACATTTTGATTTAAGGATGCAGTAGCCTTCCTTAAACCAGGAAAGTCGGATCAACTCCTAAGTGCTTTACAGCTTTACATTTCAGCAGCAGGATGCCAGAGCAGCTTTGCTTGGCACGTCGATTAACTCCTGTGTCAGGGAACAACAAGGACAGACCACAAAAGCTTTAGATGAATACAAGCAGAAAGCTGTTAAATGTGTTCCAGTGGATATTTACTTACTTGTGTCAGAGAACTATAAGGCAAGGCATACTCAACTGTAAAGATCAGCAGCTCCAACAGGTGAGTAGTGTGTCACTGCATATCACAGAACAGAGATGTTTTGGAGAAGGGTGAACACATCGTATGTTTTAGAGGAGGGTCTAAAACACTACCATGCTGAAGTCTCCCAAAAGCATTAACCATCAGCTATGGTCTAGGATCCAAAGTGCTTTTCATCTAAACTCATTCCTGTTAATTAAGCTGAGAAAGGAGACAGAATCCACGAGGCAAGCACTTACCACTCTCGTGAAAAAAGAAAGAGGCTATTAATTTTCTGCTAGTAGTAGACAAAGGAATATGATTCTGTGCTCCCAACTATCAAATCAATCATGTACAAAAAGAGGCCAGCAGTTCTTTTTCTTTGGGATTTATTCTCTTCTGAGACTGTCATCCCAGGCCTTGGCAGAAGCTCAGAGTGAACTAGGACAACCCATCACCTCCCAGGGACACGGATGAGAAAAATGCCATCAAACTTTCTTTCCAGTATGGCAGCAGATACTGCAGCAGTTCGGTCACACAAGTGGCCCATTTATAGGCAGCTGATCAATATGAATTAATGGTGATTTTGGAAGAGCGTTTTCTCTCAAACCCAGGGGGAAAACAGTCTGTACCTGCTAATGAAAAATATTTAAAGTAACAGCAATAAAAACACATGGATTTTGTAGTCAGAATGAGTTGCCCTCAATACTGATACCAAATTTTCATAAACAAAAAGCATTTTTGTAAACATTTTTACCATATCAGAAGTTGATACCCTACATGAAACCAAGGGAAGCAGTGAGGTTGCTGACATTTGCACAGGACAGATTCCAGTGTCTGTTCCATGTTGTGTATGTCCTAGAGAAGGTACAGAACAGCACCATTGTTATGCAGTTCTGTCCAGGTTTCTGCAAGAAATTTCTCTTGCAGCTTTGGAAAATACTTATTTTACAACATTGCTGAGGCCTTTGCTATTGCAGCTGATGATCTACTGATTAATTTTAAATTAGTAGAATTTTAAAGCTAGAAGTTCTTCCCCTGTTAAAGATGGCAGTTCATAATATGTTATGTGCTGACCAATTTTGTAAGGGTAATTTTGGATGAAAGATAATTCACCTGCATTCAGAGGTTGCTTAACAACTTTCTCTCTGATTATGAAAATTAATTTTCCTTTAAATTCTACTTAAATAATTTCCAGTGACTTTCTACTGTATCTTGTGCATAAGAATCCCCCAGTATTTCTCTGCCTTTGTTGATTAGTTTCTTCAGGAAAAAGATGATCCTGTTTTACATCTCTGGAAAGTCCCTGGCTGTTGTTTATAAACATTCTGCAAATATTTCACTTACAACACACTTCCCTTTCATTTATTGCCATTTACCATTTGTTTGGTATTGGCAGTGTTGGCTGTGGGTGTGGGATGTGTTAGCTTCAGATTACTTTCATAAGAGTAGTCTGTCTCTTCCATGACTTCTCAGGTCCAAAAGCAGTTTGCAATTTCAGGATACAGTGGAAGCTGAAAGGGTGGGTGTGCATGCACTGGTTTTCCATAACAGACATTCTGTTGTGCAAGTATAGCAGAAGGTCTCTGGGTTCAAAATTCTTGGCAACCTGTGCAGCTGAATACACACTGAGAACAGCTGCTCAGGAGAGACTGAGTAATTACTGTGGCTGGTGCCTGCAAAGCAGAGGAGAAGTGGGGTGTGGAGATGCGTATGATAACCTGATATATGCGTGGGCAAGTCCCACACATTTCCAGATTTTGTTGTGGGGCTACGCATCCCGGTGAGTGCAAAGATGTGTTGGGTAGTTTTGCATGTTTCTCTGACACAGTTCTGTTGCACTGACCTTGTACGGTCCTGTGGGTGCTTTACCTATGAGTTTAGCAAATGGAAGTCTAGGCACTGAGGTCAAAGGCAGTATGAACAAGAGAGTAAAAGCCATCAATGAAGCTAAGACAGGCTGTAGCAGTGGGGAGGGATTTGAATCACAGACATTCAGGCTGTCCGGCCTGTGCATTCAGAAAACACTGTTGGGTGTCGTCCCTGTGCTGTGCGAAACTGACAGGTCCCACACAGGGTCAGCACAGGCTTTTGGGCAAAGCTGGAGCAAAGCTGTTGAGCACAGTTTCTGTGGGTAAGCTGATGACTTCGTAAACTGAAGTAAATTTTTATTTTATCAGAGCTTTTCTCTATACAGTACAGAGCATTTGTGGACTGAGGGAGCCTGATATCTGACCTGAGCCACAGTATGGATCAACATGATCCTAACATGCTGCTTCAAATGTCTCAGCTATTGCAGATACCTCCTCATGCTGTACACTGAAGATATATCCTTAGTTCTTCATGCTGCCACAATACTCCTGGAGGCATAAGCTTTCAGCACATATGTGTCTAGTGTTCTGTCTAACCCCCATTTGAGTGTACAGAAGTGGGGCTGACTAGTTTCAGTACCTGTTTGCTGCAACTTTCTGCACAAACATGTTTCAGTGAAACTCCAATTTACATTTGCCAAACACTCTGCTCCTGTGCTCTAGCAGCAAAGCTAAGCAATTCTTACAAGTGTTTAATCATAACGTGGTAGGGTATTCCCAGGTACTCCTTTGGAAAATAGACATAACACATCAGCCACAATTGTAAATAAAATATTAAAATGTATGGTATAAAACTAATCAGATGCCTGTTCAGTAACTGGTAGTGTAGAGTTTTCATTTCTTGAAACTGCTAGGCAGAAGTTGAGGTGAAAAAGTTAATCTGAGTGAGCCCCTTAGTAATGAACCCCATTGCCATATTCTTTTTTATAATGCTGTCCCCTGATAGCCTTCAATTTCTGTGTATTTATACAATGCCTATCTAGAGACTCAGAGGGTGAGAGGAGTTTGAATTTAATCTGTTTTCTTTGATCTTCTTTGTGAAAGAAGCAAGAGCATGGAGCTCTACACCCAGACTGGTGGCCTCCAAGGATCCTGGAGCCAGGGGCAGTATGAACAGTGGCAGGAGACCAAACATTTCACCTTCCCGCACACTCCCTCTTCCCTCTGCCTCAGAGAGAAACACAGCATCACAGATAAGGGCAAGTGACTGCTGGCTGCGTGGCTTCATGGTGGAAATCAATAGGAGTAAAAGATGCGGGTGAAAAAAAGAAATGTGTTGGTGAAAATAGCTTTAGTAAGGTATTTACTAATTGAAAAAATGGATGACCGCATTTCAGGAAATTGGCAGGGGACTGTACAAGAGCTAAAAGCTACTGTGATTTCCTTTAATAGTCTTAATGTTTCCTCCTTACTGGCTAAGAATTGCATTAAGAACTATTTCATAGCTTGTATATTCGGTATATGGTCATTTAAACTAGTATACATGTTCTCTCGAATTTTGTGATGATACACTAAAATATTTTGCAGCTACGCTAGAAAAAACACAGTGCGTGTTTTGAACTAATAGGCTAGTTATGCTTTACTGGCACAATGGAGAAAGATTAAAAGTTATTAACTCTCAACAGTTACTATGGTTTCATGTGTATGTTCTTTATGGTTATTGTGCAATGTAACACATTTTTTATTATTATGCTTGCAGTACACAACATTACGTAGCCAGTGTAGCTATTGCAAATTCTTCTTCTGTGTTATTCAGGATCAGTGCCTGCAGGCTGACCTGCCAGGATGAATTCCAGGCAAGTCAACAGTTAAATATCTGGGAAGATCCATCCAGTCAGCAGTAGTTCAGTTAAATCTGAAAGTAGGACTTTTGCCATGACCTACTGATTCTGTGGTAATACCCATAGGCTTTGAAAGCCATTTCTTCAGTTCTCAGGCATAACCACGAGGCATATCCAACCCAACAGCTCATTCCTCTGCCTGCTGTAGCTCCTGTATCGCTATGTTAATCTAACAAAAAATTTGTGTTGAATCTGTTTCCTGTTCACACACAAAGACTTTGAGTTATTTGGCTTCAGTCAGAGTTAGTATTATCCTCTTAGGGGCTATGTGAATTTGGTATGAGTCATAGTTTGTTGACATATGGCATTGGAAAGAAAATGACTAAATGTCTAGCCAAATCTGCTGGTTATCAGGAAAAGTTTGTAAACTTGTGAGCATTGTTGGGAAGCTGTCTTCTCTTTTTATAGTGTGTCACGGTAACTATGTAAAAAGTGATGTATGATGTACACAAAAGCACTGTGAAATCTTATGCCTGCTCTTTGTAAAGATCAGCTGAACAAGTTAGGTTAGGAATAAAGAAAAAATTTTGATATCGTTCAGGAAAAAGACGAAGAAACTGCATTTCCAGCTACCTTTCACCTATTTTTCATTCAGGATAAAATGCCTGTCATTGCAACACTGCAGTGTAGAGAGAAGCATTAGATAACCACAAAACAGTTTTGAAGCAAAGACATAATTCACAGGACTGATTTTTATGGGGTGATCAATCCCCCTCAAAATGGGGCATCAGCAGATCTGAAGCAGCAGACATCACTGTGTAGGCTTGATACGATCCCTCCTGCTGTCATTAAGCTCAAGCCTTCTTCTGAATGTCATAAATTCTAAAGAAACAACCAAAGGGAAGAGATTTTTCCATTTCCAGAGAAGAAGAGAACTTAGGCTTTCTGTACTTCCATGAAGTAAGAAGCCTTGCTTTATTTCTTTAGGAATTGCCATAAAATTTCCATTGCCCTCCTTGCATCCTCCAAGACACCCATGTTCCATGGCCAACACATGTGACTAGGAATTCTCAGTGGAACCACAACTGTGAAGATTAAACAATTAAATTACACTTCCAGTTATAAATAATCCTCATCTTGTCTACCAAGAGTTCTTACATAAAAAAGAAAGACTTAAAGTATCTAATCTAGTTTTCCTACTTTATTTTACTGTCTACTCCTTGAATTTGATTAGAAATAGGTAATAAACTTTTCTTTCCCTTTAGTTTATAGACTTTTACTTGCAGTGCTACTTTTTATAAACAGATGTGCATAAATCTTCCATTTCTGGAGTCAAGTGATTTATCCAAGATTCTCAATTTATGGGTTTGTAGGCTCTGTGACTGTGATGAAAATCAGAGCATATTGACACGTAATTCAAAGCCTTAAGGAAAATAAAAGGATAAGAAATGTTTTTCAAGAGGCTTAATCCATTATTAGTGAATAGGCAGTATTTGGTTGTGACACAACAAAACAACCACTTCATGAAAGCTGTGGTTGATAAAGCTCCATTTTTCTAAAAGTGTAATATTTTTTCAAAGTCTTAAATTCTGGGGTTGTAAATTCTAGAAATGTCCTTTGAAATGTAACATTTATTCCTAATGGAGAATCTTCCTTTTTGGAGTTTTCATTGAAACAGCTGAAGACAAGAAGAATTCTTACATGCATCATGTCTCAAAGAGGCATCAAGGACCCAAGGAAGACAGAAAGACATATAGGGACACAAGGATTTTTGGAATAGGTAAGGTTGAACCTAAGAATTCTACTAACACTTTCAAAGTCTCAGGATAGCAGATAATGAGAGATCCATTTACATTTATTAAAAAGGTTACTGAATTACTGGTCTTCCAGAGTAGACAGAAAATAGAAAATTTAGAAGTTTTATATTTCACAGTTCTTCACTAAGTTCTGAAGTGCTAGAGGTAATAGCTTTAAAAATAATAATATAAATACTAGTAATTTTAATAGCTACTAAGAATATTATTTACAGAAGCCTGAAAATAAGTTGTTATAGGCCATGGAAGTTCAGGTAGTAGCAGAAAGACAAATAGTTGTATCACTGAAATAATTGATAAACATACAGTACATCAGGTGCTGAATATTGCCATTGGCTACCCAGGCAGGGAAACCTGGCTCTTAGCAGTTCTGCATGGAAGTAGTAACAGGGCAAGTCAGAGCAGAAGACAAAGAAGAGTGGGAAAACCAGTTTCTCAGGGTGTGTGTTAGTCTATTTCAAATTTATGTTCACAGCCTTCAGCATCGGTGGATGAAGAATTCATTAACACATACAGCATACAACTGCTGCTGCTCATGAAGGATAAATGCTGAATACGGCAGGACATGTGTCCAGTAAAGCAATTAACTGTATTTTTTGTTGATCACTCAATTGTAGACTGGCACCAAAAAGACAGAACCTGGCAGAGTATGACAAAAAGTTTATGGGATAAAAACTCTAATTCTTTACTCTCAAGTAAATTCTCTCTAATACCTGTATTTGTACATCTTGACCCAGCTTGAGTGGGGAGCTTGGACATGGTGACCCCCAGAGGTCACTCCACACCCCAACTGTCATCTCAGAGCCTTTCCCTTCAGTGACAAGAGGCAGGACCTTCTACCCCCAGTGAAGCCCTTGGAGGAGCTGAGTTGGGATGCTCCCTCCATTGGCACTCAGGAGCTCACTAGGGCTCCCCTGCTGTACTCTCGGGCTGCCTGTTTTCCAGTTTCCGTCTTTAGTACACTGGTCCCTCATCACACATTGACCCTGAGATTCAAACCTACTTCCACCACTCCTTGCTCCTGTACCTGGCTATGCAGGCTGTGTAGAATCCTTGATGCCTGCCCCAGGACCAGGCATACCACCAGAGAGCAAGGGATTTCAGCAGTGCCGAACATTTTCCAACCAGCTTCTGAAGGCACGTGCCCTGTGCTAATCCAGCTGGTGCCTGGTGAAGAGCACGGTGCTTTGGGGGCTCAGAGGCTCCAGCTCTTCTCTCAGGTCCCCCCAACAGCTCACCACAGTTTGCCCCAAGTGTCTCGCCCCAGGTGGCTTGAAAGCTGGGGAGGTGCTGAGGAGATCCGTGTGGGCTTCCCCCACAGCTCTCTGGGCTTTTCTCTGCTCTTCTCAGCACCAGAAAAGCTCCAGCACTTTTCATGTCTCTCTTGGCAGGACATGGCATCAGCATCATCAAGCCAGACCTGCAGGAGAGCAGCTCTGCTGTGAGGGACAGCAGCATGAGCCAGCTGCCACAGGCAGGCCTGGAGGAGCCCATCAATGCCCCATCTACCTGGAACATGTTGAGGACTCAAACGATGTGCCCTTCTGCATCCACGGGTCCTGCTCTGCCTGCATCCAGCACTGGGCCAGACAGAGTGCGATGTGCCCACTCTGCAGGCAGCCTTTCCACCTGCTCCTGTGCTCGGTGCCAGCAGATGGCCACTACAAAGAGTACACGGTCCCCTCAAACAACCACTGCCACAGCACGAGGCCCAGAGGGGAGGCCTAGCACCCAGCTGGCAGAGAAGCTGCATTGGCAGAGCACAGTGGCAGAGTGCTGAGGCCAGCTTGATGTTTTGCCGGCTCTTGCCCTTAATAAACATTTAGATGCTTTCCAGGGGCTGTTATTTTTTATTCCCAAACACCAGAGACCCATCCACTCTAGGCAATGCTTTCTGACACTGTGTGGCAGTGAGCTGCCCCAGGCTGTGTCCTGTGTATTTCGCAAATGGAGAACGAGCATTAGGAGCATTCTGCCCACCAGTGGAAACATACCGGGGGAGAGCACAGTGCATAGTTCTGACTGAACTTACTGGCTCCTTGAATTCCCTAAAGGTGTAATTCCCATAACTATGAGTGCTCTGGGGTCCTCTGCATCCAAAAAGATACAGCATTTTGTTGGGTTCTTCACTTCTTTACTGAGCTCCACTTCAGGGGATGGGCTATTTTGTATCTTGCAATATTTTTATGTTATCTCTAATAGCTTTGGACACAGAATGCCATGGAGCTAAAACTGACACTAAGACAAAAATCAGGTTTACTTAGATATCCTAGAAATACTATGGCATTTTAATTCTATCCCTAGAATCACTCTGAAATTAATGTGTAGTCCAAAGCAGTCACAGTATAACCCCTCTTTTTGCCACCACTCACCACAAGTCAGAAGATGCCTATAATGCTTTTTACAGCTTGAAAGAATGACCCAAAGCCACACTTAAGATTTTGTTGTGACAGACCAGGAGAGACAAAAAGTATGTCTCCAGCATCTTACTGCTACTGGATCCTCTCTGGTGTCATTTTCTGACACTTGTTTTATAGCTGTTTAGCACTTTTATTGCCCTACAATTCACAGGAAAGCTATTCCCTGTTGCTTGCTATAAATGCTGTAGGAAAGGGTGAGATGCTGGAGAAAGGCTATTTACAAGGCTCCAGAGGATTTCCTGCTGCCCAGCAGGACACCCACATGGATATGACCTGGCAGCATGGAGCATGGTCACCCTGGGGTGCCTGGGCTTGAGTGTCCCAAGGCATTTGATGGCTGCCCTGTCCCAGTTGCTGGGGAATAACCACAGGCAGAGGGCTTTGGCTTTGGTCTGTGCAAAGCAGACAAGTGCAACCATCACTTTTTTATTTATTGGAAAAGTTTGTTTGTTGGGAATAAAAGTGCAGATTTCTGCTGCACAAACTGCCTGCAGGAAAATCCAAAATCCCTACTTCAAATCTGAGGTTGCTGGAGCTGATAGAAGGTCTTTGTACTTTACATCAGGCAGAAGAAAAGCAGTGACACATTTTTTTCTTAGCCTTGGTCTCAGAAATGGGCAAACTATTGTGACTGAAGCTTTTGGAGTATGGGGGAAACTGATCTGATAACAGATGCTCATTGTGTAAAATTTAATTCCAAGTTGTTAAAGAACTGTAAACACAACTTTTCCAGCTTTTATAGCTGGCGCCATTACTTTGTATTCATCAAACAATAATTGCTAATTCTGTGTGCCTTCTGTTCTCTCTGTATGCTTTTTGTTCTGTTCATATTTCTAGCAACACACAATGCCATCAAATTTGAAGTGCAGCAGTTGGAGACAAAGAGAGTGTCGTTAATGGAATGATTTTCATGCAAATACCATGCTCAGGAGCTAATTGTGAAGTTCACTTATCTGAAAGATGGAAAACTGCTAGGCAAACAAATGTCTTCACCAGGCCAGTACATTTAAGGTAGAAATATCTCACTGCTCACAATACTTTGACTTTCTCATCAGTCATTCATGAGAAGAGATGGACTATACTGAAGAAAAGCATTAAATCAAAGTGACTGAAGTCCATAACTCCTGCTCATGGGCAGCTCACAGATCCTTCTCCAGGTTCCTCTTTCACAATACTCCAGAGTCCCCAGGTGCTGCTGTTGTGTGGCCTCTGGCACTGCCAGCAATGCCAAGGGTGAAGGAAGATGGGGAGGAAGAAGGAGAAGTACTACCAGCCCAGGGCAGCTGACTACTTGGCTGGCTGTGCTTGCCAGAACTATGACTTTTGATGGACCGCAGTTGTAAGGGGCTTGTTATCTAGTGCTCTGAGATACCTGCTGGCTCACTTACAGAGCTAATGTTTTACAAAGAGAAGTCAGAGCCTACCAAAATCCTCTTAATGAACTGGGGATAAGTATTATGACTGGAAAATGCCATGATGCTTAAGTCCTCCCCATGGCTTTTCCGACTAAGCTACCTGTCCTCCACTGTGGCTGGTTTGGGTATGATACTGGAGAACCTCAGAGGGATTTTAGACATAATGATTGGTGTCTGAGAATGTCTGGACAGCCAGGGAATTACAGACAACTAAAACCAGTTTCCCTGCTGAATAGGAGTTAATCTGTTTACACTGGGCAAGTTTGCATAAAAATGAGTAGTTCCTGCAAAGGTAAATATCATATACAGTTGAAAGAATACTCTGATATAACACATTTTCTATGCAAACTCCAGGTGCAATTACAGTAAAATTCAAATTTTAAGAGAAGCATCAAAAATATGTGCCATATGAGCACACAGTTGCACGTGTTCAAGCAGTTGCCTCTATCGAGCAGCAATGTCGGCAGAAATACTTGTATGATCCATTAACTGGGACAAAAATTAATATATATTTGTTTAGCATTGCACACTATCATGACACTCTTCTCAATAATGCATTTGGTGTTTGGTTTCTCAGGCCCACACTGGAAATGCAGCCCCAACAAACTAAAGATGTGAATTGAAAAGTCAAGAATTAAACTGCATTAAAGAGTACTATATGGACACTCCTAGCCAGAATTTCAGTTTCCTTAATTCAATCTGCTTTAGTTCTCCTTGGAAATTAAATAAACTAAATTAAGGCCACTTCAGGGTTTTTTTAAAATTCTGAATGAGAATATCCAGACAAAAGTGTAAAGAAATTAAACCAATACACCTTAAAACACTCATTCACATGCATTTTCTTGAGATTGTGTCCAGAAACCTTACCTGATTCACATGTGGAGTTCAGAGAAGATTTTAAAGGCTGACACCTACAGCTCCTTTCTTATAATCTACTTTTCTCTCTGTGTTGTTGCCCACAGTCAGCAGATGTTAAATGAGTGTCCATTCTTCAACTCACTGCCTTAATTAAAACTGCCATCATTTGCCACTGAGGTACCAATTTTGCAAAAGTAAGTGTGTGGTAAAAGGGTGGATATCTAGCAGGGAAAATATTGCTTAATATGCAATATCATGGGGTTTTTTCTTCCCTCAAAGACACAAAAATGAGGGGTTGTTTTATATTCACAGCCAAATTACACTTGAGTGATTGTATAGGCAAAGAAATGAAGGAACAAAATACCGAAGAGGTCTCCCCCACATTAAAAGTGTTTTCTAGTTGGAGAATAGAGCAGAGAGGGAAGCAAAGGCTTAAGAGGGGATGCACCTTCAGTACCTAACATGGCAGTGAGTGGCTTAGCCACCGGACTGTCCCGAGAAACACAGGGTGGATGGTGATGTGTCACCCAGAATTTTGTGACCACATCTTAGGGAGCACCTCCTGGGACTCTTTCATACAGTGCTGATGGGAAGCACCAAGCCAAGCACCAAGCACACAGACCTCTTGATTGTTTTCAGGGATCAATATGTGAGGATTTTGCAAAACAGGTCATGTCATGGTGGGTATTTTCAGCTTCTGGGTCACAAGATAAGGAGCTCAGCCTAGAAGGAGGTTTTGCAGGGGGTGACTGTAATTTTGTGATTAAGCTTATTCTTGGGTAGCTGACCCTAGACATGCCCCATGCAAGTGAGGGCATGCTGGGGAACACACAGAAAAGGAAAACTGAAGAATGAATTAAAAAAAAAATCGTCATGCTTTGCAATAATTTTCTTTGAGGGATGAGTTTGTCTTTGACAGCAGTGCAGGTCAGTTACCTGTGGTGGCTGGTGAACATACATTACAAGGGAGAGACAGTTTTCAGTAAGACAAGTCCCTAGTATCACAAGAACCACTTCATGTTAGGGTGACCAAAAAGGCTTCTCCCAGGGTGCTTGTTCTGTTATGTTAATTTATCTCAGTTTGAATTCTCCGGTTGGCTGCCGGCCTCTACCCCTCGTCACCCCCCAGAGCTTCCCCACTGGTCCCCGTTCCCTACTCCTGTCTTTTCCCCGCCCCCAAATAAAAACCCTGAGTTCACCATTGTTCTCATACTTGCCTCTGCACGCTTTGACAGTGCAGAAGCAATAAATACTCCTGCCGGAACACACGCAAGTGCCCTTCTCGACTCTTTGCTACCGACTGTAATACTGAACCCACCCATGCGTCTGTGGGGGCACATGGGACCCCACGGAGCTGGGACAGGGGACAGTATTAGTTAGCCATATCACCTTTACCATTTTTCTTACCAACTCCTTGGATTATGGAAGAAAATATTTATATTTTGGACTATGACGCTACAGACTACCATTGCCAATTCTGTTTGTTTTTCAATGAGACATCGAAACTCTCTCCTTAACAGCCATTTACCATGAAGTACAGAAATCAGGTTGAAATTTGTTGGCTGTGAATGTTGAGTGAAAGTACCATGTTCACATCAAGTATTCACAAGCTCATTTTTAAATATTAAAATATTTAAATATTAAAATACGCCATATTCAGCATAAAATACAGTTTACATTAGAAACTTCAGTTTTCATGACTTGGAAACAAAAAGTGATGGGCCCTGAAATTGTGACAGCACAGAGCTACAGCTATAAAGCCCTAACTGAAGTGCTTACAGGGAGCACTAGTCTGTGGGATGGTTTCTGAAAACTGATGAGCTGCAAAAACTGCTGAGGACAGAGAATGCTATCTTGTTGTTAAAAAGGTCTAGTAATAAAAACAGGTAGGGAAATAACCACCTTTCTTTGCACTTCCCTTTTTGTTCTAAGGCTTTCAAGCCAAATGTTCTGGCAGTGCAAAGCTGCCATTCTTTGGTGTCTAGGAAGGTGGTGCTAAACTACAAATTATGGCAAAAGCTGTGGGAACTGCACTCTGCAGCGAAAGGACTTACTGAAGGTTGTTGCTGTTTCTTAAAATCCAGAAAGATTGTAGATGGAATGCTGTAGGAAGTAAAAAAAAAAAGGTGAATAGGCTTAGGATACTATTATTTATCATCTCCTGATGAAGTTCCCAGTTCAGTGTTAGGAAAGCTCAATTCTTTCTGCAGCATCTCTCACTTTTGTCATGTGAGAATCAAGATCTGCTCTCAACTTTGTGGCTTTTAGCCAAGCAGTTTATATTGTGGAGCGATGTATGTGCTCCCACTCACAGCACACAGTGCCATGGCTGCTGTCTGCATCATAAGAATGCTGTATCCAGCTCAGAGAAATGTATTTTATTCTTCATATGCGTAAAGAATTTCATACTGTCCTTGAGTCATGGATTTTGTTCTGCTATGCATAAAACTCTAGTTTGCTGGTTTTTAACTGGAGTTTAAAAGTGAGTTTCTGCTCCTGGTCATATTCTTCTGCAAGTCTGAAGATGTTTTCCACTAAAACTAGAGATTAATTGCAGTGCAGGCATGTGGGATGTCCAGGAATACCAGGCTTCGGCTACTGGACACTTTCACCCTTCATTATCAGCGCTAATATTATCAGTTTCCTATGAAACTTCTTATACAATCATGGATTTTTTAGAGGAATGGCCTGAGAGGAAGGTTAATAGTGTTTGTTTCCTTAATGTTGTGACATATTATCTAACAATATCTTTACTCATCATTTTAATAGACAGAAGTGATGAGATCTTCCTCCTTTAAAAATGGTTTCAAGTACTTACTTGAAATGGGTTTAGAAATCAAGGATTTCTGAAAATGGATCCCTATGCGTTCTTCAAACTCACTGTTTTGTTCTGAAGGCTCCTGCTTACCTGCCCAGGCTGTCTGCAGCTTCAGTTCCTTACTCAATTCTCACAACATTTGGGACAGGTGATTATTATAGCAAAGAGAAAGACAAAAATACTCACTCCTGGTCCACAGAAGAGAAGGGTGGTAGAATTTATCATAGAATCAGTATTTTCTGAGTCCCAGCTCTGTGTTCATTACCCATTTGTGTGAGGAAAAAACATATCTGCATCATTACTAACATGTCCTTATTTCTACTAAGTAAATTATTTCAGTGTGAAAGTGTGATTTTCACATAACCCTGTATAAAGCAGTGGTAATGTACAGGCAGTTCCAAAAATATCCACGTTTTTTCTTGTCTTTAAAATCCCAGTGAGATCTGCATGGAGTTGCTGCAGAAGGCATGGCCTGAGGGACATGCGTGGTATGCAGAGGTCTAAAGGACCAGCCTGCAGTTGGCCTCCAGCAAACAGCCTCTTATTCCCTCAGAAGAGATGAATTAAGAGACAAGAACCTTCCTTGGGGCTCTAAGACTGAGTAGAATGTATTTTTAGAAAGCCATCAGATGTCTGCCATTTGAAAGCTGGAGACTCCCACAAGCAGGACACCAGCTGGCACAGCAGGAGAACCCTTTATAAAAGTCATCACAATGACCTCAACAGGGATATGTATGTGCTGGTTGCTCCTGAACTCTGTGGCAAGGGACAGCAATGTAACCACATCCAAACGGGCACGTAGCAGAGTATTCAATGCTCTCACACAGCAAGATCACTCACTGGTTACAGCATTACCTGGCAATGTTCACAGAAGTGTGCTAAATCTAAAAACATTGATTTCAGTCCACGGAATACATATTGTTTTCTTGATGTTTCATTTTTCAGAGTATTAGTTTTTCCTTGATTTTGTGTATGTATTGATATTTATGTTGTGGTGGATAATTATTTTGGAGACATTTTGAACACTTTGTTTAGGAAGCACGGAGCCAGTCCTCCATGAAAAGGAAGTCCCTATGTCACATCCCTTGAGTGAGTAGTACAGCATGACAGCCATAGCCTGTGAGTAAATGGGGCTGGCTGTGACACTGGTGGTTGCTTTAGGATTAATACTTCCCACATGAAAAATGCATGTTTTTACAAAACCAAAGCCATGTTCATATACTTCCACTTTTAATTCCATCCCAAAGGCTGACAACAACCAGCAAATGCAGGACTACTTTACTGGCCTTTACCATTACAATGCAGGATGGATTATAAAGAAGGAACTGCCATCATGATTCACTCAGTCCAGGAGAGATTAGAATTGACTGGCTCTAATCATAGCACATTGCTTATCTGATTTCTTCATAATTCACCTTGAAGTATATGCCACTGAGAGATGTCTGGAGCTTTTGTACCTGTCAGTCATCGAAGGTTTGGATGGGGTGTTGGGTATCAGTTAAAAATGAAGGTGTCAATCAGACTCAACACCTAGAATTCAAGACTTGTTAGTTCCATGTGGCTTACGAAGGATCACAGTGATCTCAGGAACATCCCTGGAGACCAGCTCTGCAACATGGCTTGGTCAGTAATGGGAGGTGTCTGCTTTGAAATGGCCCCAGAACCTGGTTTATTTTGATGTTGCCTGAAAAGCTTTCAAGATGAAGTCAAGAACATAAATATATATATGTAGATAGGTATTATTTTGTCTACATAATATGCATTATATGACATATATGCTCCACATTACGTATTTATAGTGGTTTTATGCATAGGTCTATATGTGTATAAGGGCAATGACGCTGGTGAAGGGTCTAAAAAACATGTCTTATGATGAGAAATTGAGGGAGATTAGCTTTTTTTCTGCTAAATTAAATATAGGTAAAGAAGAGATGCAGACACAGATGTTAAGCACTGTATTTTGAAGAAAAAGAGAAATATATGCAGAAGCTGGCCAGACACCCCACAAAAAAGGTGTTAAAAGAGAAATTAGAGGAAAATAAATGTGTAGAATACAAAAAAATTAGCACAGGAGGACATTTTTCATGGATGTTTTCAGGGAAAAATAGTTGTGGCTTATTATGAGGCTTTTATGCTCAAGGCAGTTGACAGAAAGCTGCTGTTTTAAATCTTGAGATGTCTCAGATATTTCTCTCCACCACTATTATCCTCACCAGTGTCAGATCCCTGAATGTGGTGGCTTTGCAGCCACACAGAGGAGAGAAAGGCATCTGTACCTTGCCAGGTCTCACACCAAAAAGCTACTGGTGGCATTTTGCAAATCTGCACTCCAACACTGGGATTTGGCTTCATTTTATTAAAACATGGGATAATGCATAGCCTCAGACAGCGTACAAAATAGCAATTCACTTCCAGCTCCTCTATGGAGGTTGTAGCACTAATGAAGCAAATCACATCTCAGGGAATATAGCCATGATTTAGTATGCGCATAACTGTAATAAAATGTTGTTATGGCTGAGATTGTTAGGTTTTTAATGGAAAAAACAGGAATTAGGATTGAAATTGAAAAACAACCTAGTTCCCATAAAAGGTAAAAATGTGCTTGGATAAAAGGTTAATAGAGTTAATTGTGAGGAGTAATACAAGGCAGCAACTCATGTTAGAGAAGATAATTGTGATTCTGATAAAGGGGAATTGTAATTAAATAGAGGTTGGATAAACACGATTATCCTGGAAAGGTTTTCCAGCACAGTACTGGGAGGTTTTAAGATGTGGAGGCAGACGCCTGTACGTGATCTGGAAATAGAGACAACGCTGCTGCCAGCCCTGCTGGGTGCTCACCACTGCGGCACACTGCCCACGCTGCTGCTCTGGCCAGCAGCACCAGCAAAAGGCAATAAATTGAGCTCATTCTGAAGTTTTGTTCACCTGCAACTCTAAGTGGCAAGTGATCTCCCTGTCTTCATCACAACCCCCAAGATTTCTCATTTCTGCTGGTCCCCATTTCCACCCTCATCCTGCCGTGGGGGGAGTAGCTCTGGGTGCTGGCCAAGGCTGATCTGCCACAGGATGGCTCTGGGCTGGAGCAGGTGAGGGCATCCCTCCCTTACTATGCTTTTTCCATAACATAATTTTTTTTACACGGGTATTAAAATGAAATGCAGTAGTTTGATACTCAACACTGAGAGGCAAACAAAGGCTTTCCACAGTGATCTATTTTACTAAAACAGGTATTTGTGCTTAATATTTTTATATGCTTAGTTACAAATGTTCCACAATAACCTATATGAGATGAAGAGAATCATATATAGCATATTCCTCCCAGGACAACCACAAGAATTCCAAAGAAGCTTTTTTGGTTGTGTTTCCTTTGTTTCCTTTAAATTGCAAAATATTTTTGCTACATTTTAAACTTTTAACTATACATCATTAAAAAAAGTATAAATATACTGAATTTGAATACAGGATGGTATTAATTCACATTTTTCTATAGTTCCTATATATTATTTTACATAACACATGCACATAAAAAACCCTGAGAACTTACTAAGAAAAACTATCAAATACTTCTGCTGTTCAATTATTTATAGTACTGTTTGGAATCACTGTATATCATGACGATATACATTCCCAGATGCCTAAGGAAAAATTCTACTGGAGTTCTATTATTCTCTATTTGGAGCACATGAACGTCTCTTGAGGGACTAAGCCTTTTCTCCCTTCTCAAAAAAAGAGGAAGAAGATCTTTTTGCTTTCAAATTTTTGTTTTTCCAGCACCAGCTGTATTTCAGATCTTCAAGCACACTTCACAGCCCCATATAGAGAGAGCAGTTATGAGCCCTGTCACCTTTAATCTTGCCCCTTCAAAACTTTTCCCTTTAAATTTTCTCTCCAATCTCTGTGCTTGTGTATTTCCATCAGTTTACAAGCTGCAATGAATCCTAAAAGTGGGCTTGGACTCAAATGTGTCCTTAATGTTGCTTGGGCATAATCTCTAACAGGTTAGGTTGCTGACAATATCCATATTGGAATAATCCTGCCAAGTATTAGGGTGGATAGCATCCCTTGTCATAGTGAATGAGACTGAGAGCAAAGTGATTGAAATTACTTGGAAACTCCCAGCACATCTTCTTTGGCTTTTTCTCTCTGCAGTTGGCATGTGATGCAGTAATTGTCTTACTCCCATTCCTGTCTTCTCTGCTAGTTAAGTGAGTTTGTTGAAATCTCTTCTATCAGACACGCATTTGTTTGCAGCTAAGATCATGACTCTATTGCCTAAATCAGTTGTTAAATTCCGTGCTGGAAATATTTAGGTATCAAGGTTATTTTTAAACCCAGTCATATACAACACCACTTTTCCTCCCCAGTCTAAAACTACACTTTCTTTGCAAGAGCTTCTGTTTATTGAAGCTTAGTAAAAGAGTAATCATTTTTTCAATATTTTAAAGTTTCCACTGAGTTCATTTCCTGGAGGGATATTTCTTTTTGTCACCATACAGCAAGCATAAACAGGACCTAGAATCAAACACAGGTCATGGAGATGACATAGTAACATTATTCCCACAAACCAGCTCTAAGGATATCAGCTGCCTATGCTGCATACACAAGCTTTGGCAACCCACAAAAATCAGTGCTGGGATGGGAAAGTTAAGACAAAGTTGTACACCTACCTAAAACACATTTTGAGTAGTCTGCCACAGAGGGCTTCTGGAAAAACCACCTTTCACTGGTGACGTATTTTCATTTCCCAAAGGAGAGGGGGGTTTCAAGAATATATACTTTTATTAATTCTGCAACAATCAAAACTGAACCCTGGAAAACGTTTAATTTCCATGAAAACGTCATTGCTTTGGCTCTGACTTAATGGCAGTGATTTTTTCCCAATGCTTTAGTAACAATACCATGAGACTTTTACATCAGAAAGTAACTGCCACATGCTGTAATTTTGTGTTTTCCCAAGAGAAGAAGAAGAGCTTTAAAAAGGAAAGAGTGAAATGGTTTCTGCTGCTGTTTACCAACAACTGAAGGAGAAGCTTTCAGTTACTTTGCTGTCTCCCCAGCCTAACATCCTCCAGTGAAAGGATGGAACACGGAGCTGCCTGCCATGGAGAAGGATCTCTGCCTGACTTATGGGTAGCACAATGATCCAGTGAAGCAGGGGCAGCTTCATAAGGAAAGCTGAGGCTAACAGTCTTCAGAATTACAAAAGGGGTGTTCTAAAACATTATGTTTAAACTCAGTGAATGCAGCTGTTCCCCTTCAGTGCAAACTACCACCAGGAAAGGTGATACTGCAGAAGAGATCGATGTTCTCTATTCCAGACGTCTTGCTCAACTGATTGTCACCTCATTTTGATTAAGGTGTCTCCACATATGTGTTTGCATGAAACAGAATTTAAGAAAATTTTGCAAGCATGGATGCCAGCCTGGTTCACAAAGACCAACAGAACTTCAGCCTCAGAAGGAATATGGAAAGAAGTAATTAGTTCCCATAAGACTTCTGTTAGCAAAAAATGTTTTAACTTTTTTTTCTGCAGACAACCTACATCCCTATGAAGCTTTAATACTCCTGAAATTTCATGGGGCTTAAATAATCTTGCAGGTGATAGGTATTTAGCTAGTACAAAGGTGATAAATCAAGCTATGAAGTTCTTCTTTTCATTCTTCACTGATGAGATATTCCTAGAAAAAGGATTCCAAAAAGCTTTCCTCCAGTGAGATTGGAAAGCATTTGAGCCTTGTATTTGTAATTTGTTCAAATTAAGAACACTAATATATCTAAGCTCAGATAAAGGTGGATTTCTTCTGCTACTTTTTGTCTTCATTTTATCAAGCATATTCTCAGCTTTTTCACAACACAGAGAAGTGGGGTCCTTTGGAGTTGTGTCCCCCATTCTTGAAATACAGAGAAGCATCCTGGTAGATCTGCTTAGCTAGAAAGGTGATGCAAGCAGTAAAAGAAAATAACATGGAGCACTTTATGGATGAAGGACACACCCTGATAAACCATGTGTGTTTATCACATGTAGATGCAGACAAAGTGGGAAAGAGAGAAGTTAAATGGAATATTATGGTTTTCAAAGCATTTTGAAGGTGATGATATTTAGAGCTCGACAGTTTTCTTAAAGAGACACCAGTGAAGATCTCAATGACCATTTAGCTTTGTGAACATTTTCTTGTGTATGCCCATCTCTCTTACCACTGCATTTAGCCAGTGTTTTGGTGTCAGAGCTTAAAAACAAAGTATGATGAAGTACCATAGTTCCTGGACACTTAGGTTATTCCACAAAAAAGGCAATTCCAAAGGAAATAACAAATGTTCTCCTGAACTTACCACTTTTAGAAATAAAAAGCCCCTCTATAAATATGGCCGTTTGCCAACAGGAGTAACTAGCACTGCACAGTAAGAAGACCACCTGTGCTACACGATTCATCCAGGGGCACAGCCCATGTCACCAATCAGAAGTATGAAAAAGTCAGGACTTAATTACAGACACTGTGGTTTCTCTCTTTTCTCTGTGGAAGCGATGATGTTGAAGGAGGTGACCAACAGGGAAGAAGACTGTAAAGTACTGCAGCTATATTCACTGAATCACAGAATCATTAAGGCTGGAAAAGACTTCCAAGATCATTAAGTCCAACCAAATACCCCTATGTCACCTAAACCACAGCACTAAGTGCCATGTCCAGTTGATCCTTGAACACTTCCAGAGATGGTGACTCCACCACCTCCCTGGGCAGTCTGTTTCAATGCCTGACCACATTTTCAGTGAAGAAATTTTTCCTGATGTCCAACCCAAATCCCCCATGACACAGCTTGAGACCATGTCCTCTTGTCCTGTCACTATGTGCCTGGGAGAAAAGGCCAACCCCCACCTTGCTACAAACATGCAGAGCAGCACAGCAAACACTGGAAAGAGCAGATGGTACTGATGTTCTGTTTGCTGGTAATTTATTGAGGAGACACCAATATTGAAGTCTTTATCTTCTGTTGTTTTTCATGGGTCTGTCTCTCCACCATTCCTACTCTTATATACCTAGATCTCTTTTGCATCACTAACATTCTTATTTTACCTTCTTACCTAAAAAGGTATCCAAAATGAAAACAGTAGAGTTCTGTCTACAGTTAAACTACCCCTTTCTTTATTGCAGTAGTAGGGGGAAATCCAAGCCAAGGAAGATAAAAAACTCCCAGTCCGAACCTAAAACCTTGGAAAACTCAGGTTTTGGGTGTGCAGAAGCATTATTCAGCATTAAACTGTTTATTAGCAGGCATTATTTTCCTATGTCAAGAATGTCTGCCATGATAGCTCTGCTAGATTTCATTGGTTTCACTTTAAATCCCGTATCTGTTATTATCAAAAATCCTTAGAGGAGGCCCTGAGAGGCTACTTCCTGTAACACAGCCCTGAAGTTGCGGGACACAATTGGCAACACCACACAATCACGTGTAGACTGGCTACTCCAGCATTATCCAATGCTCAGTGAGATAAGGCAGCAGCTTTGATCGTTGGCTATCTGTTGTCCTCTATGACAATGGTTCTTCTCGGATAGGTCTCAACATCCACAAATATGTAGCGGGTCTCAAATTTTCCTGTTTCAAGATTCTGAAAAGAAAACAATTTAAGAGTGTTTTTTTCTCTTTGGTAGTTTAAGTTCAAGACTAAGCTTGTTAGGTGTATGAAGCAATTGTACATACCTCTTTGACTTCCACATGGACTGTTCCCTGTTTCCCTGATTCAGTGCCCTCAATATAAAACTTCAAACGCATATGTTTCAGTCCATCCTTTACGTATTCAATGTGACTAAAAACAGCAAAACAAAACAAAAACCCAACCACCCAGCAAAGATACAGATTATATGCTAGTTAAGACTTCAAATTAAAACTTACTTAGAGGAGTTGCTTACTTATTTTGTAAGAAAGTGTATTCCGGTGGTGTCCTTATGCTACCTTGGGTTCCTTCTCTACTGCTCCTCTCAAGCTTTACTGTGAGTGCCTAAGGACTAGTGGAGTTAGAAGAGCTAATTAGCTGCTGAGGATTAAGAGATGAAATGCTTAAATGTGCTCACCCCAGTCCTCCTCTCAAAACTGAAAAGCAATCCAGTGCTGAAGACTATGGAAATTCCTTGTATTTATTCTAAAAAAACCCCAGATTTGGAGCCTGACATCTAGAAAAGGACCCCACATCACCAAGACTTCCAGAGCTTTTTTAGGCACTTCAACAAAGTTATCAAGCCAAAACACACAAAGCATGTTTTTTCAAATTAATTACCAGGTTGGTTAAACCACATCAAAACAAACACTTTACTATGTGCTTTACTTACTTTGGCAATAATTTTGTTCTGCTGAAATGGTGTAACTTTGGCACTGATATGAGATCTCCAACATAAACGCTGGTATTTAGACTGGAGTTGGGTTATGCTTAAGTATTAAATAAATAGCACATCACTTTCAAAGTGACCACTTTGGGAAACTAATAGTCCGATGGGAGTTCTGGTGCCAGTTTTTGTTTCCTACTGAAATTACTAACTGCTGTTTACCACCAAACACTTATTTCCATCAGTCATGCCCAGGTACACACTGTGGATTAAACTTCTAATACAGTTTAAAGTGACTTGATGAGGTAGAGAGAGCAAATATGAATGAAGAGCCTTACTGCAGTAAATTTACATTCAAGGTGTTCATACACAAAAAAACCCTGTAGATTTTTGAGACATTTAAGATCATCCTTATACTGCAGATGCAAACTTTACAATCGTACACAGTTCTCAGCTCAAATATTTATTTAAAATACTATCAAAATCAAAATGATTGAAATTAAATACTAAGAAAGCTGATACATAATACATTTACTTATTTACAGAGAGGTGCTCAAAATGTTTGTGCACATCAATTTCATTTAGCAGCTTCACTTTAAACACTTTTTCAGAGTCTGGTGAAGAGATAAAGCTTCAATCAGTAAAAGTCTCTTTCCTCTAGACAAAATAAAAAATCTCAATTTCACGGTTCAACCTGTGTATCTGGGCCTATGTGTCTCATGCTATATGAAACCTCATTGAATATATTGCAGCCAAAGAGCGTAATAAAGGCAAAGCAGGGAGGTCTTACATTTTGTAAAAAATAGTTGTTGTTTCTTTCAAAAGGAAAGCAATGGACACACTCATGAAAGGTTTAGGTGATAGATGTTCTGTCAAAGGCACAGCAGAGATGTGGTCTCAAGTACCAAAAAGCATTCTGCATATCAGCTCAGAATAGTTTCAGACTGCAAACTTCAGCCAGATTCCTGCTCCACTCATGCATGCTTAGGCCTCTGTACTACTCTCCTCAGACTCATCCTATTTTTTGGGGAGACCAGGTACCGCAAAAAACTTCTATGTTCAATCAAAAGTGACAGGATACGTCACATACAGTTCGTCACTCTAGATCGAACTTGTCACCCAAAAATATCTTTGCTGTGCACAAACTAATGTCTTTATGGGGCAAGCACCAAGGGGTACCTGACACGCTGTCGTCTTCCTCTTCTTGTTGCCTCACCATAACCTTTGATAGAGTCACCAAAAACACCAATTATCTACAAGAGAAAAGAGGTTTGAGTTGTCAGAAGGGATCACACACAAACAGACATTCCAGTATCAGCTCACACCTCTGCTGTGAATGCATCTTCTTTTAACAAAATGCCCCTAGAGAATCTAACGTGTCGAGAATAGAAGAGTTTATGAAAGAGAACAGTTTAAGGAAAATTCCTCTGTATTCCAGCCCTTTTTTTTTACAGTCCCATATTAAATGTCTAAAATAAATCCTACTGATAGCTTCCATTTGTACTGTTCTCTGAGATGAAGACGTGTAAACTGACATATTGTGTAAAAAGGAGAAAAAACATGAAGTATTTGCTCATGGCTCCTTCAAGAGAATACGTTTTGAAGTTCAAAGTGCAAATGTATTCCCCTAGACATTCTCTAACAAACACTACTGAATAAGAAATCCAGTAATTTTTTTTCAGACCTATAAAGTCAGAGTGGATTAACTTAGTCTTAAACTTACTTTAAATTTGGTTAGAAAGGGAGGTTAAGTTTTACTGTGCAAGTACGGGAAAGAAGGTTTAATTCTACAAACTTGTTCCAAAGCAGTCTTCATTTTTATTCTAGCCACGACTTGTTGCTAGAATAAAGGCATTTGTGGTGACCTTGTTTGAAAGATTTTTCGTCTGAAGTAGTGTTTTTTAAAATCTGGTTTTACACTGATTTTCGTTTACACCTACTTATGATGACTGTGTGATCCCATGACTGTTCTCTGTCTCTTTTCCTGTTAGCCACAGGAATGCTAATTGTGCTTCAAATGAAGAATTTAAATTCCTGAACGTCAGTGCAGTGCTTCACAGAATGATAGAACCATAGTGAAGTCTCACAATAGAATGAGTGTGCTGAGAAAAGGCAGCAGGTTAGATCCACAGAACTTAGCGGGACCAGCTGCCTCTCTGACCTGCACAACTCAAGTGTTACATTTAGCAGACACTCAGGTATGTCCTTAAAACTTTCTGTATGGTGACACAAGCACATGCTCTGAGGGCAGATTGTATTTCCATCGGTTTTTGTGCCGTGGCACGTTCACTTGGCTTCTAGCAGGCCAGTCCACGAAGGCTCAATGCTTGCAATGACTTCTCCTAATGCAGGCTCCGCTCTGGAGCTGACCCACCCCATGCCAGCTAAAAGCACTTGCAAAACTGCTAAGCACCACGTGGGTCTTCCCACAGCTTGTGAGATTCCTTGCGTGAAGTTTTGACTTGAAGAGAGACAGTAACTACTGAGAAACATAAACTTATGGCTAAAGTTTAAAAACCAACCTCAGGGTGAGATCTGCATTTCTCCAAGGCATCTCCGTAGATCTTATTTGGACTAGAAGAAGAGAATAGCTCTTTAAAAATCACATAGAACAAACCACCTGTAACAGAAACAACAGCAGATGAAATGAAAATTTATCAAAACAGATGGAATTAAAGGAAAGTGTCTTCTGATAAAGAACATAATTAAAAAAAATAACCTGTAACACCAATTCCAACAAGCACCACAATAAAATAGGTAAAGTCTCTTCCAGCTTCTTTCACTGAAATTAAATAGAAAACAACACAGAAGTTACAACCTTGCATAGTAAGACTTGTATGACTTTCTTACATAAATGCTTTTCTGTTAGTCTGCAGCTCAAATAACATTTTGGCAGAAGAAAAAATTCCAGTAAGTTTCCATAATGCCTCATCACTGTAAAAGAGATCATGGAACATCTCTTGTATTGTACAGGGCATGTTTACTCTCTGTGTTAAGCCTTATTAATTCCTGTTTGCTAGATGTTTTCAAGATCCAAAGTAGCAATTACTGCTACTTTTTTTTGGGTATACGAGAGCCAGATTTTTTAGGAACTAATGAGGTATTTAGCACTGCAGTATTTAAACTACCACCTCAACCCACAATCATTGCAATCCTTATGTAAAGAAAAGGAGAAGTAAAAATAAAAAAGTGAAAGCTTATAAATTGCACATACAAAAAAAACCTGATTTTATGAATTAGCAATCAATAGAACAATAAAAGGGGGAATAGTAGACCAAAGTATGTATTTTATTTATTAACATAATTAACTGCTGTTTATCTGATTAGTTTTTATCTTTCAATTTTTATCTAAAGTACAAGTGTCAGTACACGCTGCAAAATACGTCATATAAAATTCTCTGTTTCAAAATGTTTGAGTACTTGGAAAGAAACTACTAACTTTTAGTGATAAAGTGTGCATTTCAGTGGAGTACAAGTTATGGAGGAAATGTTAATAACTATTTCTCCTGCAATTTTCTAATCAGTTGAAGGTGTGTTTCATAAACCATTTCAAAGCATAACATTTCTGAGGCTAATTATGTAGTAACCACTTTTCACTGAAGTGAATGAGACCAACCAAAGTGAAGGCAATCCATAAAGAAACTACTATCACATGTAGAGCTTTGACAATGTTTTTGGAGGTGAACTTGTTTCAACAGCCCTACAGACAGGCTGCATGTGATAGGTTTTCCTTCTGAAATGGAAAACTAGAGGCTATTACATCTTCTGCCTGATAATGACTTAAATCAACAGGCTGTTTAGAAAAAGTCACATAATTTGTTCTGATTGTGCAATGCACACGTAGAAATATAACAGCTGCTCCAAACAATACGATGTGAAAAGAAACCAACTTGGTGTGCTGAGTTTTTTTTTTTCCAGATACTTGAGGTTTGAAGCTACAAAACGTCAGCTGCAGAAGGAACTGTCTCCAGCCCTTCTGAGCAGCACACAGCATCCCTCGCCTCACCTTTCTGAGCCGCCGACACCAGCGTTTCCTCGTTCAGCGCCCTTTGCACGGACACATCTTTGCTATTTTTGCCAGGTTTTTCAGCTCTGAGCCCTCCCGCCTGCGTCCCGATGCTCTGACGGGCGGCCCAGAGCAGTACCGGGGGCTGGTGCCGCCATCTCAGGCAGGACCCGGTCCCGGCCCCGGTCCCCGTGCCCAGGAGCGCCCACCCGCGACTGGCGAGCAGCCAGCGGCCCAGGCAGCTCCGCCCGAGGGAGGCGGGGATCGTCCCCGGCAGCATCCCAGGCACGGCTCCCGCCGCCCTTACAGGGGCCCGGCCGGGGCAGCCGAAGCGAACGGAAAGTTTGTGCCGCTCGCCACCGCTCTCCCGGGGGACCTTCGGGGAAGTGCCCCCAGCGGCCGCTCCGCAGCTCAGGAACCCACCGGACCCTTTACCGCCGCTGGCCGCTGCCCCGGCGGAAATGTTTAGGACGGCGGAGCAGCGAGCGGCGGCGGCGGCGGCGGGCCCTGGGAGAGGTAGTTTGAGCGGGCGCCCTCTCCCGCCAGCCGCCGGGAGCGGCTCCCAGAGAGGTCACTACAGCGCCCGCCATGCCCAGCGCCGCCACTGCCACAGCCACAGCCCGCCCTCCGCAGGCGGGACTCCCGTCCCGTTTCACGAGGTGCGGCTGGGGGTTGCTGGCGGCGCCTGCGGTCCCGCTCACCCTTTTAAAGCCGTGTTTTTATACATACTTTTCTTGGTTTTGCACACATAGATGCGTTAAAGGGATGGAGCTGACGTTTCCACGGATGGAGACGGCAAGAGGGATCTGGGCAGGCTAAATCGATGGGCCGAGATCAACGGCTTAAGGTTCAACAAGGCCGAGTGCCGGGTCCTGTCTGCAACCCCAGGCAGCGCTACAGGCTGGGGGCAGAGTGGCTGGAAAGCTGCTGGTGGAAAAGGACCTGGGGGTGCTGTTCGACAGCAGCAGAACATGAGGCAGTGTGTGCCCAGGTGGCCAAAGCCAGTGGCTTCCTGGCAGGTATAAAGAACAGTGGGGTGAGCAGGACTAGGGAGGTGATTGTCCCACCGTACTTGGCACTGTTGAGACCACACCTTGAGTGCTGTGTTCAGTTTTGAGCCCCTCGATTTAAGAAGGACATTGAGGTGCTGGAGCGGGTTCAGAGAAGGGCAAAAAAGCTGGTGAAGGGTCTGGAGAACAAGTCTGATGATGAACGGCTGAGGGAACTGGGGATGTTTAGCCTGGAGAAAAGGAGGTGCAGGGGGACTTTATCACTCCCTACAAATCCCTGAAAGAAGGCTGTGGCCAGGTGGGGGTCGGCCTCTTCTCCCAATTAGTAAGTGATAAGACAAGAGGAAATGGCCTCAAGTTGCACTAGGGGAGGTTTAGGTTGGACATTAGTAAGAATTTCTTCACATAAAGGGTGATTGAGCACTGGAATGAATTGCCCAGAGTTGATGGAGTCGCTGCCCCTGGAGGTGTTTAAGGAAAGACTGGACTAGGCACTTAGTGCCGTGGTCTAATTGACACCGTGGTGTTTGGTCTTGGTTGGACTAAATAATCTTAAGAGGTATTTTCCAAACTAATTCATTCTGTGATTCTGAGACCCGAGAACAGAGTGCCCGAGAGCCCCGGGCTCACGGTGGGGCGTGGGGCGGGGGAGCCGCCAGAATGCTCGTGGCGGCAGCGCTGCGGTTCCGCAGGGCGCTAACGCTTCCCGAGTGCCCCACACGGGCGTGCTCGGGAATCCAGCCCCGCCTTCCCCGAGCCAGCGGTCCCGGACACCGCCTTCTTCGGGCTGGCGCCGTCCCACCCCGCCCCAGGGCGTTCCACGGCGGGTGGCAGCGCCCACTCCTTCTTTCCCTTCCCTCCCTGGCGCTGGTGCGAAGCCGTCGCTGTGGCGCGGCGGAGCGGCCATGGCGACGGGCCGTGGCAGGTAACCGGGGGCGCGCCGAGTGGGGCTCTGCCGGCCCGGGGCTGCCTGCTCGGCCTTCTTCACCTCGTCCGGGGAGGGTGGTTTGTTGTTTTCCCTCAGCTCCCATTGGCTCCTCGGGGAAACCTCTTTCACCTGCTGCACGGCTCTGGTGTCTAGCTCTCCACCCTTAACGGCGCGGTCTCTGGCCATGGTGCTCTTGTCTCCCTGCCTCTGGCCCTGCGGAGGTGACACCTTGCAGTGGGAAAACGCTGGTGTTGCCAGGTGCACGGAGGCCTGGGTTTAACACTTCTTTTCCTGATTGGGAAGGGGAGCTTAAACATTAGTATGTCCTTCAGCTTGGAGAAGGTACTATAATGAGTATCCACAAAGTACTAGTTAGTTTAGTGGCTACTTTATGTGTGGTCAGGGTAGTTAGGCCTTTGTAATAAATAGGAGGGTTTCTCTATGGAAGGTGTGATTACCTTAATTCTTACAGTACACGTTCGGCTTTCAAAATTTTAAAGCATTAGTCTTAGAGGCAGAGTTGAGAAAGCAGATTTTTGTGCTAACCCAGTTGAACAACCTTGAGTTTCACAGCAGTTTCATTCCTCCTGCCGGCTTTTTTTTTTTTTCTTTTCTTTTTTTCTTTTTTTCTTCTTTTTGACCTGCAAATGGATTGGGGTAGTATGCACTTTTTAAAAACACTGAAATTGTTAGTTTAGGGCAAAAGAGAACCCCAACCAGCCCATGCCAATACATTATTGTAATTTCTGTTTATCGCCAGATATGCTTCAACAGTTGGAGGAGACAGGTTTTTTCACTACTTAAAACTTTGTATACATTATTTGAAATGTTACTCGAAAGACAATTGTTTGCTGACCATCAAAAAACCAAGGCAGATTGCAAGTATTATAGGGTGTGAAAGTGAAAATACTGGTACAAAACTGAGCTCCACAGGCTGAAAGCTAATGAAAAAATCAGTTGAAGTTGTTGTGCCTCTTAGTTAAGAGCATCTCAGTTGTTCTAGAAGTCTCTAAAGAGGGGGTGTAACACCTGTCATTCACTTTTTTCTTAGGCTTATCTGCCCCAGCTATGTCAATGTAATGTAAAAGCATTTTGTTAATGCTAATTTAAAATCTTAGCACACACAGTACTTGAAAAGTAATTTATGGATTGGGTTTGCTGTTTGTTTCTTCACACCTTGAAAATATTTTTGTTTTGAAAGATGCAGAAGTTCAGCAAGTTTTTTTTTTTAATTGAAGCTTTTAAAAAGAATAGCTATTACATTAAAGTTTTCAAGGCATGTGTGGGCAAAAGTTTTCTTTCCTCAGATATTTCTCCCTGGGGTGAAGAAGACTGGGGAGTGATGACATGAGCAAGAAGGACTGAATACAGGCAATGCAGGTTATGCTTGTCCAAGGTGGTGTGTTTTAAAATCCAAAATCCAGCTTCTTATATGAATTATTCCTCTGCCTGGAATCTGTGAAGTTGTGTCCCTGTGGGATATGCCCAAACTCTCTGCTTTCAGCATGGATTCAGGGCAGAATAGCCTGGGATGGGCTGCACTGGAACATACAGAAGTGATAGCTCTGCTGCTGTTGAACATGACTTGTGTCTCTAAATCCCTTTAATGGCTTTTGAAAAATACAGTCTGTAAGTGCCTCATCGTCTAAGTGTACTTGATAATGATACATGAGTAAAACCCTTGTTTGACCTCCAGGTTGTGTTTGTTCTATGGCTACTTTTTTGTAGCTCTTTGTTTAGGTGGTCTATCAGTGGTTGGCACCCAAGCTGAACTGTGCATGTCTTTTTGTTAAGGTTGTAACAATTCTCAGTAAAATGTCTTGGAATTTTCTTTTTTTTACACATAGCACAGTTGACAATGTAGACCAGAGTTGTTAATTTCTTTCCATTTTATTTTTCTTTGAGCATAAATCAATCTTAAACCAAGAACAGTGTGTATTAAAGTACATGGTACCCATATATTAAAGGTACCTGGTACCCATATACTGAAAAATTAGCTATTCCCCCCCCATATTGATTGGTTACCTAGAAGCCCAGAGCTGGTTTGACCAGGTGTTGGAAAGTCTGCTGGCAATTTAAATCATGAGTAATGCAGTGAAAGGGGAGCTCTGCCTGCTCGGTGGCATCAGTGGGTATGAAGTGTAAGGTCCTGATTTAAGATTGAAACTTTGTCTCAATATTTCTGTGTGGTTTAATGATAGTATTTGCAATTTCAGTTTACACAGTCCTTCCTATCAGAAAACTTGGAAAAATGTGTGACCAGTTGGATTGTAAGAAATTGTGTTAGAAATATGCCAAGTTTCTTTCTTTTCTATCTAAATTGTGATGTGCAAATGTTGCCAAAATAGGTTCTTTCACCCTGGTGTGCAGGAGGCCAATCCAGACACGGAGTTGAGGTATTTGATATATTTACAGTTCTGCACAGAAGGGGGTGCTGGGTGTCAAATTCACAAAGCCAGCACACCAACTATCAAAACCTTTTGCTATTTTATACATTTTTGCAAATGAAGGAATTAATTTTCATTGGCTACAAGTTACATAGTTCTCTAATTAATATTCTGTGTTCTATTAGGTTAGGGATTCTCTTGCTTTTCATGCTAATTGGTCTGCATGCTCAGTCTTTCTCGAGTCAGTGGGTTTCTTGGGTCAGTGGTTGCAATCTCATACTTCTGGAAGCTGGAGCTGATTTCAGTGCAACTGCTGAGTTGGCTTCAATACTTTCTTCCTTATCTTAGGAGTTCTTCCCGGTATCCCTGTGGCCTGTAAATTCTGCATTCTTTGTGTCCACTGTCAGTGGGCATCCTTCTTTCCAAGCTTTAACCTCCCCCTACGTCTGAAATATTATTGAAGCATGTCAAGACCTAAACCTTAACAAGTAATTCTACCAACAAATAATTTGTCTAACACCTGGACATCCCTTAGAGCTTCTTAGATGCTGTTTCATGGATTAAATCTCCTTTCTTGCTGTTTATGCTTGAAAGCGTAGAAAGATCAAAGAACATCCTTTCTTAAAAAAATTGTACGTATTCCACATTTTGCAACACTAATGAGCTATAAAAATATTGATATCCATTTTGCCTATTGAAATAACTCTTATCTCTCAGATTTGTGAGTATTTTAGCAGGGGAGTATCTGAAATGAGACTTCTACTTTGTTTCACATATGATATGTTGTATATTCAAGGAGATTCTTTTTGAACCTCAGCAGTTTCTGAGGAAGTTTCAAGGCATTGTTTTTATCTGGTATCTTCTAATAGCTTAGCAAAGTTGAGCGGCTCAAAAATATCCCTGGACTAGTGTTGTGAAACAGAAGGTTAATCAGTGAGTTTGACTTGCTGCTGGGGACTCTGGAGCTGGGTTGTGGTGGCCACATTGGTGCAGCTGTCTAAGGGTAATAGATCTCTACTGGATTCAAACTGATTGGGGGAGTGACACTATTCTCTCTGACTGCTGTGAGAGATTAATCACAGGAGTGACAGCTGTGAGTTTAAATCTGAATCTCCCTGATTTCAGGTATTTTAACTTGAGTGTAATTGTTCAAATCAGTGAACTGATACTAATGATTGCCATGTGATGTATTCCCTGAATCTTGCCTTGGTTGAAATGTTGTGTCTAGGTGTGTACAATATGTGTATTTCTTCATTTTGTGAATATGTGACTCTGAACAGCTTTTCCTTCTTACAAGTAGGTTAAGGACCCTTGCTGCCAGGCCTGGGCAATGTTCTGAAACTGTAAATGCTGGAATTAAAAGTCTGTATTTGACACCTCCCATAAAAACGAAACCAAATGTGTGCATTGAGAGGTGAGTATGTCTTTATGTTAGGAGTAAGAGTGGAAGACCCCCTGCAGACTCTAAGCCATCTTTTGACTGCTTGCAGTGGTTATATTCATACCTTGGAGATTTCTATGTCAAATGTTCTGAGTTAAAAAGATTCGATCTCCTGGTCTATTTTGGGATCCTGTGTTCACCTTCTAATGTTTTCTGGCATGGTTCTCCTTTGTGTTCTTTTCTAAGTTCATAAGAAATGTGTAGGTTTTCCAAGTCAGGCAAAGCCTTCAGCAACTCCTTTGCAAGTTGTGGGCAGTGTTGTTCCTTGATAATAAAAATTGTGATTTTATTACTTCAGTGAAAGCCAGTTCTGAATTAAACTTCATATGTTTCTCTTGGTTATTGGTTGTCATCAAGTGTATCTTAGTGTATGGAGAGGCTGAGAATGGTGGATTGGGATGAGGGGGGAGGAATAAGTGGCTGCAGCATATTTGCTGCAAGGTAAATGTTTCCCTTCCTGTTTGATAGTGAAAGGGCACTTTCAATATAATTGGGAGTTGTTTTCTTTTTAAAAATTAGTTACATTTTTACAAAAAAAAAAAAAAAAAACACCACCTAAGAATATGTTTCCTGAAAAAGTAATTAGTTTTCTTTGTTTTATACATTTGATAGCTTCCTGTGTAATGATTGCTCTGTTTTGCATTGGACAGCCGGTTCAGTACCTTTATGCTGTTAGACTGGTGTGAATGGTGAGAGAAAAAAGAAAAAAAAAAATCCTTTCAGCTTCCTTCAAGGAAGGAAGAATACTGTTGTAAAAACCGTTGTTGAAAATTCTGGATCAAGCGTGTTATTTTAGTTAATTTGGAGCTTTTTGAGGTATCACTTCTAAATTATCTCTGGAATGAGTGCACTAACTGCTTTGGGCTTACAGTGCACGAGTTATTTCACATAATAACAGTGCAAGTTTTGGCATGCAGAAAGTTTTGGCATGTTGCCTCTATGTTAATGCAACTAAGATTCTGAGTTTAATACAAACATTGAGGTATTGGCATTATCATGCTACCCTTTAAAGCTCTCTGTTTCTGAAATAGTGTTATAAATCAACAAGTGTTGCAAATAACCCAGTAGTAAAATGACAAGAGGCACAGCTGGGGCGTTGACTTTCACGGCACCTTGTATTTTCAGTGGTGATTTTGATGTGGCCATACTCAATGCTCAAGAAAATTAGAGTATAAAATGTATGTATTTTAAACTCTGTGTAGTTATGAGGTACTGCTTGAATGGTATGAGGTTCCTGTTTGTTAATGGAAAAATCATGTTGGCTCATCTCCAGGGTATGTTCTGCTTGTCACGCTTAGACTGGCACCTGCATTTCAGGCAGCTTTCCAGATGCACAGAGACATTAATGTTTTCAAGATGCCATTTGGCTCTTACTTTGAAGTTCACATCTTTCTGTTGACATAAATGAGAACTGCACAAGACCCCTGAGCACATACAGTTTGAAGATTATGATGAGGTAGACAGGACATTTCTGTCCTGCTGCATCCTGAGACCTGATACTGCAGTCAAGAGGGAGAGTGAATGTATCTGCAGTTTTGCAGATGCTGGTGGTTATGGAATAAATGTTAAAATCATGGTACAAGCAGTAAGAAACTTAAGCTAAGTGAGGTATTTTCATGTCAAGCATAGTTAAAGTTAACAAAGCTTAATGAAAATGCAAACCTTTAACTTTTCATGTGATTATGCTGTGCCGCTTGAATAAGTTGTGATGAATTGTTTTAGGCAAATGCCACATACCAGAAAGTGAAATTAGAGCCCAAATTCTGCAGTTTAACTCTTCAGGTGATTTTTGATTCATCTATTTACAACCTGCTGGTTTCCACCTCTTCTGTTTTTCTCTGGTTTGAAATTAAAATTCTCTGCCATTGTAACTTCTGGAGTTTGCAGACAAATCTAACAGTATTCCTCTTTCTCTTTTCCAGCATGCCATCAGAAATGCTGCTGAAGATATTTTCCTATTTGGATGCTGTGTCCCTGTTGTCTGTTGGTTGCGTGAATAAGCGCTTCTATGAGCTGGCCAATGACAAGTAAGGAAGAGGGAAGGTCTCAGCCATGCTGCAGTTTTGTGTACCTGAGCTATGAGTTTTTTTAATTTCATTTCTCTGATGCCAGAGCACTGATGTGTGTACCTGTGGGCAGTTACTCTGCTGAAATTGCACTGAGTAGCCCACAGTCCATGTTGCATAGAATTCAAGCTGTGCAGACCCTGTTGTTTAATGGGAGTTATGAGACAAAAACTAAATCCAGTGATTTGAAATGTTGCTATTAGCACATTTTTGTTTCAAAATTTGCATATATTTGTTTGTATTTACATGCACCTGCACAAACTTTTCAGTTCAGGTGATCCTTAGTGGTGTGTTGCCAGTAGCTTTATGGAATTGTCATAGCTTTCACAATTTTGAAGTCCTACTTACTTAGTTCTTTCATCAGGTTTTTGTAGAGGGATTGATTCAATCAAATGATTCACTGGTGGTTTTTATCTGTTGCTCTATTTGTCAAGTTTTGGTGATGTCTAAATGAGAACAAAAGAGACAAACATAAATACTGGGACCTTTTTTTTATAAGGATTGCTTATACAGAGTTCACAAATTGCTCCTACCTATTGGAAAGGAAATTACCCTGATAATTTTTTGAAAGGGTAAAGAGGAGAGAACCAGGTTGGTATGTGATAACTAGGATCTGGGTATCCTTTTTTTTCTGGGATTTTACTGCATTAGTGTTATTTGAATGAGAAAATGTCTTCCTCAATAGGAAGTTGCTGCACCTGGTATGAATCCGTTTCTCCCTTTACAGTGAATTAATTGGTTTACATTTGCATTGATACCTTTAGAACTGATGAATTTAAAGGGGAGATCTGTAATCCAGATTTAGGTTTTGAGGCTGTCAGCAGGTAAGGGTAGATAAAAATTGCATAGTTGACACAAATTACCTATCTTAGTACGCATTTTCCACTTCAGGATGGTAAGACAGGATAAAATCACTGTGGCTGTCCAGGGGAAGATGATTCATCCATCTCCATCTCAATGATGTCTGTTTCCATTTTCTAATCTCAACAGATATTAGTGTGTGCACAAATGGGACTTGGGGAAGAGATATTTCCCTTATCTAGGTCCTGACTGGTTCAGTGGGACCAGGTCATTTCTTTCTGATGGATTTCCATGGACCGTCTTAAGACCCTGAGTCTTGCAATGAATGAACAGAAGTTTTAATTGAAGTCCATGCAGATTTCTATGACAAATCTGACCTTGCTTTTTAGACAGAATATTTATTTTAGGATATTTCTGCTGTCCTGGATGTACAGGGTGCTGTCCTTGGTGCAACAAGACCATCAGTCTTTCATTGTGATATGTCTGTGGTGCCTAATGCAGTGATTTGTCTTCAAGCTGTTTAAATAATGTCTGCACTTGAACGGTTCTTGGCACTGATGTCTTCAATATAACTGTTGAAGACAAGAAAATGTTTATGACCCCCCCTTTCTGCATCCTCCTTGCACCAGCATGGGGTATTCCAGCCTTCCTATCATGCAGTGTGGGAAGTTCACATACATGGTCTGCCTGCAAAAGGATTCTGATCACCAGAGGAAGTGAGAGCACAGGGGAAGGTCTTTTTGCCATTGTGGTCAAGTGATGACTGATGATGATGTGTCTGATTCTGACATTTGAGTTAGCAGTAAAAGGTTTGTTTGGCTTGTTGTAGTAATGTCCAGTAAGAGGCCTTGAGATGGATATTAACAATTTGAGACAAGAAGGGTGTGTATTCTGCTGTGAAAGAGGCAAACTTGTGCTTCTCTGTTGGATGCCTTTTTGATTTATCTGCCCTGAATTCTTCAGAAGTTGAGGATGAAGGGGCAGTGATACCTTCCTAAACACTTGTGATTCCAAGTCCTCCTTCATTTTCTCCTCTGTCTACCTGCCCTAACTGAATTTTTGAGTTTCTTGAACTAAATTCTTTGCTTGCACAATACTGTTTGGGAAAGGAAGGAGCAATATGTAACTGAGAGTGAGGATGAGGATGGTAGGTATTTGTGATTAGTCTGTCTTCAGTCAACTAAATTGCCTGAGTTCAAAATGCAGGAAATGCCTACTACTAAGCCCTGTCTTTTCCGTATCATACAGTAAGATGCGGAGTATCTCTCTCCATTGAAGAAAGGATGGCTCTCTTGGGAAGCGGTTTCTAGACTTTTATAGGAGATTATTTTATTGGACCTTTTAGGCTGATTAAGACCAATTGGATGATACACAGCTCAATTTCCCCTGATGATGTAATGTTAAGGACATCTCTTCTTTGTTTTCATCACCAGACAATTCTAAACTGCTTTGGAGTTAAAAAAAAAATTCCCCCCTCCATCAGAAATGTTTTATGCTATCTATAACTTGGCTGCCTCTTATTGTCTTTAAATAGAAGTATCTTAAATCTTTGTTTTAGTTATGGGATTGTTCTTCATGTTACCCCTCCCACCCTGCTTTTGGGGAAAGGAAGGTTGGAAACTCATGTTGACTGGGAACCCACCTTTATCAGTCATGGTAGCTTATTGGTCTATGTGTTTCAAGCACTTCTGTCTCAAAAAATGGCAGTGGGGAATTCTGGATGTATCTGCAGAGCAGGAGCTGGAAGGTTTTTGCAAAATTGCTGCGTATGTTTGCATCAATAACCAGAGCCTGGCTCTCAGCATGTGGGGACTTATTCTCAGCAGCTGATGAATTGAGAATGGTTTTGATGGGTAGGAGGCAGTGTGGGATGGATTTAGTCCTTGAGTGCTTTAAGGAGGGGGGAAAATGCAATACAAAATACGCCACTGTAAGTTTGCCTGAGGATAAGTGAGGACTGGTAAAGGTAATCTTGCTGATAAATGGTAGAAAATGTCTCTTAAGAATTTGTTGCTCTTGCTATTCATTTTCCTTAGTGCAGTTATGTAGACTGTGTGTCTAGCACTTTAAAATTAGAAAACTTATTGGCAACCTGTATTCACAGGTTATTGTATGAATTCTTGTAGGTTCCTGTACTCAATATTCTGTGAACTGTCCTAGAGATACTGCTGTGTGAGGGGCTGAAGTGTGAGCTCATAGTTTTCCTGGCATGAAAGAGATGAAACCATCGTTATGGTCATGTATTTCTTTGTCTTCAGAAAGTCATGTCTTCTCTGAGCTTTTCCAGAGAGAATGCAGAAGGGATTGACATGACATTGGTACCACCAAACAAAGGTGATTCTGATGGTCCTTCTCCACCCCACTTTCAGCTGGATTTGTGTGAGAAACTTGAAGCATACAGGTTATTTTTGTTGAATAAGAAGTATTAAAATGCTTTTTCCACTAGCTGATTTTCTGTGAGAAGGATGCATCATTGTTTTGGGGTTGAATTTTCAAAATTTTCTGCTTAACCTTCATCGGTTTTCACTTATGTTGCTGACTGTGGCTATGCTGTTGCTGAGTTTCATCCTGGATCCTGTATTTTTAGGAAGACAGGCAAGACTTTTTTTTGCTAACATTATGCTCAGTGGTAGCTGAGATGTACGTATAAAAAATAAAGTGACTATTCTTCCTCTTTATTCTGTTTTCAGTGGAATTTGGCTGAAACTCTATTCCAGTTCTTTGCAACCAAAATGGACAATTTGGAAAATGAAGTCTAAACAAACAGAAACTGTTTCTTTGGGCTGTGCTGCTCTACATGATAAAAAGCCTGGGTACTGGAAGAAAGAATACATCTTCAAACAAACGTCTGCCTTCAAAACCAGAGTAATGCGGCTCGTTAAACTTCTAGATCCTTATACTGGTCTTCCATGTAAAAACAAAGAAGCTATGAAGTAAGCAATGCCTTGTCATAAAGAGATTTACTTGAGGACAATGTACAAAATATTAATGGCTGGGGGGGTATAGAAATAGAGGTATAAAATGTACATCATAATTGGAAGATACGACGATAATCAGTAAATGACTGAAACTGAGGAACATAAGTAGAAGTTAGTAGAAATTTAAAAATTCTGTTGAAAGCATAGTTTAAGTTCTGTCACTTTGGGAACTTTTTTTTAAACGCCCCTCTCCCCTCTTAATTCCTAAATAACAGAGTCTCTGGCTTGAGTTGGATAATTGTTCTAAAGGACAAAAATGGAAAAGAACATGTAATAGAGAAGCCAAACCTATCATTTAAGGACACATCTGTTACCATACTTTGGTATGGTACACACTGGCCGTCCTTAGATGTCCTGTCAACCCTGAAACTGTTTGGAGTTACACCATTGCTTCCTTACCAAAGCAGCCCTCCTAACAAGAATGGGTAAGTTTTAATACAGGGTTTTTGAGGATTTTTTGGGTGTAATTGGTTGATAATGTATCTGTAGGAGCTATCTGACATTGGTTTGACTCAACAAGTTAACTCTTTGCTAGAAAGCCTCCCTGTAGCATTTCTTCTTGTGTTCTTCTCCTCATTGGTAGAGCTTTTTAGCAAGAAATAGTATAATCCAGCAAGCTATGACATTAATTCATAGGTTAATTTAGCTATTGGCATGTGATATGCAAACTGATAGGTCCTGACTTGGATAGCTGAATTTAAGGCATAGACACAAATGAGCATGAAAGGAACACGTAAATCTAGGAGAATTTATTGTGAGAAATTTAGCTTGGAAAGGTTCATCAGTATTTCTGTGGTTACAATCAAGTAATGTTAAAATTTATTTTCTGACTGGTAGGTATGTATGTGAATTTAGGGAACTTGATGTTTAACTATGTGTGCAATTTTCAGTACCTGTATATAAAAACATCAGTCCACAGCATATCTGTTGCTTTTTAACTTAAATGTATACAGTGTTTTTTGTCATTATATTCTGAGAAGATATTTAAATGAAAAGTGTCTATTTGAGGTATTTGGTTGCTGTCAGGGAGTTTTGCACACATCTGGGCCTATGTGTATAATAGGTGCACTGTCAGCCACATGCTCCTTACACAAAGCCCCTAGCCATGGAGCTCTGAAAAGAGAGAATTGTTCACCTACAAAGCACCTGGTTCTTCAACCAGAAGCATAGTATTTGCTTAAAAAAGAAATAAATCAAGAGAAGCCTTTTGTATAAAGTTAGCTGAACAAGTCTTGCAGTCAAATTATGTAGGAAGTGTAATTGTTTTACCAAGATGATGGTTCAAATGTAGAAAATAAAAAGGAAAGCTTGCAGGCAGTTGGTGTATTTATTTCACAGAATTGCAAGTTTTTAAAGATTGTGAATATAGATGAAGGCAGTGGTTTCACCAATTTCAGTATGTCAGTGTTAAGACTATAAGGCAGTAGTGCAGGGACAAGCCTGACTGACTTAAAGATGGAAAGGATTGATGTTAATTAGGAAGAAATTTTTTACTGTGACGGTGATGAGACACTGGAACAGGCTGTCCGGGGAGGTTGTGGATGCCCCATCCCCAGCAGTGTTCAGTGTGTAGTTGTAGGTGATACTACAGTGATGCTGTATTACTGCAACCCTAGGGTATTTTACCGTGTCCCGCAGCTGTAGGGAAGAGGAGAGAAGATCCAGCAGGCAGGAATTGTGCAGCAAGATTGATTTATTGAGTTATTTTACAAACTCTTTTATAGACTTTTTTCTTCATAGTCTAATTGGGCAAAGGATCAGCCACCCCTTGGGGTGATTGGCTAAAATCCTAAACATCCATTATCAAAATATTTTTCTACTGTACCATAAACAAGACTTCTCAAGGCTGCAGGTGTCTGGTTGTTTGCATAACTCTGCTACCTCTTCTGTGAGAGAGAAAAGTCTCTCATGGACTTAGAAAACAGCAAGAAAATCCTTGCTAGCAGCATTTTTGTATCTACAATGCTATGTGGAAATCTAGGACCTGTTTTGAATATAATAAGAGCCTAAGTCTGAAAAGGGTTTTAGAAAGACTTCTTTCTTCATTCTGAATAGGTAATGCGAACTCTACTTTCTGCTCTTTTTTTTTTTTTTTTTTTTTGATGCATCACTAGTTAATAAGAATGTCTGTGAACTTTTTAATAAAAAGTGTTTTGGAGCTAAATGGCTTTAATTATAGGGAAATTATAGAAAAAAAAAATCTAAAAAAGGAAAGCTTCCTGTAACACAAACTTTTAATTTATTATGTGTACAATTTGATCCTTTCCTTTGAATTTTGCTTCCGGGGAGGAAAAATTCACCTTAGTAGCTTGCTTCACACTGACATATATTCAGTGGTTCCATCTAGTACCAATATAGTATCAAAATCAAATTACAGAGTAATTCTGTTGTATTTTGAAAAATTGGGCAAGCACGTAAGTTCTTCTTTTTTCCAAGAGTGTATTAGAACCATTTTATTTCTTTTCTTGTTAGGGGTTGAGATCCTGCTAGTACACTGTAGTTGTTCAAATGTATAGTTTATGGCTCTGCATGCCAAATGCTTTCAAAACCATTTTCATTATGTGCTGCTGGTCAGACTCCAGAGTTAAAAATGAAATTAGGCTGAACTTCTACATGGACAAGGAGACATAGCCTTTTCACTGCATTCTGTATCTTCTTTTCAAAGACCTCGTCGATTTTCCTTGATTGCTGAATACCATGTTGCTAACCTGACTGAAAGTAGTGTAGCAGTTGGTGCTGATGAGCTTGTCCAGCTCTTCAGTCTGAGTCCAGGACTGTTAGTAGGAATTTGGAAGGTAAGATAACCTTTTATTTCAGTATTTTATTATCACTTGAAGGAAAAGATTTTTTTTTTGCCCGGTAGTTTGGGATTTGAGGAGTATTTTTTTTTATCTTCCTTTTTTTTTTCCCTTTGGATTTTGAAAGATCTTGTCTAAACTAGTAACCACAAAACTCATGTAGGAACAGTAAGTGGATGATTTATTGTATCCTAAAGAGCTGTCACAGGAGTGTATATACTTAAAAAAGAAAAAAATCTACTTTTAATTAGAAGATCAGTTATGTATCATTCTATATTAGATACTTTATTCAATTTTATTTGTTTTGCAGTTCTTCACATGCCCAAGTTTGATATCCTAGAGGAACTTTAAACAGAATGGTTTGAGAAGTGCTTCTTCCTCTGATTCATACCATGTCCTGTCCACATCACTCAGAGTGATGAGTTCCCAAATAGCAGCTTAGTTTTAATCTACATCACCAGGTAGCTGTATCCTGCTCCAGCAGTAGGAATGCTGTAAATCGTGACCTTTTGGGGGTATTGAATTCTTGGTATTAAGAGTCTTAACCAGCTTGCTTCGCTAGGGTGGGCGTAGAGATGAATGTCCTTAGAGGGCAGTGCTGAGCATCTGAAGTAGATTTCTATGCAAAAGGAATCTGCATCTTTGCACGGAATGCACTAGGACAGTGTCTGCCTGTAGGTACGTAGGGGTGGGTGCTATGGAAGCCTGTCTCAGGTGTTCTGCTCTTGCTCTGAATTCAGAACCCTTTCTTCCTCCCCTCAGCCATGTTATTGACGTAGGCTCGGGCTATTTGGCACTGGCGAGGAACTTTCCTTAGGGAGCCTGTGAACAATTCCTCAAAGTTGTGTCTAATTTCCAGCTGCAAACATGCTGCCTCAAATATGCACAATCACCAGAGGCAATGTTTAAAACCACAGAAGGACTATTCATTTCACTCTTACTTAAAGGTAAGAGTGAAAGTTTGTTTCCTAGAAAACTTGAGACTGCCTGACCTGCATGAACCTGTTACAGGTTGTTTCAATCTGTGAAAAACTCTGCTAAATGAACAGCCTTTTCTCTTGCATCTTCAGAAGTTTTGTAGACTGGTGTCCCTGTATTGTTGGCTCTGTGGTCTTGCTTATGCATTGGCCCCTCCAAAGCTTGGAAAGAGAACTCTTTCAGCACCTGGAAATGGTTCAATTATAACTAAGTTCCACATAGTTGTTAAGAACTGAGTGCCTCACTCTAGTATATTTTCCCTACTTGCTTTTCTGAACAGCAGTTCTTATTCTCTGTGTAGGCAGAGTAATACGAGGTAGTTAACTGTCAGTGGGTGTAATAATTCTAAATGCCACACATCCTGTTTTTTTGCATGTAGCTGTGTAACAGAAACCAAGGGCAGGTTACGTGGGCCTCCTGGTATTTGGATAGAGAAAGACTGAGAAATTATGTGATTGATAAATCGCCCTAGTTATATCTTTTATAGCTGTAATTTTGCACTACAAAAATACAGGAGTAGTTAAAAAGCCAAAAGTTTGAAGAGCGAATGTCATTTTCTGGTAACCCAGAGAGACGAGCACAGTAGTCGCCCACATTTAAGGAGAGTAATAGACTTCTGGCAGTGGATAATTTTCCTATTGACTTAGGTGTTCGTAAATGTAGGATTTAAAAAATGCATTTAAAGAAAAAAAGCTGACATCCTAGCATTCTGTGTTCTTGAAGTAAATACATACCTCTGTCTCTATTTAGTTTTCACATTGATGTTTTCTTTGACTATATACGCATCTGCAGAAGGTTATGTTTTTAATGTTTTCCCAGGAGTAAATAATCTGGTGAAGACAAGATTTTTACTTAGAAATTCACCATTTCTATTGAATAATTCTGTATTCCTCACTGATGTTAGCCCTCTTTGGAAATAGTTCCTTGCATATGAATATAAACCTGATGCTTCAGTAGTTGGGAGTAAGTGCCGTTTGATTCTGTTTAGGTATCTATTTTAAAGTGGTAAGTAGAAGCTAGGAAAGTACAATTCTTGGATTGCTCGCATAATTTTTGCCTTGGCATAGCTAGTTTCCTTCTCTTCCCCATAATATAGAAATGCTGTAATCTTTTATATATATATTCTGTACTCTTGTGAAAAGAGTAAAGGTTTTAGGAGTCCAAGTGTTAAAAAAAGCCATTACTAACATTATTACAGTAATTGGCAGAGTAATAAGCAGCAGCATTTATCCATGAATTTTAATGCTCAGAAAGACCTTGTGAAAAAAAGAATTTCCAGATGAAAATACATCTACTTTAATTAACTTTTCAGGAGAAAAATGAAATTGCTTTTGTTATGGCGAGTCTTCATTATAATCAACTTCTTGAGAGAAGCATTTTGGGCTCTGCTACTGTGTAAGTTTGGTTTTCCTTTGTGGGTAATAAAGATAACCTTTTGAATAAAGCTTTGAGTTTAACAGTTAAAATTGGCTGCTTGTAAGAGGTTTTTATTTAGGCAGTAATTATCTATTCTTGTTTAATATAAGCAACAGTTACAGCAACTATATACAAAACTTCAGAAGCATTTTCATACTAAAATATTGCCATTTTTATGCTATTAAGGAGATAATTTACTTATATAAGTGTACTAGTACTTGCTGTATTGAGAAAGTTAGTAATACACTGCCCATACTTTCTCCCTTTTCACAAGCAGTCTTTTTATTTCCTCTTCCTGTCTGAAACAGCGAAAGAAAAGAGAGAGACATTTCAGGAAGTAGGGAAGTAATCTTTGGCTGTGTAAGGGTGGGGGGGGAAATTCTGGTAAACTGGTGAGGTACCTTATCTTTTAGTCCTATTGAGAAAGTAGCTGGGCTTCCTGTGAAGTGTTTGTATATGTGTATATTGCAGTGTATAATATAATACCTATTTATACACTGTAAACTGTTTTAAAAAATGGAGTTTTTTAGCTTTAGAACAGTATTTGGGGAATTTATATCCCCCTCAGCTTTCTGGTTAGATACTGCTGTATCTACCAGTAGTCTTAAATGCGCACTATAACTTAGTGTGGCTCTTCTCACATAGAAGGTAAGATTTAACAGCATCTCCCTTAGTATCAAATTGGATCCTATGTAGAAGTTGCTCAGTTGCCTCTGGCACTTGGTCTCTTCAGGTCATTTGTGTGCAATAGTTTCTTATTTAGTTAGGCACAGACAAAATTATTTCAATATTTGCTATTTAAGAGAAGTCTCTAGCTAGTGGGCTTTTAGATTTGTAATTAAGCTGATGCTTTTTTCTTTTTCGTAGAGAAGTCCATGTTTTGAAGTTTAGCAGATGTACCTTTTAAAGTTGACTGCCATATTTTCTGCTTTTGGCTAGGCTGAACAGCTGATCAGCAGTATTAGACACTGTATTAGCTTAAAAGAAGCATGATGAACTAGAGATGTTTGATTTCAAAACTGTCTTAAGATGACCGTCTCAGTGTAAGGCTATGTATTATATCTCTCTCTATTAAGTCTCTGCTAAATTTGCTGAATTTTTTTTTTTTTTTTTAAAGTCAATATGCTCCTCCACCTAATAAACCTTTGCTGGATGATATTGACCCAGAATATGGACTGCATGACTACAGCCTGCATCTTGATCTGCATGGCAGAAGCTGCATGTACCTGTGTGGATCATTCAAGGGCCTCTTCTGCAGAAAAGGTAAAGTTGATGGAACAATAATGTGTGTTTTAAAAATGATCCCTGCTGTTATGTCTTTCCTTCTTGTATCCAGTTTCTCTGTTTTAAGGGGAGAAACTGAAATGGAATTTTAAGAGTAAGCTTTTTGTTCATTGTGTGGTTTCTTTCTATCTGCATGGTGCTTTGTGTGGTGTCCTAAGCCTGCTCTGTAGGAAGTCTGCCCACTGTTACATTGACACAGTGTCAGGCCTGGGACACAAATTCTGCAGATTGTCAGGGTCTTTTCTTTTAGTTCCGTGCTGCATTAGTAATGCAGTGGCACTGCTCTTGGTGCAGGTCGATGTTTCTTTCACTTGTATTTTATAAAGGAGACACAGTTTGTCCTCATACATTTTGGAGGCTTGTTTCTGTAGAATTCTCCTCAAGTATACTTTGGGTGCACAGACAGACTCAATACATAAATAGATTTGTAGAAGTTACTCTGAACTTTAAGAGTTACAGTTTTTATTTCGGTGAGCTTAGGTTGCCTGTTCTGACATCCTTTCATTGTGTGGTAAACACAATGTTTTGTCATTGTTTTTAATTGCTGCTTCATTCTTTTCTCAGCACTTCTTTCCATGAGACATGATTTACCATCCCTGTTGTTCTCATACAGTCCAAATTCATAAATGTACTGGGGTTTCGGAAAATATATGGGTGATTTCTCCTTTGACATAACTTCAGCATAACTTCCTACAGCTACAAAGCTGTCTTTCTGTAAGCAGAGACAGATTAAAATATTAAAATTAAGCACTTTAATTTATTTAATTTAAAATTAAGTACTGTAAATTAATTATTGCTCCCACTATTTTTTTTAATACCGGCAGTCCTGAGCGTTCTGTTGATTTCAGAAAATATTGGTTTTAGTCAGTAGAGGGCGCTGTTGCCAGGCGTGAGTGCTTTTACAGGGCTACAGAATTTCCCCGTGATTTGGTTTATCTCATTTGTATTTGGTGATTCCAAGAACTATCATTTAAACTGCATCCTTGTGCAGTGTGGAGTGTTGTAGTCCTTGAACCTGAAATATACATTTTTTCAGATTCCAGAAAAGCTCTAAGCTTGAATTAAAGGAATAGTTCTAAGGCTAAAACTTCAGTGAAAGTCTATGCTTGTAGCAAGAAACCTTACCTGAAGTGTTGTGCAATACAGGAAGTCCTCTTTATATTCTCAAAAAAAAAATCTTCTCAAAATCGGCCAGAGGGTTGGGTTTTTGGGATTGTGTTGGGTTTTGTTTTTTCTCGCTTAGCTGAGTATCGTGTTTTGTTTTCTAAAATTAAAATATTACGCTCTTAGCAATACAGTTGCACAAGAAGTATTATGTAGCACACTTTCTTTCTTGGTATCACTTTTTTCCTTCTTGGAAGCTACTTCCACAAAAGATTAAGCTGATGTTTATGCAAATTGTTGCAAATGTCCCTGAGCTACAGTTGTGATGCCATCTCACTTTGCAAGTTACAGAATCTGTTTTATGCTCACAAGTGTTTTCTGAATTGCTTTGTTTTTGTGACCTTCAGCAGTATGACAGCCACCACATTCTGGTCTCACAGGACATCAGACAGCTGAAGACATGGTTCTGCAGGCAATAACCTCATTTGTCATCTAGTCCCTTCCATGTGCTTGCACAGTAATTCCTCTTGGAAAATGCTTGACTTCCTCCAAAAATGGTGTAGTGAGGCAGCTTATGGCTGTCTGCTGTCACATTTTTCATTGTAATTTGTTGTTCAATTTGCTCTTTTTGGTGAACATGGTATTGCTGAATGTGCCCAGCTTTGTCCAAGCTGGTTGTGTTTGATGGTTTGTGCTTTGTTTTTAGGCTCCATTCTAATAAAACTCTTTGTCTCATCCTCTGGGAGGACTCTGAAGCATGGAGGTCTGCAACATACTAAGAAGTCTTACTATTTCTTTACATTCTCTACCCAATCCAGTTTTATTTTAAATTATGGATGTGAAATGCCCATGGGAATTTCCACAACTTGAAACACAGATCAGTTGTCAGCTATTATACTGTTGTTTTATTTATTTACTCGTTTTCATTAGGAAGCTCTAGATATTCCTAGGTTACCAGAGAATGCCCATTTGTATTCTGTGGAATAACTGTTTTATTTGCTCAAGTTTAATTTTTGTCTGCTTTTTGTTAGTGTCTATTAATATTGGGATTAATTTTGCTACTCTTTTTCAATTATTTTTGCAGAATTCTTAATATTAAATTAAAAAAGGTTATATCACACTTCATTGAACCAAGCAGATGGAGTGTATACAGCTTCAGATTTTTTTTCTGTTTTTAATATTAGCATTACAGTAACTAGCTGTTTTGCCACGGTTTTGGTTGGGTTTTAGCATTTTATTTTATGCTCCCTTTCATGTAAGCAGAATTGGTAATATGGTCTTACTGACAGATACTGTGGGGTGAATATGCTAAATACTTTGTAACTGAATTGAAAATATTTAGAAAAATTTCCTTGTCTTCAAGAAGTTTTGAAAGGCTTTTCATATGACTCCCAGAAGCCGTCAATCTAGCTTCTTAATAAACATTCTTGAAATGTATTTACCTAGGTTTTCAACTTTTTAAGCATAGCTTTGTAGCCACATGGTGTCGCTGTTACTCCTCAGAGAACGGCGAATCACGACACAAGTCCAGGTTGCAAGGTATGGCCGAAGCGACCTCGTTTAATCACCCATAACCTTTATAACATGGTTCGCAAAAGAGAAATTACATGATTGGCTTATTCACCCACCACCTCTGAAGGTGACAGGCTGAGCAGTAAGACACCCATTTCCACATATTATTCTCACAAGACTGAAAACAATTCTAGTGTTCTCACAACAACCTGCAGGTGCAGAAATGGTTTACATTCTCACAAACTGTTGTCCATCCAGTTCTCATGAGAACGAAAACTTTCACAGAGAAGCTGTGAGAAGCTGGATTTCTCTAACTGCTTTCTTATGAGAAAGGAAAGTGTCACAGGAAAAATCCTCTGTCAGGCCTTGCTAGCACTACAACATGGTAGTTTAAGCTTTGGCTTTTCAATGTCATTTCTTGTTGATGTAAATTGAAGTGTTGTGCTTGCAGAATGTAAGGGGTGATTTTTGTGTATTTAGAGAGCTTTTAAGATTTGTTTGTAAAATTTCGTATCAGGCATTTGAAATGTTTTGCATGACCTTGAAGAATGCTTTGCAAGTTTAAATAACCATTTCAGTGGGGGTTAGGCTTGTTGTTGGCACCAGAATTAGTGTTAACCACAGATTTTCCTCTGAAAATACTAATCAAATTACAACTTGCAACAAAGGCTTGGTTAGCAAAACAAACTTCCTTGGCTTTTAGCTAAAATAAGTGCTTTGGAACTATTGGTCTATTTGTTTCCTTCCCCTGAGGTTTGTCTACATGATGTATGTTCTCTTTGTTGGTATTACCTTTATTTGGAAATATTTGTTCCCTATAACTTAACTCTGCTGCTTTGCTGCTCTAAGTGTCTTGCATAAACCAAGGACTAGAGAGATTATAAGGGAACAATGAAACAAAGTCTAGATCCGGCTGAAGAAAGCCCTGTCCAGTTTGTGTCCTCTGTGTTTTTCTTGGTATGTTTAATGTAGCTTGTTCTGCCCTTTAATTTCATTTTCTCATCTGACTGGGGTGAGGAAGGGGAGATTTCAGTACTTAGCCTTCAGCTTCTTGTTCTTTTCTAGGCAGACTTTTCCTTCCATCTGAATGTGAGGACTGCAATGGAGCTTTTATATTTAAAAAAAATACATAAAGACTGGATTAACTAACCCATGAATAATTAGCCTTCAGATTCCTGATCTGTTGCCTATTTCCATTCTTGCTAAAGTTAAGAAGTAACTGCAACACACCTTAGCCAGCTGATCTATCTAGCAGTGGTATTAATGCCATGCAATAGTAGTGATGTCCTGGGGTTCATTAATTTATTAGCAGAATGCTTTTTCAATCAGTTTTTATTCTGTTCAAACTTTATTTGGCTTGAATGAGTAAGAGAAATAGCCACTGCCATTCAGATTGGAATTGTGGACAACCAAATAGTCCTTTGGAAAAAATGCTTGTTGGCTGATGTTTTCAAGTCTCTTGTATAAAAGCTCAGCTGTAAATGTGGACTTTTGGGTGCTTAGTCAGTAAACTATTTAGCTAAGATATTTTTACCTGGAATGAAATTTTGTCATTTAATTTGATTTACTGAGGTTTTGGAACGGAACCATTTGGGCAGGTATCAACGGCCTTTTTCTCCTTGGAGATGGATCGTGGAAATTAATTCTGCTTACATTTTCCTCACTGATTTCTTTTGGATTTCACTGCAAGGACAGTGGGTATCACGGTGTGGAGGATTGCATTTTCTTTCAACCATACAAAATATTTCCTACAAAATATGTCCTGGGCATAGTCATGTTGGTTTCACTGTATTCACACTCCTATTCCAGTGTCTGTATTGAAAAACCTGCAGCTGTTCTGTCATGTGTTGGGCTGCTTCCTCCCCAGAGTAAGTATTCTTTGGACTCCCCACTGGTGAGTGATGCCTTTCCAGTATTGGTTTGTGGCCAGCTGTATCTTGGGAGTTGCTTGGCCCTACAGTGCCAATTCAGAGAAGTTTCTGGCTTCTGTGGTAAAATGTGGGCTTTCTTTCTCCATCACTGCCTTCAGCTGTCTGCTTCAAGCAGAGGTTTTGCTGCCACTGCATGCAGGCTGCAGCCATTTAACTCACTGCCAGCTTTTCTGATGTTGCTTCTTCTGTCTGTAGCCTCGTGCTGCTACTTGAGCTTGACTGAAGGAGAATCACAGGCAAAGCACTTTTTTGGTCTTTTTTCACTTCTGTCACTTGCATCTTAAACCTCTGCAAGCCCCTTCACTTCTTACCTTACCATCCAGGGCCTGCTCCTGGATCCTGACAAGCATTATGTTCCTGGCATTCCTTCTCTCCCTTCCTATGTGTCTCCTTCAAGTGCTAGATACTTTCTTTTTTTGTATTGAGGTCTCTAGTGCTTTTGTTTTGAGAGAGTATCTCTTGTTCAAGGAAACTTGTTTAAGGGATGTCTTACTAAGAAATCTGCTTGTGTCATGATGTGATGCTTTTATTTTCACTTTTCTTTGTAGTCAGTTCATTATGATGTACCCCAGGTTATAATTAGACTGTTGGACTCCCTGGTTAATTTTCCTTCTCTGATAGCAAGGGAAAAAAGAACAATTAAAAAAAGCGCTGATCTCTTCTCAGAGGAGAGATACTGAAGAAATATGGTTATATATAGTAATAAAAAAACCCCCCATAAATAATAATAATTCTGTGGAAAAAAAAAAAAAACCTGAGCCCTTGGAAAGCTATTTTAAAAATGAACAAATCCATAATTTAAAAACTTGATTCAAATCAAAGCATACTGCATGTCAATTTAAAATGATGCAATATCCTTTCCAAGGAGGAATAGTTACTGTATACCCTTTGTATTGGGTTATTTGAGTTTCCAGTTAGAGCTGAGAGATTTAAATAATTTGAAAGAAAAAGGTTGGGGGAGATAGATATCTCATCATTTATTTTGTGTGTTAGTGTTGAGCTTGACTTCTGGGGAATGGGCAGTGATGGAGGCACTGGGGGCATGAAATTGAAATGCTGAATGTGGAATTTACTTCTTGCATCCTTGTGTAAGTTCTTTAGGTGGCATTCCTATTTTTATACTAAAAAATACAAAATAATTTTTTAGCTGCTGTTTCTATTGTGCATCACAGAATCAAAGCTCAAAACTGCAACTCAATTCCTCTATAGTGTGCTTGATATCTAGCTGTTGGTGTATGTCAAGGTTTCTTATTGGTGAGTGGGAAGAAAAAGGCATGGAGAGAAGATAAGAAAACATTTACAGTGTACTTGGGCTGAATTTGATTTACACTGCTATAATGTTGTATATTGTTTGTATTTTCAGGTGACATTGAAAATGGATACCTGAGGCTCTCAGTTGTAAGCTTAAAGGATAATAGGAAGCACTTTCCTATTATTGGGACACTTGGCATATGCTGGGAAACAGATGCGTTTAAAGGCAATGTAAAGGTCAGAAATAGTTTTTGTTTCTGGAAATGCTTATCTCAAAACAGAATTGTGTTTGTGCATCCTAAATATGCTAAATTTTAAACAATCTTTTGATTTGTAGAAGGTGTCTGTAACTAGACAAAAACCTCTCTTCCAATATTCCAAAAAATATGTGCATTTTGAGGAAAAAAGTTTTTTCTTTTCTCTCATAGCATCTGGATTGCATGATACACTCATTATGCGTGTGTTACTACTCCAGTGCTTTCCATTCAGCAAAGATGCTGTGACCAACCAGCCCTGCTTGGAAATGCTGGACAAAAAAAATGTACTGCAGATGTACTTTTTGTGAGGGTTTTTTTTGGTTCGGTGTGAGGGGGTTTTTTTGTTGTTGTTTTGTGGGTTCGTTTTTGGGGTTTTTTTTGTTTTTGTTTTGTTGGTTGGTTGGGTTTTTTGGTGAGCAATAAGCCTTGAACCTATGGGGAAATACGCTGCAGTTCTGTGCTGTATATGCAGGAACTGCTGGGGAATGTTAAAATGCCAGTGGGCACAGGCAGAAACTACAGTCAGCACCTAGCTCGGGGTCAGGTACGTCGGTCACCTGGATTAACTCCTTGTATTTTAGAGGAGTGCTCACACATTCTATTGGATAAAATTCCTAAAAGAACTATTTCAAACAAAGTTTCAGAGTAGTTCTCTAGATTTTTCATGAATATTTCAGAAGTCCCAAAAATTCTGGTAAATGTTATTTAAGCACTACTGAAAAATTAACTAGTTCAACACTTGATTTCAATTTTGGCACTTCTTTTGAAAAAAACCCCTCAAAATTAATAGAACTGTTGTTTCTGCCAATCCTGTATAAATGTGGGATGGAATACTGTTTGATAACATAAATGGGAGAGACTTTTTTACTAAAGCTTGTAGTGATGAAACAAGGGATAATGTTTTTAAACTGAAAAAGGGTAAATTTAAATTGGACATCAGAAAAAAAAAAAGTAAAAAATTCTCCATGCTGAGCATGGTGAGACTGGAGAGTTGGAATCAGACGACATTTAAAAGTCCTTTCCAACCCAGACCATTCTATGACTCTATAGGATTAACAGCTGCTTGGCAGATATTTCTTTTTCCATGAAAATAATCATGAGTAGCACATAAGAATTTGGGAAGTTATCTGTCAGAGGAAGCAGAGAGCTATGGCTCTAGTCTTCAGTTTTTTAGTTTTAGTCTCTCTCCTTTGTGCTTACAGCATAAGTTATACTGAATATTTATTTCTAGGACAATAAAGAATATAAATTTTTTTAAACTCCTACTTTTGTGGTGACAGACTGAACATGTCAACACATAGCTGTGGCTTGAATTCAGTGTGGTTTTTAACATAAGACTCTAAAATTCTTAAAACATGTGAAGGCCAAATGACATCAGCCACAGAAGCAGGACATTCCACTACTTTGAATTTATTTGAATTTTGTTTAATACTCTAAGGAAAACCAAAAAACCCAAAAGCTTCTTGGCACTTCTGGGTTTTTTTAATAAAAAAATTTAATTGCTGAAGTAGATATAGTTAGAAATAGTCATGGCTTAGGAATGGTATTCTCCAATTTAGTGTTCTCACTGTAACCACTCCAAATCACGCTCTGCTGGCTTGCTCCCCCTTTCCTCTCCCCTTTGCTGGGCTGGAGAGGTGAACTGGAGGCACGAAAGGTAAAGATCACAGGTTAAGATAAGAACAGTTTACTGGAAACAGCAATGAGATAAGAAAATTGAGAGTAGCCACAACAATATTAATAACAAGAATGTATGAGAGAGGTGAGTGATTCACATGCAAATGCTCACTGTGGAGCCCAACCTGACCATGCCTTTCCCCACCCCTGGAAATGAGGTGACTGTGGTATAGAACAAACTCCATGTTTTAGCCATGCTCCCTCCTGGCTACTGCAAAAATTAACCCTGTCCTGGCCAGAACCAGGACAGAAATGCATGGGAAGACCCCCACCATCCCGCCACTCAACACCACCTTGCTTTACTTTTCATAATTGGCCTTATATGTGCAAGTTGTCAGACCAAAAAACAGTGATTCTTTCTTGTTTCCAGTGATTTTGTAGCTCATGTAAGTTTATTATATCATCATTAGGTTTGGTTTGAATTTTTTATTTTCAGCATAGTCTACTGTAAAAAGCTTAGGGAGACTGTATGTATCATATTGCCTCATGTTTGTGCCATCTGCTCTTGTATTGTTTGATTGAAGTAAAGTAATAGTGAAAGCTATGTTAGAGCAACAGAAGCACAGCTATGTAGTACAGAGAAATAAAACATTTCAAATGAATTTTTTTGGCATGGAGTATGTGGTGTTGGTTTGTTTATGCTTTTGGAGTATAGATACAACATAATTAAGATAATTTGATTCATTTAGTGATTCAGAACTCAAGAGAATAAGTAACAGCTGATACTAACAATGACACACAACTCCTATGGTTTTGAGGGATATGCAAAACAATCATTTTGCAAAGACCCGAGAATTGGCATTAACATTTTAAAATTACGTAGTTGTGTAATCTTGTAAAGAAATATTTTCAAGAATCTGTAAAAGGAAGAATTACATGAGGATTATTAATATTACCTTTCTGGGAACTGAAGCTGTGAGCCATTCAAAAAGTGCAATGTACAGCTGGCATGGAAGGGTAATTGTGTGTGCACTGCCTTGGGTGGTCCCTGAGTATCTTTGCAAACATTGCTGCGTTCACCCAAGTTTAGCAGCTGAGTTTGAATTTAGGTTGCTTTCTCATATTGAAAAGACTATTATTATTTGAATGGTAAAGTAATAATTGAGAAAAACACGTTAAGGGTTTCAAAATGTTTAAGAAATAATGTTCTGATTTGGGTTGGCAGTGGTACCTTCTGTAGCACAGCCTTTGATGTCTGTAGTTTGCAATTTTGATTTCTTTAGGAAACTTCTAGGTAAGTATTTGTTGCAGTAGGCAGTGAAGCACTATCACTTACATTTTGAGTTTTTAGCCTTCATATAAAACTCTCTGAACTCTTAATATTTCTTCTAAAATCAGGGACAGATCTGTGCCATGACATAGGGAAGTAATCTCTTCTGCTTGTGTTTGTAGGACTGCTTTGTGATGGATCTGACTCTCCTGGATGGAACTGGAAAGCCCTTCTGGTGTTTTAGTGCTCCAGTCTACATGGAATTGTCTTCCAAGGCATCCGGCCTTTATGACTACATGGGTCATGTCTATACTGCAGACTATGTAGATTCAGAGGGTAAAGTCTGTGTTGAGTTTGTATGGTTGGAAGAAACCAAGGAATATATTACAGTCAGTTTGGTGCTTTATGTAAGCACCAAAAAGGTAAATAGCTGGTATGGAACAAACTACTGACTTAATTAGGTCACTAATTTCCTTGCTTGAAAAACCAAACCAAACCACCCTCCCACAACAAAAACCACAATAAACATTTGATGCTTAAGATTGACAACAACAAGCAAGACTGTTCCTGCAAGTTTTCCAGTAACAAGTGCAATTGCCTAATTTTTTTTAATAGGCAATTGGGGGAATCAAAGAGACATATTGATATAAATGAGTTTTTCTTCTCTGTTGAACATCCCATGGTTAGTCTGTTTCTGATACTGGGTATATTGAAATTATTTTTAGGAAGATTTCTCCTTATAGACACTTGTTACTATGGTTAAGGAATTGCTTCTTTTGAGAGCCATACTGTGAAGATGCCTTATGTTACATAAGCTAGACTGGTTTTGAGAACATTGACTTTTATGCTTAGTAATAAAACAGCATGTGTGCTGTTCCCTCCAGGTTTGTCAGAGTGTTATTGGTAAATGACAGGTTTTATTAAATGCATTTTGTTAAACACTTCTTCCAGAAAAACTTCACTTAAATATATTTTAGTGAAGGATTCAAAGGGTAGATGGGAAGTCATATCTGAAAAATGTCAGTCAAGGCATTTGTTAAGAAAGTAATGTGTAAAATCTATTTATGACATTTTTTCAAATTCCTGTTTGTTCTGTTTTCCCATGTTCTAACCTTCTGTCTGATTTGAGCCTAGATACTTGCCTCACATACTGGTCTATGAATAAGTGTCCCAATTATCAGCCAACCTGAGCTTATGTCTGTTCTTACTGAATGTATGTAACATTCAGTTATTCTGGAAACAATGCATATCTGATACTGTTTATCTAACAATGTGGATTCATTTAAAAATTGAATATATGTGCCTGATCTTTCCAGTTCCTTAGAGTAACTTTAGAATCACATCTTCCACTCCCTGTATTAAAAAAAAAAAAAAAAATTACATGGTATTGTGAGTCCAGTGTCATTACCTAGTAAGGACAGTTATGTTGTTGACTGCTCTGCTGTTCCTATGCTAGTGATTTCCTTAAAAATAAATTCTCTCTTTTCTTTATTTGTTTACATATATTAATTGGTTTGTGCAAACAATGTTCATATGTAAGCACTTGTCTTCTGTGCTATAGAGGCAGCAGGAGATAGATACTACAGCCAGAGAGTTGTTTCTTAATGTAAATTTCAAAGACCTTAAGCTGAGGCTGATACAGGTCTAGTTCACCTTGTTAACCTTGCCTAAAGAAGCAGAGGAAATGTTTCTGTGTTTGGTCGTTAGCCAGACTTACAAGAACAATCAGCTGCATTTTGTCTCCTTTCTTACTGACTGCTGATGGGGACAGGGATCCCTTGAAGTGATATAAAGGTTTTAACACGTGGACTCGGTGTGATGAATGGCAGAACAACAGACACTGAAATTGATCTGCACAGACAAGTGGCCAATCTAGATTTTTTTTTTTTTTTGCCCAAATTTAGTCTTTGAGATACCAGCTTTAGCAAGGAAATGGTAGCTCAGTCCCAAAGTCTTCTTGGTGATTAGCCTTACTGCTAAACCTGTAAACAAAAATGTAGAATTATTCTGGCTACATTGTTCCTTTGAAATGTGCAAGTATGTTCTCTGCCCTGCTATGAATCTACTAAAGTCAATGAGCACCCAGCAGCCATCAAATGGTAAAAGATCTGTCACTGTTCATTCTAGCTGAATTTTTATTGTATTTCCAATGTTTCTGGTTTTAGGGGGTTTTAAAATAATAAAGTACTTACTTTAATAAACAATTTCAATTTCTAAAATATTTGATTATTTTATACAACTGAATATTTTATAGAAAATTCTGGTGTCATTGTTGGAAATGAAACAAGAGAGTATGCTCTCCCTACCCCTGACAGGCTCATCTAGTAGCCTGAAAGTTTACTAACTGAATTGATGAGGATGAGAGTAAGCCTTTAGCAGCATTGTCAACCTAAAAGGTGTTACAAGGCAGAACAGTTTCCTCAGGTTATTGCTGACTTACTTCTGTTGTTCATAAACAATATGTGTATTCAGCAAACCCAAGCAAACTGTTCCAAGATCTTAAAAAATGGACGGAACTGTTGCAGAACTTTTCTCCTGTATCTTCACTGACCATAATCTTTCTGGATCCTGAAATAGGCCTTAGATGGATGTAAACTTGAATTAGTATTATGCCACTCCTTTGATTTCAGCTGACAGTTGCTTTTAACTTGCACAACAGAAGCAAATTCAGTAGGTGCCACCTGTATGATCAAATCTGGTAAGTTACAAATGCCTTAAATCAAGCTTCCATTTCTTCAACTCACATCTTCCTTTCTTTGTATAAGTAAGGATGTACACTGAACTTCCACAGAGGAAAGGGTTTACATTAGGTAAACTGCACTGGCCCATTCCATGAAAGAAAGCATCTGTTCTAAAAACTCATGCTTTGGGTTAACATCTTCATCTAATCTTCTAAGTCCCCTTTTACACACCTGGTGCAAAAGGTGGTCGGGTGAGTTGCATGCAGCACTCTACCGTAAAAGATTCTTGCTGTATAAAAGACAATTATTAGAACAAAGGGGAAAGATGGAGGCACCAGTCGAAATCTGGTCATGTGGCAACTGGTCGTGACACTAAGCCTTCCAGCACATTTTTCCTTTAAAGCCTCAGGATTTCTTGCAGCTGCTTTTAATAATTTTGTATTACATACTGAAGACAGAACAATGTGTTTGTTGTAATTTTATCATTTATACAAGTAGTAAGACAATTTCTGTGAGCTGAAGTAGAAACACTTTTAAGTCAAAGATTTTACTTGTATTTGTGTGCTTCAGGTACCAACTCATCCAATTAAAAATAGAGCAGCCCCTACCAACTTCTAAATGTGTATGTTTAAGTACTCTGCAATAGACAGAATGGTAGGATTTTTTTAAAGGGTGATTTACATGGTAGGCAAGCATAAAAACAGTACTTATGTTTATTTTAGTGCTATTATAATAGTGCTCATTTAACATGATGAGTTTAAATTGCATTGAAAAGGAATCAGTGTGAAAGAGTGCTTTAATGAAAGGGCTTTCATGAGATTATTCCAACAGTGGAGTTGTCATCTAATAGAACTACATGTAAATGTTAATTCTGCCATTTATCCTTGTTTTGCCAGATGTCTGCTGGGTACCTAAATGCTTCTGTATTCTGTGTTCTTGAATTTTTTAAAAAAATTTTTAAGAGGTATTTTTGAAGGGAAAATGTCTTCAATGAGCAATTTATTCATATTTTTGGGCATTTAATGTGATCTTCCATTGATACAAGCCGGAACTGTTGGTTTGTATTATCTGAGCAATTGTTTTTAATTTTAACACTGCCCTTCTGGAATCATTGCTCTTCACTGCAGTTGGCTTACTATAGTGGGAAGCTAATGGCAGCTGTATATTCTGAAGTCTTTGTAGCACAGGTGAGTAATCACAGTATTTTTCTTCCAAATGCCCTTTCAATTGTTTTGGTTTTTCTTCCCTTCTTTTTGCAATTGCTTTTATAATACATTTCAGTTCCAATGTGCTTTTTGGTACATTTGATTTAATATGGAAAGCAGTTGTATGGTGGGTAGTCTCATTGACTCTTCTTTTCCCTGCCTGGCCTCTCTCCCTATTTAGCAGGTATGTTTTGATTTGTATTCATCCATATGGCGGTTTGACGCTGGTTAAGCACCAAGCACCATGAAAAATTATTCACTTATTTTCCTCTGCTATAGCTGAGCAGAGGAGGGGGAATTGAAACTTCATTTTCTTGAACTGAAATAAGGATTATTGAGGAAAAAAGTTCAAGGCAAAACAAGTTCAAAACTTAAAGAGTCTGAAGAAGATTTATTATTGACAGAATTTATTATTGACAGATTTATTATTGACAGAAGTAAAAAGGCTAATGAGAACTAAAGCAGACTCTCAGAGCACCTTTCTTCTCCCAGTACCTCCCTCTTTCCATCAACCGCACAAAGAAGCAAACATGGGGTTTTGGTCAGTATTTCATTTCTTAAGAGTCTTTCTTTAAGGAGAAGAGTTTCTTCTGTGCCGTGGGATCCTTCCCACGGGAGATAGTTCTCCGCAAACTTTTCTAGCGTGGTTTCAACTTGGACAAGCAACAGCCCGCCCAAATCTGCGGCAGTGAAAATCCCTCCCATGACTCTCGCAGTATTCCTACAACTGCCAGCATGGGTTATGGGGTTAAGTCTTTTAAGGATGAGCTCTTCTAGCCTGGAAGCAAAGGTTCTCTTCTTCAATCTTTAAAAGCCTCTCAGCATCTGTGCGCCCGAGTGTGACTACTCCTCTTCACGGGCTGTGCGTGGGTCTCTGCACCCCCCCATGTACATCATGAATTGTATGGAAAACAGATTGTTGTATTATAGTCCCCACCACAGCTTGCAGGAGAATTTCAGCTCTGGCACTGGGAGCGCCTCCGCCCTCTCCATTCCCCCCCTGACCTCACTGCCACCATGTTGGCCTTCCTTCACGTGGCCTCACTTTTCCTTTTTCTCTGACTTGGAAAAAAGTCAGTGTCTGTAAGCTGCAGCTGAGAAGTTGGTCTTGTCCGGGCTCTGCATCAGGGAAAGACTTGCCCTGTCTCTCGCTGCCGGCACTGTGGTGTTTTTTGTCCGGTTCGGTGCGAGCCATGCTGACCTCAGGGGCCCGCTGGCACCGTGCCGGCCACGGCGGCTTCAGAAGAATCTCAGCCCCGCCGTCCTGGCCTCAGTTTGGGGGATTTTCCAGCCGTGTGGCTGTTCGTGGCGCCGGGGTGGCTCCTCTCGGTGGCCCAGCCTCGGCCGCCGCGCCGGGAAGGCCCGGGGACCCCGGCCCCTTGCCACCCCTTGTAGGGGAACAAGGGAAAAAGGAGCTTCTGGCGGTCTCTCTTAAATATGTCCCTCACAGAGGCGTTTCCAGCTTGTCCAATTGGTCTAGCAACCTGCCCATCAGCTATTGGCTCTGTGCCTGTCACAGAAGTTTCAAGCAGTTGTTTTTCCTTTTTTTTCTTTGCCCCCACAAATCAAGTTTTGCTAAACCACCACAATCCATTAGGTATTTAGGTATGGTCTGGATTTTGTTGAAATTGATCTCATTGTCATGTGCTTGCTTTTTGAGACAAGAACTGCTTCCTTTTTTTCTTTTCCTATTTTTTTTTTTCCCAGGTACATGGCTACCTGATGCTAGGGATTGAGTGCTCAGCAGAAATATATGTATAGTATAATAAGGATACCGTCAGCTGAAATATATTAATTCTGTTTCAGATTAAGAATCTAGGCAAGTGATCCAGTTTTATATGTTAGGTATATCTGACTGCCTAGCAACAGTTATGTAGTAGCCTACGTTGTATTTACCAGACTGTTCAACGTATTCAAACAATTAGAAGGAGATTTAGGTAAAAGCATTTGCTCTTCTGCCTTTGTCATGTATTACTACAGCTCAGCGGATCTGCTGTGTCTAAGTAAGTTGTGATAACTGAATCTGAGCTCAAACATAATTGCATTAGAAACTGCACAGAAAAAATGGTGTTTCAGGAAGTTAAAATGAGAACAAGAAATGGGTTTCAATCTCTGTTTGTGTGTAGTGAGTTGGAAGGACATTATTATGAAAAGTTAAATCCTTTTCTTGTTTCCCGTCTCTTGCATCCATCATAAATCAGAGGGGGAAATGGTGGCAACAAAGATAACTAGGGAGTTGAGTGTGGTGAGAAAGTTACCATTCTGAATGTCAAAGCACTGCTTATTCTATTCTTTCTCAGACTCTTAAATGGCTTAAAATTTTTTCTCATGCTGTGCCTCTTAAAATGTTAGTGAAAAAGGAATAATGATACTTTGTATTAATGCTACTTCAGTTGTAGAAGGGTTTATAATGAAGTTGAAAACTGTAAGGCTTTTAAATGTATTGAAGAAAATTAAAATGGGAGTTATTCTTTCTGGCTTTAAGTTGTTTATCTCCTTTTGAAGAGAGATGAACCTTTTGAAGGGAAATGCGCTTATCAGTTAGACACTGATCATCTGTTGATAGGTAAAATTACTTTTGTTCTGCATAGAGGCCACTTAGAATACATGCTAACAATCATTTCCCTCCTGAATCAGTCATAAAGTTAAATTCAGCTGTCTTGATGAAATCTTACCCCCAAAAAAATGCAAGGTAGGGAAAAATGTGTAACAGCTATGTTATGTCCTGTTTATTCCCTGAAATACTATAAATCAGTTTAATCTGCAGGGGTTGGAATGTATTTAACCATTAAACAAAAAATACCGCCACCAAACCCCTCAAGCTTATGCAAATGCTTAGCATATCAGAGCTCAGGATCATCAATATCTCTTCTGTACCAAAGAAACAATATACTAACAAATAGGGCAAAAAAAACCCCTCCTGATATTTTGAAGAACCTGAAAATAAAGATTTTAGCTTAAAAAAAAACAAAACAAAACCCAAAACCCTTAGAAAATATACTGAAAACTCTCCATGTTTGGCAAAACCTGGAAATAATGAATAAAGTTATTTGTGATTATCGGTGGCTCTTTGTTAATTGTTATCTCATTTGTTTGTTAATTGTTATCTCATTTGTTTTTAACACCTTGGTTTACAACTTTTCCTTTTCTGATAGAAAGGTGCAAAGAGAGGTACCTGTGTGTACCTTGTGAAAACGTTTAACAAAAACCTTGAAAGAGAGGTAAAGTGCTCTGGAACAGAATAATTTCATTCCAGGTTTGCTACCTGTATGAGATGGTAAGTAAAATAGTATTTTTGAGGAAAAAACCTCATCATAGTAACTATATCACATGTCCACCGTGTTTTATTCTAATGACACATATATATATAAGGATCTTAAAATTTCAGTTTTAATTCTATTGTAAATTAATGGAATATTTGTCTGGGAGGAAAGGCACAACTTTGTAAGACTAGTGTTCTGCTATCCTGAAAAGACATTTAATGAACAAGTAATGGTGTAATACAATTACTGAGTAATTTTTAAATTTCAAGTTTTGCATCTCCTTTCACATATTGTAGGACATATGGTAAAGACTGAATTGGAAATAACACTGTCTTTAGGAAGTAGTAGAGGTAATTGACAGTGTGCTCTTTTTTAAAAAGCTCAGCATTTCATGTTTACAACTTATATATTCAAAACATGAGCAGAATGCAGTTATTTTGGCCTTCAATTTTCACTGTATTTTGTAACTGTGTAGGAATTTGTGGAGCACAAGGATTCTTGCCCATATTTCTCAGTATTTCTGAAGCATTGGAAGTCCAGTTTCATGCAGCTGGAGACCTCTCTCTGTGAGTTGGTTTAGGGTGCTCTTTCAGATTGAAGTGGTAGTTAGCCTGTTTGTTGTTGAACAGTATGTGAAAAAGTTTGCATTGTTTTATGCAGCTCTTTTCTGTTAAGAGCCAACCTGCAGTTGATTCTTTCTAAAAAACATGAATTCAGAATGTATCCATTACTGATAAGTACATTGCCTCATTCTCATTAGCTAGCAAGCAGAACTGGAAAAAAACTGCCACGTTTATCTCTTTCAAGAGACGGAGGCATTTTCCTGGCATCTCCCCACAATCACTGTTTGCAAGTACTTCGTAATTGCTAATGACTTGGGGCTTCCATTACAGCTACTCGGTGCACTTATATATGGAACTGTAATTTAGTGTCACAGAGCACTCTTTCATTTTTTCTGCTATGCCTTGGTCCCTCATTTTGCACCTGCAGTAATTTTGTACAAATTGTGTGCACTGCAAAGGGGAAAACGTCTGCAAATTTTGAAATCCAAAGAGAGTTCCATCTCCAAATCAGACTGCACATCCATATTTGTGTTACATGGGACATTTATTCCAGGATTTATTAAAACTGGAGTTTTGGTTCGAGCTTTAGCTCAGCTCTTTATGTTTATTCCTTCTAGTTCAGCAGTAAGGATTTCCAGTGTCGATGTCCTTTATAATCTCCTATCTCTGTGAGAGCTCAAATAAATTGTCTTTCAGTGAAACTGGACAGAATTACATTCAGTAAGAAGAAGTTTTGAATTTTTTGATTTGTGTTGATAGTTTTGTCTTGACTATTGAAGATTCTCTTTAAGCAAATGAGTTGTTTCCAGCTAATACTTGGGTAGTTACATAAAAACAGTCTTGATTCTCACCCTTTTTTTTGCCAGAATTTATATAGAAACTTACCAGACTGCCTCAAATTTATGACTTAGTCAACTGAAAGCATTGCATACCATCCAAATGTTGTAGCAGCTACTGTAGCTTTCTCGGAGATTCCTCTTCAAAAAAGCAATTTATTCTGTTTTAAAGAGAAGAATAGCAGAAGTTGATTTACCCCTAATTAATAATTATAAAATATTTTTTGTCAAGCTCTTGTTTACATTTATGTTCTCACAGCATAGACATTCTTACCTAGGTAGAGCATATGTCTGCATCTGTCTGTGAAAACTGATGAACAGGTAATCATAACTTATTCTATCTGTAAAGAATTTGCTGCCTCCTTTAAATCTGCAATTCGAATCTTTTCCCGAGGACTGAGTTTTTGGAAGTTGTTTTTTTTCAAGACCCCAATGTGATTTTAAGCTACCAGATGTCTATGTCTCCTACCTACTGCCACTTTTTGTTGTTGTTTTTCCCTTTCTGGAGACCTATGCCATGTCATTGTAGCAGATTCTTGGTTTATTCCCTTAATGATTTCTTCTTCTAATGCACCAAGCATTAGACATTCCCAGCACGTCCTGTGTAGAGCAGTCTCATTCCTTTCATTTCCTTTTTCTTGTTTCAATGTGATGCATAACACACACTATCTTGCACACAAAGCCTTGCTCATAGAGAATGGCCCATGACAGTTCACTCTGTTTCTGTCACAGGCAGCAGCTAGCACCTGTGCAAGGTCACCTGCAGTTTAAGCATTCATTTTTTCTACTGTTAGGGTGCTTTGTAAGACACGTAAATAGTTGGTCTAAGCTAAGATGGTCTGGCCATCTTTGCAATGTCTTTCCATTGAATGACTTCGTCTTGCAGATGTTTGCCTGCTACTTTTGTTTCCTGCTATTTTTGTTTCCTGTAAAGATGTTGGTATGAGAACATCTTTATTACTAAGGGGTTATAGTGTAGGCAAAACCTAATAACCTTTAGGCACAGGTCGCTACCAATGTTTCCTATTTGGCAGGCTAAGACTTTGTCTGAAGAGCTCAAGTTCCAAAGTTCCTCTCTTGGAGGAAAATGAATGTTTCCCCTTCCTTGGCTTCCTTCAGGTATCTCTTTCTTTCCCATGAAGGTAGCAAATGACTGTAGTAACAGGGAACTTGCTAAGGTGCATGGAAACAGGTGAGATAAATCTAAGGCCTTTGAGCCTTAGACGTGAACTTTCCTGGACCAAGGTAGAGTAAAGAGCTTGTCATGGGACAAGTCCCAAAACAGTGATGGAGTTGGGGTGGAAGCAGAAAGTCATTGTGGATGGCCCGTGGAACACACTGGTCTGCTGTAATCCTGACAAAGACGTGAATTTCTTTTATTTCCAGCATATCTCTCAGAATGCAAAGTTTGCCCATAAGAAGTTTGCTGAGCAGTAATTTGCTGGAGTTTTTCGAGTAGCCTTTCTGTGATTTAATTGTGTTACTGATGATACCTGTCTGCTGTGGACCATTGTTGAGGATTCAGGTAATAATGTGGTGTAGGACTGCTATAACAAATGTAGCCAACATATGCTACTCTGTGCAGCTTGGAAACTGCAGCAGGAATCTGCAAGATACAGGTCACTGTATGTAACAACATGGATAAGGGTTGCAGCTGAAGGTGGAAAAAAGTTTTGAACTTCAATCTTCAGTCTCTACCTCTTTTTTCTTATTTTATTCTACTGCTTTTGCTTCTTTATCTGTTTCTTCCCACACTTACATCAGATTCTGCCTTTGTTTTACCATAATCCTAGTGGTATTCATACAGGGGATCATAGAGGGATTCATTTAACTGCTGAATTATTTGGCAGGTTTGCTGCTGGGAGCTGCCTTATCTTTTTCAGCCTCATCAGTGTCAGGCAAATTGTCTTGCCACATAGTAACTACCATAAATCTTGTTTGATCTCTTCCCACAGGCATGGAACTATCTTAAGCAGTTATGGGGGCAATTCCTGATGTCCTTGATGAAAACAACAGTAGCTGCCCAGGGGATTACAGCAACTGAGAGACAGAAGATTGCACTGTAATATAAACTCGTAAAACAGTAAAGTTTATACAGAGCATGTCACTGGGTAGCATCTTTTTACTACTGGCAGAGTTGGACAGGTAATAGAACTGAATATGTGAACTGAAGCATTAATTTAATATGTACCTGCAGTCTGGCACCAGGGACTTAGTGAACTTTCTAGTCATCTCATCTCTAAAGGACATAAATCATAAACCAGCACTTTTCCCCTGAAACTTTCACTAATGCTCATTTTCACATTGGACTCCAGAGTTTTGAGAAGCAGCAAGAGAAGTCACACAGGCATGTGTGATTTATCTCATCTAGCAAAACTTTCAGGGTGTAAAATAAGGAGGGGGGAAAAGATGGGGTGCTTTTGTGAAGAAGTTCAATTGAACTTCTGTGGCACCTTCCTGATTGTCATGGAGGTACACAAAAGCAACAACACCCCCCTTCCCCAAGCCCCTCTCGGGGGGTGCCTGGGTTTGAGGCACCCCCCGAAGGGTCACTAAAGGGTATTCAGCAGAAAAATCATTCCCACAAGAGGAGTGTTGAGGGCACTCAGCCCCCAGAAGTGTCCTTGCCTGGCATTCCAGCCCCAAGGGAAAGGCATCCCCTCATAGACCCACTACTCCCAGGAAAACCTCACTTTAGGAGGGTTTCTGGCAGGGTGTGTATAACCTGGTTGGTTTGGGGCTTGTGGTTATGCATTGGTAACAGTCCAGAAAATTCTCTGAGCCTCAGTGCATCTGTGTGTGTGTGTTCCTGCCACTAAAGAATGTTAGCACAAAGGGGAATTTAATGAGAGCACATAAGTGAGCTTGATGAGTTAGTTTAAAAGGAATTTTGTAATTGACACAAATTGGTTAAACTTATTCATTGGATTTAGAAAACTCCTGTTGATATTTTAGGTGATGCTTTTCCTAGTTTGCATTTTAAGCAAATTTAAGGCTGTGGGAAGTACCTCCTTTAGGCAGAGATATTCTAAGTGCATCAAGAATGGTGCAGGGTGCATCAGCAGCTTCACCCTGAGCGTCACCTCCAGACATTGGCAAGTAGCTTTGCAGTCATGTCCTTTCAGCTTTGCTTCTTCTAGAGATAGTAAGGATGATGCAGTAAATTAGCATCATCATCATCCAGAAATTCCACCCACAGTAGCATAAACCTTCAGTTTCATTACTTTCACATTTCTTCAGTTAACTGTGGGGAGAAATAGGTTTTGACATGCAAGCAGTTCATGCCTATGTTGCCTGCTTTTCAGTTATGTGGCCAATCTTATCCTGCTGCCTTGAAGTCTGTAAAGGTAGCCTGTCTTATCTGATAATGAAAGAAATCTATGTTGAATTTCTTTGACTGAATTTTAACCAGTGACTTGAAAGGTGTTTTCTACAAAATATCTTTGAGTATCTATGCATACATCTTGTTTAGATTTTTGTGAATGAATTCACCAACTGCTATTCCCCAGGTCCCAGAGGTTTTTTTCAGTGACAATATTGGCAGAAGAATATCTGTGGGAAAGGGTTTGATCCCAGCAGGACTTAAGCGATAAGCATAGTTAAACATGTGAGCATACATTTGAAATGTCTGAAGTTCAGTCAATACATAATTTAAGTTCTGTGTTCACATTTCCCTCAATGACTTTTTGAGAAGGTGTATCCTTAAGCTTATTGGAAAATTTCTTTATCATTGTAGCATTATATAGGAAGCACTGATCTTAAAGCTCCTGCAGTCATGTAATATAATGAATGGCAAAATACAGCTCCTTGTAATGGTTCATAATCAGATTATTGTGAGAAGGGTAATTTTGCAAGGTCTCTCTGAAAAACACTTTTTTTTTTTCTAAGAAATGAAGCTTAATGATTGGAAATAGATGCTGAGAGGAATTCTAAAGGTAGCTGAACTACTGCTCCAATATTGCTGGGTTAGCTGAGCAAAGTGAAGCGTTCATGTCCTTTTCCATTTTCCCTTTTCCAGCCAGTGTATCCTGAAACTGTGGCAGTAAACCCAGGGGTAGTCAGGCAAATGTCCTTTCTGGGTATCTGCTCTCCCCGTGCATTACATAACTGCTCTCCCCATAGGGTTGCACTGATGAACAATCTTTAGTTTGTAGGTCAGGATTCATTTGGTGATAATGATGCCATGAAGATTTTTTGCCTTTTCTTTTATACCCCTGTTATACCTTTTTACAACTTCTGTATTCCTAGTGCTTTTTGCCTACATTCTTGGACTTGTTTGTCAAGCTGGGAGACTAAACATTTTAGAAGCTTCGTAGGTAGAGGATAGTGTGCCCCAGACCCCAAGGTCCTCTCCAGAACATATTCTGTAAACCAAGATAGAACCATCCAGGGGAAGGCTCCTTGGGGAGGGGGACTCACTCGGGCCTCTCATTGGGGAATTTTTGATAGATATGCTAATTAGTAAAACCTATAATGTTATACCAGATATTTTTTTGGGGGGGTGGGGCGGGGGGCATTGTGGTGTGCATTTCGGTTCATTTGACCTGGACGTGTGCACCTAAGGATCCTTAAAATAAATACCAATGTAAAATCCCTTTTCCCCTTCTAACCATGTATGACTCTTGATTTTAAGACCAGGAAAGGCATCAATACATGCTTGGTTATCACTGCCCTAGAGTCACTCATTGAAGAGCCAGTTACTGAGTGTGCAGTTCTAGTTCATGCTCATTATTGACCTTGGGGATTCTGCACTTTCTGTCTTGAATAATGTTTTCACAGATTTCACAGTACATTCTAAGTTGGAAGGGACCCACAAGGATCATCGAGTCCAACTCTTAAGTGAATGGCCTGTACAGGGATTGAACAGGGATCAAACCTGTGACCTTGGTGTTACTAGCACCATGGTCTGAACAGCTTTTTCAGTAGCAGTCCAGCTACCCTCTAGCAGTTCCTGTCTCCTCAGTGAATTCTTTTCTAGGCTCCTTGTTTTCATTATATCTGAGCCAATCCCAGTGTTTCTATATTCTGCTGCATTAATTTTTGCAGGATATATAAAGAAACTTTCTTTGGGTGGAAGAGTCGGGATGGTTCCACTGTAAAATGTGCAAGTGGGGTCAGAGTTGGACTTTGCTTCTTAGGATTGCAAAGAAAATAGTTTGTATTTCACTTCCTCGTATTTAATTACTATGGTTGAAAGAATTGCTGAGCTAATTTGAAGCAAGAGATTGCTTTGAAATGTTTCTTTTGCCAGCAGATCTTCCTCAGTGAACCAACAATTTGTATAGATTTTAAAACTCCTCATTGTCCCTGCTTGCAAATGACTTAGATATTTGTCTTTGATATCATGATGTTTTTGTCTAGTTCTCCCTTAGAACTGCTCAGTTTTCTGTACCACATGAAGCTGGATAGATTCAGAAAATGTTCTGCTTTACTTAAAAACCTCAAAAAGGCAAAGTCTGGGGGGAGTAATCCCAAGTATTCTTTTTATAGGGTTTGGAAAATCTCGTAATTAGTATTAAGCTTTTGGAAATGCAATCTTTGGCAAAGTGGTTCCTTAGTGTGGATTTGTAGAACTGTATGCAGGCTCAAGGAAAAGTATAGCTACGGCATCACAGGGCTAATGTGTTTGTACAGGACTGTGTTGATACAATTCGGGAACTGGAAGCGAACTGTTAGCTTGAGTATTCTTCTGAACTATTCTGCACAGCACACAATGGAATGTTGCATAATTTGATTTAAAGCAGAAAAAAAAAAGCAGCCCCAAGGCTGAAAAATTTTAAGTATTCTGAGTTATTAGAAAGTCCTCCTCTGGAATTTAAAAAAAAAAAAAAATTAAATCTACAGGCTACACTGCTTCTGAAATTGATGTGCAGCATCTGAAGGTAGCCAAGATGCTATTACATCTATTATGTATGTGATGTCTGTTATGTATGTGATGAGGTTAAATGAGACACAATTGTAATACGATACAATTGTACAATATTTCTTATACCTGATGGACAAGAATAGTTCAGGTGATGTTGAAGCCAAATAATATGGCACAAGGATGTAACTTGCAGTAAGAAGATTAAGGTTAAGTAGGATGCAATGCCAGTGACAGCATAAAGATGATTCTAGCAGGTAGTAAGGAATAAATGCTTTTCTGTAATAAAAGCAAGATGTACATTGTAGCAGCAAACTTCTGATAAGCTGAAAACATGATAATTCATTATGGTGCTACAGCAAATGCTCTGAAAAACAGATCATAAATATTATTATAAACATTATTATTATAAATATTAGTAGTAGTAGTAGTATTACTAAATTATGATCGTTGTTTGGCTGCACTGCTTCCAAAAAATGACACACACAATGTTGCAGTGTTAGGGAGTCATTGCATGCTGTTTACTTCACTCAATCAGGCATTCTCATGGCTTGATTTGTTTCAGATGTTCTCTGTTGAGCACATGAGAGTAATTTATTTTAGCAGCTGGAAAATACACTTAAATCTGTGGTATACATTGATTTGTAATTTTCTGTTTTCTTGCATGCTGATAGTATTTAAAGATTTTGAATTGTTCACAGCAGTAGATGTTTATTCTAGGGGAGGTAGAATAACGTTCTTACACACTCAGTTGGATCTTGTTAGAGCACCCTACTGGTTGTGGTATGTATTTGAATAAATGGATGGATTTGGACAATACAGACTCGTGCAAACTCATAATTATCTGCACTACGTGAGACATTTTAAACAATATTGTCTCAAAACCCCATTGTCAGGCACTGCAGGGAATAAAGATAAAACTCCAGCACAAAGCAGACTGCCTTTGGCCAGCAAGGCAAAGGTGTATTTGTGGAGAACAAAAAACTGCATCAGAGTTAGGGGGATGACTCAATGGAAATACAGTCATCTGTCAGTCAAGAATTACTGCTCTAAAGCAGATAATCTAATAATGGAAGTCTCGCGCGGCCCACTGTGACTGAGAAAGGAACAGCGCTGCACCTCCCTGAGCGTCCACCATAGGTCTGGAAGCCTCTGGGGTTCCAATCTAGGGTTAAAGATCCTCAGGAGGGCCTGTTAGGCCACCAAGCACATGCCTGCTATTCCCAGAGTGATGTTAGGCAGGATCACAAGCGATTAAGTCCTCAGTGTGCTGACCGAAGGCAAAGAGATAGAGAGGGGTCCTTTGTATGGGTTCTGAAGGTTTAATTCCTCAGAGGGTCCAGGGACAAAAGACGTTCACAAGGGAAGGTCCAAGGGTTTTATAGGGATACAGTCCACCAATCAGGTTCAGGCAAAGGGGAGGAGAGAATGCAAACTGACTAATCCGGGGGAAGGTGGGAGGGACCAGGGAGAGAGGGACCAATGGGGCATCGAAGAACAAAGAACTTTCTAGAACATACACGTATTCAATGGGGTGATACATATTAAAGGCCATATATATATCCATAAAACAGGGAGGGGAAACAACAATTGACAGTCTACATAACAGGGCAAAGGACTGTGAGTGCCCATCATAGCCTGGGGAGAGTTTAAACTTCTGAGCCAGCCCATCAGGTATTCAAGGCTGCATTCCGTCCCTGTGGCTCACCTACCACCTGCGTGGTAGCAGCTACCACTGCCACAGAAGTCTCCTATGGAGTCATCATGTTTTAGAATGTGACTGCATAGTGCATCTCCTCAGTGACTTTGTAGTGTTTTCCCTACCTGGCAAAAACTAGAGAGGAGAAGAGGAACTGCCTTCTCATTTTACACTAATAATATCCCATTCCCACGTTCTGGAAGGCTTTATTTACCTAGGTAGCTGTGTTTAGCAATGTTTACCTCTAAAAGAATAGTGAATATCCTGTTATGTCACATGTTGAGTGCAGATAATTCTTCATTTTGCCACCTGCCTGAGGTATATCTCTGTCCATGGGAGGAAATCATCCCTTTAAGAGGAATGATGAAGCTGGAGATAATTGGAAATTGTTTTATAAAAGCTGATCTGAAGTTAACTCTTAAGAAAGTAGTGATGCATGGTTCTAAAAGGCAGTTGGTTCAAGGCTGTGATAACTGCAGTGCTTACATCCAGTCACTCTATCAAGCTGCCAGGCTCTGTTGTAAGCTAACTTTTCCTGTGTTATTGTGCTTCTGATGCTGATGGCTTCAAGATGTTACTGTCCTCACAGAAAATACTTGAGTTATCCTAAATCTTTCAAATAGGTACCTTTGTAAAAAGTAGTTGGGGGTGATGGTTGTCACTTCTTAAAACTTGCCATTTTCTGAAATGTCAAGATAGAATTTTATATTACAGAGTTTCATTTAACATTTTTCAACCCTGTCTTTTTGTTTTTGTAAGCTGCTGCTTTACATTAAAATGACTAAAATAATTGCTCTTCCGCCTATCAGAAAAAAAAAGCCATTGCCATGCAGGTACTTCGTGACATTTTGAAAATATGAGTGATCGGAATAAAAAAATACTTTGATGTAAGTAGATCAACTTAATTAAGGCTGTTCAGCTATTAAAATCTGCCTTGGCAAGATGAATAGATTCTAAGGAGTCTGACTTGAAGGGGGAAAAAACATGTCTGTGTCTAGTACGCTGTACACAACATGAGTACAACTAATCTTTTCTTAGTGCTTGTATTTGTGACCCTCACTACCCTATTTGGATAGCCGATAGTTCTCTCCAATTAAAATGAGTATTTTAGCATGGGCAGGGAATAAAATCATTGTATTGAGGTAGATTCTTGTAGTGCTTAATAGCTTGTGGTTTTAGAACCTAATTGCAGGAGTGGTGTGTTGACAGACAGGTGACAGATGTATTCTTCTGTTTGTCGTGCCTGTGTTGTTGGGCAAAAAGAGTGAACTTGTAGAAATGCTCATTGATAAGAGGTACATATTTTAGTCCCAGTATTTTGTGCAAATCCTTTTAGAATGCAAATATATTAAAAGTAGCTGCAATGATTAAAAGTGGTTGTGCCAATCTTCCTCTTTATAGCAATTACTCACCTTTTCAGAATGACTTCCATGACTTTCACCTCGGCATTAATACTTTAGCTGGGGGATATTTTATACTACATTTCCCAGAACACTTATGTGGCTCACATCTGAATATTCTCCAAATAAATCATAATATCTCATTTTGATGCCAGATTGATGGCTTATGACTTTCTCATGTAGAGTCATAATCAATTCTTCTACAAAGTGCCTTATTGTACAAAGCTCCATAATAATGTATAAAAACTGTGTATTATTTATTATTTCCATCCTGAGGCCCTATTATTTCATTAACTCCCTGACCTTTCCTGTCAGATCTTATTGTTTCAGCAGAATCTTTCTGCAGAATTAGAATTTTGATCTCAATATTGATATGTGTTCCTGCATTATCTTATTTATATGCAAATGGAGTTTTCTTCAATGTTTTTGGTACGGACTACTTTTTTTTTTGCAGTTCTTTCAATTTCTGATAGTATTCCTTTGGTCACTTATACCACCAAGACTGACAGAAGCTTTGATGTTTAACAAACAAAAGTTCTTGCTAAGTATCAGCAAGAAGTGAAGATCTGCTTGAAGTTTGTCTTTAACAAGACAAGCAAAGTAAAATTATTGTAGTTTAGGACTCAAAATCTTCCAGTGCAAACCAGGATTTTAGTCTCAAAAACTGCTGTGCTAATTCTAAAAGTTTTGATTTCTGAACAGGTTCATTATTTAGGCATCGTGACCTTTTGCTTCAATAATTCTTAGGTAATACTAAAAATACAGTAATTTGAGTAGGAATGTTTTAAGGTGGCACTGATATATCATTACTTAGGGCAATCTAGATAATCCTGATAATATAATAGTCTCAGGATGTCGGGGAAATGAAATGCTAGACCACTGTATTCTTGAGTTCATATACTGCACAAAAGTACTGATCTTACATGTGCTAAATTGTCCTTCAGACTTAAATTACAGCTATGATCTGCACGATTCGTTGGATGATCACTTCAAACACCTGCTTCTCTGTGTTGTATTTTAATCTGTACAGTCACTTCTGGAAATATTTGAAGGCTTTCAGCTGGACCTGAGGTTCACTGAAGACCAAATCTGTGACAAACGTCAGCGTTTGTCATGAACCTACAGAATGAAGAAAAGTGTTGTGATGATCCTTGTATCATGTTACTCTTCTCCATGCTTGATTTCCCTCTTTCTCCTCAGCTTTTGCGGTGGTCAAGGCCACTGCAGAAGTGACCAAGGAGCCACAAGGCCCAAGAACAGCGGAAGTCCGCTGGTGGGCAGGTACTAATGTACAGAAGTGCCTCTGCTCATGGCAAGTTCCCACAGTCCTTTGTTTTGATCTGAGTAATGCAGATTACTCCCAGTTAGTTGGCCCTTTGGCCTACCGCCCCCTTTCTTCCCTATAAGACTTAGTTCCAGAATGTTCTCCTCTCCTCGACACCCCATTGGTTGTTGAATCCCAACTCTTCCCTCCATGTTTCCCTATTGGTTTGTGTACGCTGGCCCTGCCTATGCTCCTCCCCTCGGCTCTCTCTCCATTGGTCCCTTCTCCGCCCCTTCTCCTCCCCGTATTTAATCCCTGAACCCCCTGCAATCTGTGCTCTTTGCCCCTGGACCTCTTCACGTATAGATAAACCCTGTCCATGGAACTGCACACAGAGAGCCCCTCCAGCCTCTTTGTTCTTGGTGTGATTCAACAAAGTGCTTGTGTGTGTGTGTTCACTTGCCCCGAGTGCTGCGTGAGTGTGCCAGAGCAGTTTAGGCCCGGACTCTCGTAGGACGCTTTGGGAATGGTCGTGCTGTCTTCGCACCCGAGCCACGCATAAGCATGACACTCACAGCCTTCTTTATATCTCCCTCCTTACAGTAGCTCTCCGCAGTCTCTATCTGTCAGGTATCTGAAAGTTGTTTCATCTATCTTTCTTGATTGCATTCTTGAATGCAAATAGGGTTTTGCACTGGGATCGCTGCAATTTCAGTTAAGAAATGTGAAGTTAAAGGAAAGCTTTTTTTTATGTTTTGTTCCTTTTAGTTTGATAGCAAGCTTTTTGTCCCTTGTTCGGTGGTTTTCCCATCCTTCTTTCTTGGTTGCCTTCTCTGTTTTTTATTTCAGCACTGAAAGGGTGCCTTTTTCAGTGAGGATTTCACCAGAGGACTGCTTTTATTTCAGATCTTTCCTTCACAGTCCCTTTTTCCACTAAAAGTTTGGACGAAGATTTTTTCTTCATGTGTGTCCTCCCTCCACAATGTTCTCTCTTATTCAAATTTTTCTATGTTCTTTCTTATTCAGAATTCAAATATTTATAAATAGCTGGACAAAATTTGACAATAATGGAGCTTATCCCAGTTATGTATGGTTGTCCTAGGTTCTCCTTTTCTTTTTTTCATCTTAGATTGATTATGAATATATGGGACTGCAAGGTCCTTCCCTCTGTTGAGGGATTAGAGTAGGCTGCTTTTTTGTCTTTTAACATTTTGTGATTATTTATTATTGCCACCTTTATTTAAACCGTGTGAAATTCTTCTCATGGCTGTTGGTTCTCTTTAAAAATCCTTCTGAAGGGCTTTCAGCAGTATGAGTAGACTGTTATCAGCTGGATCTTCTTTATTCTTTTTAAAATGTAGAAATCTGGGAGCTGTGACTCCCCTTGATAAAAGCTTTGCTGATTCTTCCTTGGTGGGTCCCGCCCACCTAATGTTGTTCTGAAGAATTGTGGTTGTCAGGTTTATTTGTCTGTAGTTCCTGAATGTCACTTGGAAGACTTTAAAATTTTCAAAATGATTTCAACTCTTCTTTTCTTCTGGTGTAGAGGCATTTTAAGGATTGAGAGTTTGAGGACTATTTGCTACAATTATTATCTCTCATGCCATTTATATTGTTGGGTAGCCAAGGGGTGGGAGGTACATTGTGAGTGAAACAAGGATCTCGGTGCTTGTATTCCTGCTCGCCTAGAGAAAAATAAGACGACTTCCTATTCTCACTCAGAAAATTTGTGCTTTTTTTTGCCAGGTATTTACTTGGTAGCTCACAGAGGCCACACAAACACTCCTGAAATTTCAAGTAAATTTTTAGGTATATATCCACTTACACCACTTGTATTTCCTAGCTACAGGCTAAATTAAAACTTTGACTCTTGAAACCATTCTTGTTTCCCAATATCCCTTCCTTCCCTCCTCTCCTTCCCAATTAAAACACTGCAATAGATAAGAGGATTGCTGCCCTTTCTAAGTTGGTGTTTATTACTTCTTCTAATTTGCAGTTATAGCACTTTTAAAAGTGTCTCCTGTGGGGAGAGCTGCTGCTTCCACATTCGTGCTTTTTTACTTGGTTGGCTAATACACCATATTTGATCTCACTTGAAGGATGATTTTCCAGTTTACAGAAGAGCTGATGTGAAATCTCACAAATAAGATTTACCTGGGATTTACCTGGGATTTAAAAAAAAAGCTGTACTCCAATCAGGGTCTGCAGTGCCATAGTATTTGCAACATTCCTTGTGAATCAGATTCTATAAAAAACAGGGTCCAGTCACAGCTGATAATACAGAAGCTACAGTTGCTTACTTTGGCTTTATTAGGTATGGTTCATTAACAAAATTGGGGTGGGAAATGAACACCAAGTATCCTCAAGAAAATACTAAACTTTACTCTGAGGAAAGTGGAAAGAATTTTGATTTTTAAATGAGAACATTAGCAGAGCTAGGCTTTCTTACAGACGTCCTGTTTTATACAAAGTTTTGCTCAAAGCAATGTACTATAGCTGCCATTTAACTATTTGTTACTTTGATTGTAATCTCTCATACTTTGTAATGAGAGCATGAAAAGCTGTGTCTTGTCCTTGGTGATTGAGATGATCCACATTTTTCAGCATTAGGACGTGGCACAACTTTCAAAATCTCTCTGACAAAAATCCCTGGTTTAATTCCATGAAACATCTGTATTCTGTTATTTTCTATATTAGGTGGAAGCCCATGTTATAAGAGTTCATTTGAAATTTCTAAAACTCAGGAATATTCTACATGCCCAGCAATATGGTGGCTGCTTAGACATGCACGTATTTTTCTTCTATGAACTTGGCCAATTGAGTTTCTGTTGGCTTGGCTTGCTTTGTGCCAAAGTAAAATTAATCAGGAGTAAAGGCATTCTGACTGACAAGTTGGACATGCCAGGATGCTGCAGATGTAGAGGTGAGGGAAATGTACTATTTATATCGTTTGCTAATTCCAAAGTAACAATGTGCAAGTATCTCACAGGCTTTCGTGAGAGGTCGGTTGTGGAATGTTTTGGGGAGATATTTCCAAAATTATCAAAGCTGGATTTAAAAAATTAAAGTGAAAATAATAGCTTCTAGGTTGTGGGGTTTTTTGAAAACTTGGTCTATATTGATCCACTAAGGTTTTTATTATTGAAATTGAACACTGCACTTTAGGTAAGTTAAAAAGAATTAGAAAAATCCTAGCCCACTGCAATGAGCCCCCACAGAGCTGCAAAAGAGAAGGCTCTACTTCCACTTAGATGCAAAGTGGAGTTTTTTTCATAGCACAGAATATCTGCCTTGAGAATTTGGTTTAGTTATGGGAAACAGGAGAGCAGGTGGTAAGTTGGAAGGTACCTACAGAAAAGCTGGTAATAAATTTTCAAACAAGAATGGAAAGAATATCTATGGGGTGGTTTGCGTGCTTATAGCTACACTAGTGAATTTATAATTCATGTCACATCTTCACAGTTGCAAGTAGTCTTTGAAAGAAGAAACCACTTTTTCTTTTACAAGATTATTAGAAAAAGAGATTATTGCTTTTGAAAGTACAGGAGCATTCAGTTAAGAAAGTACTTGCTTGGAAAGTAACTGCTGTGACTCAGCATGTAGCTACAATGGCCTACTGGAGCTAAATGTAAAACAATCAATTGATGGCCTTGCATATCCTAAATTGTTACCTCCTGCAGCCCTTGTAAAGAAGTCACTATGGTGGCAGCATTTCTGCAGGGTTTAGAGTCAAGCGGTGCTCAAATGCAGAACCATTGGAGTGAAAGGGATATGTAAGCAGACACACAGCTCTGAAGTTTCTTTGATGGTATGGTAGGACTGCCCTCTGAGGTGGAAGAAGACTGCGGAGTTGCCATTTTTAAAGTTGTAGGTGAGACTCTCAGCTGTTCTCACAAATAAAAGTGGAAGTACAGGACTTGCCTGCAAGACCTTGCTTTGGACTGAATTTTAGTCTGAGTCTGGCCTGGTGATAGAGCCCATGAATTCTTATTTTAGAGCCTATAATACTTAGAGCCTCTAAATACTTATTTTCTCTTCATTTCTCTCAGACCTTCATAAACTGCATTGCTGCTGCTTGATTTGTTTCCTTTCCTGTTTGGTTTGTTTGGGTTTTTTCCATCAGCTTATGTAAACTTGAGCTAAAGAGTGTAGCGTGGGTTTTGTATTTTATTAAACAGCTTAAAGCAAAACCCCTTTATCCGATATCTAGCCTTCCTGATCTTATTAGTAGTGTCTTGTTCATGCATCACAATATTTTATTATGCAGTACTGAAGTACCCTGTACTAGTGTTGCTTGTTTATTCAGCTTTTACTATAATACCTGTTAAATTGTAATGAACGCTTTGAGCTAAGTTACCATTTTAATAAAGCTGTGCCATGATATTTAAGGAACAAGTCTAATGCCTTAGAATGCGTCAGCCAAAGGCAGAATTTGTATTCCTGCACATCATTTATTCCAAAAGTAATAATTTCTGGTAATAAGAAAATGAAAATGAGATGATGTGCGTTTAAAGACATTAGGGTCGTGGTCATGGAGTGAATTGTTGGCTATAGTCCAAGTCTTTTTCAGCAGGCTGTCTTTGAGAAGGCTTTTTTTCTTCTGTTTTTCTCCCTTGACAGTGGCTAAAAGCATGAGCTTTAGGGAGAGCAGAAAGCTAGAGCAAGCCTGTAATAATTATTAGACAGAATATTCTCCCACCAGCTAACCATTTTCACTGTAGGACTTCTAAGGCTGAATTTGGTTTCTATTCATTTAATGGCTTATTTTGTTGTCAGGAAACTCTCTGTGGAGGATCTACTATCACTGTGCCTTCTGTTGCAGATTTCTTTTGAGTCTCTCAAGCAATGCTTCCCACCACCTCTGATTTCAGGGCTTCTCTGAGGAAAAAGACACTGACCTGATTTCCTCTGATATTTAAAGCCTCCCCTGTAAGTCCTCTGATACCAATACATACACCGCTGAATGGATGAAAAGAGATAAGAATAAACATCCTCAAAAACATCATTACAGTGGATGAACAGTGAAATAATGAATTATGCAGTGTTTGCACACAGTAGAATATCATGCTTGTGTTCTGTCATTCTCATTGTAGTAGATTATTGTTTGCCATGTGCTAGTAGAGCAAGGTTGAAATACTAGGTGTACCTTATGTCTGCAGTTTCAAGAAGAATAAACACTGTGTTGAGTTAGTGAACTTAATTCTGCTTCCAGAGGAAAAAAAAATTGCAAAAATACTTTAATTTAGGAAAGTGCACAGGAACCTGAATTTCCTTGGTGTTGAAGTCTTCCAAAGTTACCTACTCTAAATAGTAAGTACCATAAATATATTACTACTGCCATGGTTTTTTGTCTTTGCCCTGTGAGGATGCTTACATGCATATATATAAAAGGAGTTTACTAATTTTAAATTACAGTAGTAAACTGGTGATCTGATTTTACAACATGTGCCTGCCATGTCTAAGCACACAGGCTGTCTGTTAAAGTGTTAATGCACTACTCATTTTCTGAAGTTACACGCATGTTCTTCACTCAAGGGCTGGGTGGGAGCCTTAATCTTTGTGCTCAGTGGTTCCAGGAAGGTGTTGTGGATGCAATCTGGCATCTGTGTAGTGCCAGATGCAGGCCCTGTGTATCATTAGTTAAACATTGAAATGGAAATCTTCCTTGCAAAAAGCAGAAAAAACCCCTTTACTTAGCATCTTTTAAAAGCAGTTGTAGGTAACCTCACTTACAGGTTAGCAATAATTTACAAGTTTTCTGTCTTCTCTGAGTGTAGAATTTTCTTAGCCTTACAAAACAAGCTGTGAGAGATGGAGGAAGGAAGCATGAGAAATACAGGTACATTGTTTTAAAGAGAGCATTGTATTTTAAGCTTAATTAAATGGAGAATTTCATGTTGTTGCTCTGCTAGAAATAAGAACAACTAATGTATGTTCCACTTTAATGGGGTTTCCTTTGAAAACGTTTTTGCATGTGCTCAAGACAACTGCATTTGCTAGTCAAGAAATAAATGAACTGTCTTTCACCTGGATTCATTATCCTGGAGATCACTGCAGTTGTAGGGAAGATACAAGGTAACAGTGCACTTTCTAACTGCCCCAAACCTCTCGAATCAATTTTTTAGACCATGCTTTTTTAATTTTCTCATTATTAATGTCATTCTAGGGTGCTATGCCTATTTATTTGAAGTAACATGTAAATTTTACCTCAAGTAGTTTGAGTTCAAATAGTTCCAAGAACAACATTCATTGCAGTGAATTCTGGCCACTTTTTGCTTAGGCTTATCTATGAAGGAAATGTTTCCTGAAACCTCTTATTTGAGAGGAATTACTGAATCTTTTTTGTGTAAAACAAATAAAAACCTTACCTTAAAGGCTACACAGCTGCTTACTTGTTTACTGATTTGGGGGAAATAATGTCAGTGGAAGGGGTATTAAAATATTTGTTGAAACTGTTGCTGTAGTTTATAGAAATAGTTTTTTTATTAGAACATGGTTTAAATGTTTCAAACAAATGTTTTAGTTCAGACAGATCTGATGTTCACCTTGTTTCTTTCCCTGATCACCACTAACAGAATCAGCCAGCCTTGCAAATTAATTGCAATTAAATATGAATTCAAAGGACTTTTTGGCTTTTATGTTCCTGGATATGTTCCTCATCAGGATGTGAATTGCTAACTTGCACCTACTATTTTTCTTGCCTTCTAAGGCAAAAGGATTTTGCTAAAGTATTTGAAACTAGTAAATGAAGCACAGGCATTGGTAGTGATGGCAGACATGTATTTCTCCACAATGAGAAACACAAACATGTATTTCTCCATTCTCTGCCTTTGGCCTTTACCACTGGGGGAGAAGTTGTCTCTTTGGCCTTTATATTCATGTCTTCTTTATCAGGTTTTCCAGCTGATTTGACAATTATTTCCAAGTTTGGTGATGATTTTTATGATATTGGTACTTGTACATCCAGATTTAATTGCAGTAAGTTCATCATTCTTGTTTCAGATAGGTTTTCAAGCTCTCCTGCTATCTCATAGATGCCTGGCATGGGCTCAGTTTAAACTCTTCATTTTTGTATTCCCCCAGGGTTTGAAAGAAAATACAGAACCATCATACCCTGTGTGATTGTATTACCGTTTCTAGGGATAGCTAGACACTGCCAACAAACAGCCTTTTCTGCTGAGCATGATGCTCACTATAACACATATTAGAGAACCAAACAGGCCATTTGCAATCAATGGGAAAAAGTAGGATGCTAAGCTTCAGTGAGCACTCAGATGATTGTGGATCAGTTGTGCAGAGAATTTGCAGAAAGTTAAAACAGCTTTTAGTACATTGGCTGTTTACATGAGTTTAATGCAGTGGATAAGCTGTTGATGCCTTTTGCAATTGCATTAGGCCCTGTATCCATTCCAATCTCCTTGGCTTTACTGCAAGGACCAGCACAATGGTGTTTGTCTCTTCTGTAGCCCCCATCTCAAAACTGGCAGGGTGTGTGTAATGAACAGAGTTGGTTAGCTGCTGCCTCTAACAAGATGGGGCAAACCTTAATTGGGAATGCAGGCCAGGTGTAACTGGGTGTAGCCCTGTGGATATTTATTCTTTGAGCTAGCCAGGAGAATCTGGTTCTCTGAGAGACTGGGAGGAAAGGTAAGTGCTACTGCTGTTGTAATTGATTTTGGTTTTTTCATTGGCCTTCAATTTAAGACAGCAGTGACCTGGGCCTTTTATTGAAAATATTTAATCTATTAAGCAGTAAAGCTTAATTTATACCTTATAATTTAATTAGTGTGTGATTACAAACTCACTTAAATCAGGAGCTTATTTCTTCACAAGATATATGAGAAACCAAAACCACTTCCTGAAACCTTATGGAGGATTAATTTCCTACATTGCATAATCCTATTGATCCTTTTGAGTGAGCATCCTCTGCTACCTATAGTAGTATCAGGTGTCTTGAGAGAATGTACATCATTTCATAGACTGGAAACCTTTTTTTTTTGTTGGTTGTTTTTTAAGCATCTGTTGTGTTATTGTTGTTTGCTTTCCAAGGTAGTCTCATGCTGTGGCAGCTTTGTTCAAATATGCAATACTTGTATTATTATGCCAAGCAGCAGGAGTTTTTTGATCAAAATGCTGAAATGCCAGAATATATCTATTCTTCTGCTTGTAGGGCTTTTGGTCTACCATGAACCCACAACTCAGAGCTATTGGGAATGACAGTACACATAAATGGCAATTAAAATCTTCTGAAAAACAAGAGGCAACACATACTCCTCATACTGTCACCAGAAGTTGGGAATAAAACTCTCTAACATTGTAGTTTCAGTCTTGGAAAGTGGCATCGCTTTTATTTTCAGCACTGGGTGTGAGGGACATATCTTCCCCTAACCCATGTGGAGCAGCTACCTAACAGACAGTTTCAATCTATATAACTTACACAAATTCGTTATATTTCCCCAAACCGGTGCATGTATGCTAAATATCCCTGCAATTTTTTTTTCATATTTAAAGCACTTCTCAAAGCTCATTTACATCAGAGTAATGGGTCTTTTAAGAGTCTCTGGTGGTTGTTTGGGGAACGTACCATTCCTCAAATTACTCTTTTTTGGTCACAGGCCTCCAAAAAGTTTCTTCTCTTTGGGTGCATCCCAGTGATGTGGTCTGGCCAAGATATACATTCTTAGCAGCCTTACATTCTCAGGCCCACAGTCTTAAAGGCTAAGATAACCACTTGCACAAATTAATACAGGATTAATACAGGACTAAGCACAGTCACTTAAAGCTGAAGGCATCCATAAGACTTAAACACTCTTTGTTACAATTAAAGATTTTCCCAACAATGCTAAATGCATTTCTCATAATAAACAGCAAAGCATTTTTAGTTTGCATAGATTTACTCTAGTTTGGGCTATTTCTTCTCAGATGAAGTAGAAGATCTATGTTTGTATCCTCAGTAATATTATATAGCTTCATGTTGGTGATCACAGTAATGATGTTCAAGGAGGTGTGTTTCTGAAGAGTTAATTTTAGTCCTGCTGTGGTTATAGTACCCTATGACACACAAAAGACTAATATGTTCACCTGCTGTTCCTCCTGACAGAGTTCCTGCAGCAGAGCCACTTTTTCCTTCCATTAAAAAGTTCTTGCCTGCATGCCTGACTTTTATTACCATTATAATGTAAAACAACATGGGTGAACTTAGTAGTGAAATATAATAATTGTGAGAAGGCCTTATCCAGTACCCCAGGATTTAAATGGATTTCAGCTGTCAGTATTTCTCCCCTCCACCTGTCAAACTGATTTTCTTCCTATTGGCATTGAAGAGCAATTGTCACTGTTCATTTAAAGCAGATAAATTTCCAAATATGTTTCAGGCTTGTTTGTAATATGTAAGAGTGAACATCTAAAAAACCACTTGCCTAGGTTACAATAGGAGTCACTTGGACAAAGTACATTTGTGAATATATACAGATACATACATATATATGTTGTTGGTGCTTTCTCAGGAAACATTTAATAATTTATTTGACTGGATTATATTGTTTTGGTTTTTTTTTTAGTTCATGGAAGTTAATGAATAGGACTGTTCTTAATGAGAGCAAATATCCTGTTGGATTCCCCGTGTCTTAAGATACAGTACTTGCTTCTTCACTGCCTTGCACCTTGCATTGTTTTATCCTTGCACAGGAGGGCGTGTCAAATAGTATCAGTGCAAAACAGTACAGGCAATGGCAGAAGAGTGGATGACAGCAATACTCAAGACAAGCACGGCCCTAATTGTTTATTGCAGTAGCATCATGCTCATAAATAAATGTAATAAATGTATGTCTTCTACTAAACAAAGCAGAGGGGTTAATTTATTTCTTGGGTTATAGACATGATGGATCTCACATGTTGAGCCTTCTGATGTTGCAACAAGCTGGTGATTTATAGTTTGTCATCTATAATTAAGAGTTCCCAGCAGATGTGTTTATTACTCTTACATAGCACCATGGCAGTAAAGCAACTCCTGCATGCAGTGGTTGCACAAGTATATGACTGAGAGTCTCAGCACAAATGAGTTCAGTCTCTAGCTCATAACTGACTTTTTTATTGCCTTCAAATTGAACTCATTTTCTTTGACTGGAGCATGCCAAGTTCAAATTAGTGTCCTTATCTTATGTGGTTCTAAAACTAATTGACATAAACCCAAATTTTTGCTTTATTTTCTAGTAAATTGGGAAAATGCTTTAGGAATTCAGGTCTCTAGGAGATAAAGTTTTCCTGACTTTCTTATCTGTATTCTGTATCTTCAGATATCTGCGTGATTTTCTCACTTCTTTTGACTGCCTTTCCCCAGGTACCTGGGTGAAATGGGCGAAGTTGATTTGTATTCATGTATTACTCTACAGCTGCAAAGCTGAGACTGAGTGTATAAATTTTAAAAACAGAATATGTTATTGCTTTTCTTTGTTTGATGTTTTTTAAAATACATTAACTTCTGTGGTCTTTTTCTTTTTCTTTTTTTTTTTTAATGAGTGATGATGTTTGATGGGAGGGAAGTTTATTTCCAGACTAGTAAGATAGCATACTGTTGCTTTGAGTTAATTATGTATTCACAGCTTCTTTCTACTTTTCTTTGGTTCAGAGTAAATATTAAAAAACTCACTGTTTCAAAATCTTTACATTTGCTTTTGCACTCACCATAAAATTAAATGCCTTCTAGATCTAATAAAATGGATTGACATAATTTTTAATTATATAAGTGTTTGTTGGTGGAGCCGGCTGTAAATATGAATTTAATACTAGGAAAAAAATTTAATGTGATTTCTGGAACTACCAAATTTTTACTTTCTAGAAAGAATAGTTATTAGTCTCTCATTTATTGAATGCTAAATAGATTTGTTTGATGTCCACCCATGTTTATTCAGGTTGGCTCCTGCTCTTGCAAACTGCTAGCTTGTTTTCTATTGTTGGGAGAGCAGCAGGAACTTATTATTTAAGAACAGAATTAAACAATACTTACAATTTTTTAAGGGAGACTTCCTACATTCTGCAGCAGCTAACCTTTTTACACTTTTCAAAATGTTATTGTCATAATGAATACCTGAGACTTTGTAAGCAGTTTTCTGCAGCAGTCAGTAACAAGTGTTACTGTGCAGCACATGAGAGATCGTTTTTTGCTGGAGAGGTAAAAGTCAGTGCTGAGTAAAGGGGAAGGATCTCATCCCTCAGTCTGCTGGCAGGACTCTTCAAATACCTTTTATTATTCTGCTCACTAACAACAGAAGCCCCCCTTCTCTCATAGAATGTTATCTTAAGCCACATAAAGCGAAATTCTCCAAATAATCACAAATAATTTTGATTAATTCAGTTCTGGCTTTGAAGACTTCTAGGGTCTGATTTCATATCAAAGCCATATAAGCTCAGTTTTACCTTGGCATTTTTGAGCAGAAAAACTCAAGGAGTAATTCAAGCACTTAAGTCCCTTTGAGCACATTTATGTCCCTAGCCTGGCTTTCCAGCTTCCCAGGGAATCCTGAGGGCAGCTCAGAGAGAGCCCCTACTTTGCATCATGGAGAGACTCTTCAACAAGATTTATCAACCAAAGGATTTACCTGGAAAATAGACTCCTTTGAAGTAAGGCTGCAGCTTATTTTCTATTGCACTGACAACTGCAAAATGCTGGCAGTTTTTCTGTTACAAGTTCAGCCCAATACTGGTATTTTGAATGGTCTTTGGTAGGGCATGAGAAGGGTGCAGAAGTGAGAATAACCAGAATGCCTGCAAGTGAGCTGAGCAAAGTCAGGGAGCAGAGAACATCAGGTTTGTTATGAGAGGAATTGAATTCAGAGTTGCTTTTAAAGTCTCAGTAGAGCACTTTTCTGCTGAGAAGTGCTTATTCAAGTTCAATTTGAAATATTTTGCAGAAAGAAATTTCTAAAAAAAACCCCTTTTTTGATGGCTAACATAATTATATTAACATTGACATATAATAACAGTTTGTGTCTAAGATAATTGAGAGAGTGACTGTTAGAGTCAATATACGAAAAATGCCTTCCTGTAGGATTTGGGAAAGAACCGACTGTCAGCATCTTGCAATGATTAAAAGTGCATCTATATATTTGCCATCTCTTGAGGGCTGTTACAACTCAAAACAGCACTGACTGTCACCACGGGAAATGAAAAATTTCTCTTTATAAGAAGTCTATTTTTTGCTTGATACTCTTGAGTAATTCTATGTAATAATTACTCTCAGTGGCTACAACAAATGTACCTGTTGTATGCCCATGGCCTGTTTGTGTCCTTCTGCTCATGGTGCTGTTCTGAACCTCTTGCAAGTTGTTTGGGCTTCCCTCTTCATTAGTTAGTATTGGACTCAAAAACTATAAAATGGTGGGGGCCTGTGTTATGGCTGAGTGCAGAGAAGAAACTGGTTAGTGACAGTTTCTTGAAGAGACAACCATATAAAGGGAAGGGACCTTCCCTGATTTATTTATTCGCCTTGCTATAACCAAAATGCCACTTGGGGATTGCTCTGTTGGATCAGGATCAGTCCCATTTCTTCCTGGGGCTGTTTAATGAGGGGATAGATATTGGTCATTTTTTGAGGAGGAATCTGTGTTAGGGAAATAGAGTAAATCTTGAAGCAACTAGAAATTGGCCGAACTCAGCTGAGGATGCAAGAGGTGGGTACCATTGGGTGGTGCTGCTCTGCAGGGCAGGTCTCTCCTCCAGCAGCTTCTCTGGTACATCTCAGACCTTCAGCAGAACCCTGGAGCTTGGGCTGAAGCAGGGGAGGAGGATGCAGGGACCTGCCTGTAGGAGGAGGGGAACAATCTGTGTAGAACCAGGAAAGACGGAAAATAGATTGATATTTCTGTTTAGACACCTGTCTGGAGCTGGTGTTTTAGGTGGAAAACTGGCTTTTACAGCTACAACACCCTTTTTAAAGATGAAGGATTGCTATGGAGAGGAGGATCTACCTAACCAAATGGGGCAACAGCACCTTTGCCAAAAGGCTGGCCAGCCGCATGAGGAGAGCAACTTGGGAAGTAAGGATACCATACGTGAGGATGCAGAATGGTGGTTACAAGAGACACCTCAGAAACAATGAAACAGGGCAAAAGACACCTGTATAAAATGCATGTACATGAATGTGTGAGGCCTGGAAAACAAATGGGAGGAACAACTGCTCTGGTTGTGGTCACAAAATCTACAGTCAGGCTGCATCACTTGCGAAAAAGGGGATTGATTTACTCCCTCTACATGTCACGTGTGTGGCCATATCTAGGCTACTACATACAGCTTTGGACAAGCCCCCTTCTCAGTGCAAGAAAGACATTCAGCAGAGGCCCCCATGGTGGTCAGGGTGGCAATGCTTGCCCTGTAGGAAGAGGCTGAGGGAGCAGGGCTGGGAGCAGGGATGTACTTAGGGGTTCTTAGCAGCAGGCCTGCATGCTTGTGGAGAGGTTATTGAGGAAAGCGACCAGCCACGTATGGGCAGGATGTGAAAGGCAACTTGCAGAAGCTGAAATAAAGGGTTCAGACCCCATGTGAGGAAGAAATATTTCCCTATGAGGACAGCCCAGCAGGGAAGCAGGCTGCACTCGCTTTGGTGCATTTTATGTAGTAGAAATTGGAGTAGCTGCAATTTATCCCAGTTCTGTCTTGGTAATCTAAGGAGAGTCAGGAGTGATTGACATGTACCTAGCTGATCTTATCTTCATGTGTGGATCAAACGTGCCATGTCATCTCATGGGCTTTGGGGAATAATATCATGAACTGCTTTACGCTTCTTATTTTCTTAGTCATATGCAAAATTGTCAGGGAATGTAATGCTGGCCTTTCTGAGGCTGTATCTTTTCTGTTCACAAATTCATAAATGCAGTGGATATGTTTGCCTTTCTTAACACCTTAGAAGTGTTCCAGTCTTCTGTTTTAGAAGGAGGATTATAATAGGAGGATTATGCTTGTAGAAGTACAGGGAAGCTAGTTCAGCATACAGCTCTCTGAAGTTATAATTTGGTTACTAAATCTGGTCTTTCTCATTTGTTAACCATAAGTGTAGAACATAGGAATTAATTTTGCTCAAATAATATCTGAATTTGCAGATGTAGGGATTTCACCATTCTAAATATAATATTTTGATTTTTCAGTAAATGAAAGCTATATTATATGTTCTGGGAACAGTGCCTTGATCACGCACTTCACACACTTAGCATGTCATAAATTATTTAGACAATTCCATTTTAATATTAGAGATGTGACAGTTCTATCCAAAATAAAACTTCAGCACAGACAGATTCTGCCAGTCTGGCTTTAGGCATCTGCCTAAAGCGCTAATGTAAGAACTTGTGATGTTTCAGCTCAATTTGTAGAAGCTATGTAGGGCATTCAAAGTAAGAGATAATAGGATGGACATAGCAGACTCCTTCAATCATACCCAGTCCTCCCACAGTACTTTTTTGGTCTTCTCAAGTATAAATTCAAATTCATTTCAGAGGAATAGAGATTTCAGAAAGAACTTATACTTACCTTATACATTACAAATAAAATTTGCTGCTGCTTTGCACATACTGATGAATTTACCTTGGATTTTTTGGGTTACATCAGCCAGTGAGCCAGGGGATGTAACAAAGGTTCATCTGTTTCCTCACAGGAAAGTTAGTGCAACAGAATGCTGATTCAATTATCTCCAAAAGAGGGTACATAATTTCAATGGTGAATAACTTTCTAGATATTCTAATCTATTTCTCTACAGTACAGCATCAGCTTTTGCAGACCTTTTTCTTGACATTTTCACTAGTTTGACTTGGCCGTGGGATGTGTTCTTGTCCTTGATCTCTTCTTGCAGAGATTTAGTTGCTAATTGCATGTTTGACAATAGAGTTACATATTTGGTACTGGGGAAAAATCTGAAGCAGACTTATGGAACATTTCAGCCCTCTTTTCATATAGCTTGCACCATACCTTTTTTTCTGTTTTGTCAAAAGAATCTGTATTTTTCCACTCCTTGTGGCTGTCTCTAAATTGTGTCTTATGGGTGGTAACTGTTGTTGTTCTCTGTCTAGAGTAATGTATAGAGGTGAGTATTGTTTCCAGAGAGATTCACAGAGTGGTTCACACATAATTTCTTTTATAAATCAGTTTGGGTTTTAGACTGGGTTTATATTTTTAGTCTTGGTATGAAATCTGCACACCCACGCACAGGCAGTTACATATATCCTGTGCTTAGTTTGGGGAAAAGGACCCCAGGGACCAGATTATGATACTCTGCTTTTTACTGTACTGGAACATGGGATAGGTCACATTCGGTAAGGTCACTGATTTACCATTGAGTTAGTCTCTTCATTAAGCTCCAACACATGACTAAGGAATTGAAAACTGGAGCACAGATGAGGCTGAAGAGGTGAAGCTCCAGTCAACATGGTGGGCAAAATGCTGAAGACCAGTTTTGGGCCTCTTTTTTCTGTCCTGTGTAGACTACCCTGAAGGTGAAAGAGTTTGGTCACATATTCAATAATTTTAGCTTTAATATTTCAGACTTGTATGTGGTAAGTGTAACATAAAGGCTTTGGAGGACAAAAAGAGCTGATGATGTAATGAGGCTGTTAAAAAGTCAATGAAAAGTGAACCCAACCTTTGTGTAATCAAAGTGCTTTACAGACTTAATCCCCAAAAAGAATTTGGAACTCTGAGCATATTTTGGCTGCATGGTTTAAATGTGAACACTGTTCTGATTTAAATGTGCAAAAAGTCATGCATAATAGATATTTTTCCCCTTAGCTAAAGCCTGATGAGACTGTAGTTTAAATGTTTGACTTAATATCTAAAATCAGAATTTTACAGGGGTTTGCTATCACACTCTGATTGCTCAGCTACCTTGATGTTTTAATTAGTTGGCTGAAGATATTTTCAGTCTGATCGTAAACATGAATATGTACCTTGCTGAATTTGGCAGGCATACGAGTTTCTTTGCTTTCTTAGGACTGGTGACAGGTTAAGCACATCTTTGAATAACTTCTGTAATTGTGGCAAAATGTGGAGTGCCTTTTGCTCCTTGAGCAAGTTTTTTTTACCTGCACAGTTGGACAGAGCAAAGATGACCTTCGATTTCTAAGCTGATAGCAGTTTGCCTGATAAAGAAGGTGACGGAAATCTAAATATCTCATACTGGAGCTTATAAAGACCTCTAGATAACCAGCTCTGGATGGTAAAATGCAGTATTTCTTATGTGGGAGTACCCTGCTGGCTTTGGTGTAGGTTACCTAATGTTCTCCTTTCCACATTTGCAGATACTGCTCAGAGAGCTTGAGCACTGCCCTGACTTTGGCTGTTCCCAAACACTGCCCTGACAAGGTAAATCTAGTGCTGTATTTGGAATCATCTGGAATGTTTATGTATGAGTAAGAACAACTGGGTTAGTTGTATTGATTTGTGACTAAGTCATTCAGCTATTGATTCAATATGTTACTGGCAAGTAACACACTGCATTGCAGAGTTATATGCCTGCTAATCAGCTCTGTTGTTCACTACTGACTGATTTGGTTTTCCTTTCTAATGGAAGCTAAATCCTTAGCTGGAAAAGGCTGAAAACATATTTCTGTTGCTACCTCTCAGTTTCTAACCCTGACACAACACTTGCTGTTGGGCTGATTCTTGCCATGCAGCTGCATGCCAGGGGCAGTGCAGTTGGTGTTGAAAGTTTCACTGGGCAGACAAAATTCAGAATGCTTTAGAAACTTTGCAATATCCTCTGAGAAACAGGTCACTTTTCTGATCAGCTATGTACTGTATAGCCACTTGGTCCTCCTGGCCCTCAATTGGCAAAGCATGATGTTTTTGGGTATGCAAGGAAACAGAGCATTTGCCTTAGAGCCTTAGTGCCTGCAATTGTCTGTGTTTGGGTGGGTGCTTCAGGGACACTCCCTCTGCAGCTGGGCTGGGCTCTGCAGCAGCTTTTCTTCTGATTTGTACAGTTGCATAATAAATTCATGAAAAAGGCAGCGTGGATATGCTATATTAAACTATCATTGTCCTGTATTTGTCTGGCTGCTCCTATGGGATTTCACTTGTACTTGGTTTTTAAGCAGGAAGCTGAAGGGACAGCCCCTGAGATGAGTGCCTGCAATTGGCACTGAGGTTCAGGGAACAGTGAGCTTGTAATGCTTTTTCATGTCACTTAAGAGGGATCAGAAACCTAAGATGAATGAACTTTTTTCTTTTTTTTTTTCTAAGCTGTCCCTTTCTTCTTCATTTCTTGCAATAATTTTTAGGTTCTGTAAAAATAGTTCCAAGTAATGCACTATCGAGTTGAAAGGCCCTCTTGGAGAAACTGTGAGAATACCACACTTCTGCTGGCTCTTGTACCAACGCTTTTATGAAAGTTCTCTGAATGCTAAAAAAAGCTTTATTTGGAGGGAGAGACTTGCCCTCAGTGAATGTGTTTGACTTTCCCTAAGGCTATTAAGCAGCTAGTACCTCACTGAGAGACCAGGGGACAAATCATGGTACATTACTACAGGAATTCTGCTTTTCTTTGAAATATAGAAAGGCTGCTGCATCAAAGAAGTACTAAAGTCTTTTTATTGAAAAGGGTTTATTAGAGGTGAGATACTAAACCTGTCCTTGTTTGAGTCTCAGTGTTTCTGTACTGAGTTATAGCTGTAACAATTACCCTTGTACATTTCAAATTACCACAAAAATTCATGTAATAAGGAATTTTAAAAGAATATTACTCCAGTTACCTTTTCTTTTAAGGGAGCACGATGTCTTATGAAACTATAGTGTTTTGGACTAGAGGCTTTTCTTTTCCAATGAAGGCTTTATAGAACATGAGTATGTGTTTTAAAGTACGAGGTTGGCTTTTGCTTCCCTGTTCTAGAAACTTAAGATAGATATTTGAAAACCAAACTTCTAGAAATGATGCAAAGATGATTTTTATTATGCCAAACATATTTTAAAAAGTGCGGAGTTGTCATATTTTGAATATATATGTATGTATGGATTGGTTGAAAGCTTTAAGCTTAGTTCAAGGTATATGTTCTAGGTAAAGTGCGGTTGATTTAGTAACTGTTTGGTATGCAATAGCAATCCGAGGTTTTGCTTGTTTCATTTAAATATTTAATTCTGAATTTGTTCTACTCCAGCTGTAGTGAAGATATGAGGAGTTGAGCAGCAATTACTGCAGTTGTCACAAAATTAATCATTAATGTAGGACAGGCAAAGTGAAAATTACACTTTCAGCACTTTCTCTGGCCTGACAGATACCCTTCAGTTTCTGCTGCTGTCGGTTACATATGTTCCCCTTTGCAGTGATGGACTTTCCCTGGGCTTCAAATAACAGGCACGAACTACGAGTCACTGCTTGCTGGTGGAGGATGCAGACCTTGCAAAGAATTCAGCTTGGCTTTTAGACCAGGACTCTGAAGTTCTTTCTTTTGCCTCTGGCAGAGAGGTAAAACGAATGAGTGCAGTTTTCTCCTTGTGAAAATAAAACAGATTTAGCTATTATTTGTAGTAACAACTATCTAGGACAGTTGGTTTCAAACTTATTGATTTATGGAACGAGGAAGAATTAAATTCTGCAGTAGAGTATTTAAAATATATTGAAACCATTTGTTTTTTAAACCCGTGGTTTTGCATTGTAACATTTTTGAGTCACTATTTTTAATTGAAGCCAAGTGCTGAGTTCAGAATGAAGAAAGTTACATTAGAGTTGATTTGTTAGGCGAAATGACTGAAAAACTGAAGTCTGTGCATGAAACTGAAAATTGTCAAATAATTTACATAATTTTTTTTTGGTTGTTTTGGTTACAATTTTTTTGGAAAAAAAGAAGCTGGGAAAAGGAAGTACCCAGAGAGAAATTTCTTCTAATCCTCCTATTTGAAAGTCCCTAACCCCTTCTAAAAAAGGAAGAAATCTGCTGTCTTACTGTGCTGGGTGTTCTAGAGTCTGCCTGACAGGCGGCAAGAAGTCTTTTGATGATCAGCGAGTTGCTTTTGAAGTGGGAGAATCTGGATGACTAATAGCTGGGACCATTTTCAGTGATGTGTAGCCTCACTGATGTGTAGCAGGAATAAATATTTCACCAAACTGGGTGATGTCTCAGATTTGTGTTTCTTGGTTTTGAGGATGCCATTCCATCCACCAAGTAATCAGTTTAATTGATGTTCTCTAAGAATTGTTTGCTGAGAAATCTTTGTGTGTTTGCTTTTAATCTATTCTACCAGAAACGGCCTGGAACAAGCTGGCAGATGCTTACAGTGACTGTGCTCCTTTCCCTTTTGCCTGGTGCTGAAAGTGGGAAGAGAGCTGGCTTAGATGTGCTGCTTTCTAAAGGAAGAGTTTATGGAATTCATGACAGCTAGGAGAAGAGATACATATTGAAAAGCAAAAGAGAAAATAAGGGACAATGATAACTGAGGAACTGTAATCTGCTACTCTTATTTACTTTAGCTGATCTTAAAGCCATTGGCTGTTGTCTGTATACTTTTATAGTGATATTGCAGGAAGTTAGTGGTAATCTCTCACATTAGAAATGGAGTTGATGAAATAACTGCAAGTCTTGACTCTTTCTGAAGAGCAGTCCTGGCTGTGCTCCCTCCCAGCTTCTTTCACACCTGCTTGCTGGCAGAGCATGGGAAACTGAAAAGTTACTGACTTAAGGTAAGCCCTATTTAGCAACAATCAAAACATCAGTGTGTTGTCAATGTTATTCTCATACTAAATCCAAAGCACAGCACTGTACCAGTGACTAAGAAGAAAATTAACTCTATTCCAGCCAAAACCAGGACAGCAATGTTGGTTGACTAGACAATTCCTTGCTTTGTGTTGGTGTTTGGGCAGAGATTTCTGACAGGTGTGAGATATATGGATAACAAGGAATAGGAAAAATTGAATCTGAAACCCCTTTTTGTGTGTATCTGAAGTAGAGACAACATTGCCTTTATTAATCTCTTTACCCCCCTTCACACACTCGATGTGTCACAAAATAAGAAATCCTTTAGGTCATTCCTCTGAATCATGGCTGCTCAGCCTGAAGAAGCTGCACTCCATCAATGATCCGGGGGAGGTATATGTGTGTAGGTAAAAGAATTTGAAAATTCCAACAAACTAATTTAGCATTGATTGTAAACAATTTACAGACTTCTGAGTGCTCCTTTGACACACCTGCTGACATTGCACCTAGGTCATGTTGTACCTGCTTCACATAGGAGAACTTACTGCTTGTGTCTCATCTGAACTTTCCATTTTGCTTATAGAAGAGCTAAAAGTGGATTAACTTCATTGTTCCATTTAAATCTGACCATTTATAAGCCATTTTTATAGAAATTTATTCTTTATTCAAACAGTATACTTATTTTTGTTGTCCAGCAATTTTCTCAGTTTTCATTCAATTTCTCAACTGACTGACTGTGTGAGGATGAGCCTTGGTAGAACGTGTACCACCAGTAAATCCTTGCATTGCAAATTTGCTTTTGCAAGATCTGCAGATGCACATCTAGATTTCTTCTCTTCCCTAACTTTTGGGAAGTGTGGGAATCAAATTCTTTCCTGCCTGGAAGATGGAGTTACATTATTATATTGTTGACTATAAGCTGGATGAGAAATTTGGGCTGTATTTTGACCAGTCATTCTTTAGGATAGTTGACTCATCATTTATGAGATCAAACTACTACTTCTTTCATTTTGTAATATGAATGGGTGAAGGGAAGAGGAAGCTGTCTAAGTAATTAATTATTATAAAGAATCCATAAGAATTTATAGATTGCTTGCTTGAGGTTAGTGACTCAAGACTTTTGGCATTCAGTCCATCACTTCTGCATTTTTCTACGTGCAGGGGATAAACATAAAGTAATTTTACATTCCTTGAAATCATAACACTCTTAGAAAAAAAAAAGTGTGTGTTTTTGTTTTGGTGTTTTAAACTGAATTGTACATTTTTGAGTCACGACATTGTTTTTCCTGTTGGGAGGAAAAATTAATGTATGAGCCTCTATCCATTTTTCATTCTAAAGTAAGAAGTACTAAACAATTACATGTACAAAGATGTGATTTTTTTATTCAGCACAGCAGCATGCTGGTCTGCAAGTAGATCTGCTGATTTAAATGGTGTTGTTTCTGAATACTGCTAGAAGAGTTAGAACAAATTTGGAAGGTCGTATTTGATTCTGATGAGGCTAAAGCTGCAGAAAAGTGTTCAAAACATGTACAAGTTGCAGAACATGGCCTTATTACAAATGGGTAATTATGCAGATGTGAGTGTGGTCTTCCATGTGTGGAGATGTCCTCCTTCAGTAGAGAAATGATACCTTTTAGTGGTATACCACCTTATATCAAGGTGGTGTGCAGAACATTTCACCTATTTTCTATTTCAGAAATGGACTGTTCTTGCATTTATTTCAAAATTCTGTTCAATGGGTTTGTACATAAAATTGCAGAACAAAGATTATTTTTCTTGGTTATCTGTTATAGGCCATTCACAAGTAGCTCTTGGAAATGAGGATTGGAAGTCATTAGGAAGAACATCTTTGTTCTCTGTCGTGTTACTGGGTAATGAACTGTTTGTTGAATAGCAGTGGTGAGCACCTGATGGCCACCAGCAGCTGATTCTCCATAAAAATGATAATACTTTTACATAAATAAGTATTGATTTCATTTTCCCTCTGTCTTAGGGAATTATATGATGCTTATTGTTTATTATCTCTTCGGCTAACAGAAGTTGGTAGTGGAAATACTGATAACATGGATTCCTGAGTCTGTCAGGAGCCTGGTGAATAGTCTGTTGGATGAGCCTTCCCAAGTCCAAAGGCCCCTGGGTGTGGGAAGCAGTGCTGTGTTCAGTGCTCTGGCAGCCGACTTTTTTTTTTTTTTTTCCTCCTTTCCTATCTGTGGAGAAATACAGTAAACTGGAATGATGAACTCTCTTAATCCTGACTGGATAAGGAATGTCCTTCTTGCTACCATAAACTTTCTCTTGAGAAGCCTTTGCCTATTACAAAATGGACACATTGGTCTGTAATATTACTAGTTCTGCAACTATGTATGAAGAAGGGCTCAGTCATCCAAATTACGATGCTTAAGTATTTTTGATGCTTAAGTAGGAAGAAGATAATCCTTTCCTTCACCTACTCTCAAGTATTGAACCCGAAACATTCTAAACATGTTTCTTTTCTGTTCATCTTGACTTTCTCAGACTTGAACTCGTGCTTTTTCTGGGAAGTCTACCTTTGTTTTGTAACTCTTTGTGTCAAGCTGAAGATCTTACTTGGCCTCTGGCTCTTCTGGGAGCTCAACTGTATCCTATGCAAAATGTCTTATTTCCACAAAAGCTCAGTCTCACATTATACCTGTTGTTTCTGGACAGATTTGGGTTGATATATCAAAAATAATTAGAAAAATAGTTTGTAGTACTGTTCTTTGCTTCACACAGGAGAAGATGTGATGTCAACTGAAGAGGGAGTTAAACATCAGTCTTTATCCTTGACTCATTTAAAGAAATGAATTATTGCACAGAGGTGAGGGACAATTGTTTCTTCTTCATTTGAACTTTCTGCATGTTGCTGTGAATGTGGGCATGGGGCAAGATAAATGTCACCTGATTTTTGCTTAGCTCTTCAAAACGCAGCAAGGGCCAGGGAGCAGGGGAGCAATACCATCTAAGAATATGGACTGGAGCCCTGGCTTCCCTTTTAATGGTCAGTTGTTCTTCAGCCTAAAAAACTGGTCTCCTGCTTGTTCATTGTGTTCTTGATAATGATGTTTCTTTCTACAGAGGGCTGGTAAGTCTCTTTTTTCTCCAGTAGAGTGCTGTCAGAACATTTTCCTAATCAGTGGAAAGACAGGAAGAAATCTGTGAAACAATCACAAGAGTTTTTGTGGAAGGAGAGGGATTGCTGTGACTGCTACGTGTTCATTACCCTCTAATGAGACAAGAAATGTATTGAAGTATCTAGACTTTCACAAGAAGTAAGTTGGCCTGATGGGCAGGAAGAGAGAGCGATACATTTTTATAAATAAATTTCTATCAGTAAACATGATTTTCTTCATCGAAATGAAGAGGAAGTGTGAACCAATACTATGTTAAATAGGATAAATGTTAGCTGGATGCAAATGCAAACTCAAGAATGTTTTTTAATACTTCATTGAAACAATGGATTAATGTTTATTTCTGATGACTAAATCCATTAATAGATATATTTCTTACTAACTTAGATAAATGAGCTTTTCAGGCAATTTTGTTATTCCCTCAGGACATGGTTTCCACTTGCCTGAATATTGCTCTAATTAGATGATGACACAGTATCCCAATAGCTTTTTTTTTTAAAGATACGGGACCTCTGCAGCTAGACAATAAGTTTAGTTTGGCTTCTTTGTTTTTAATTAATGAAAAGAAGGTCTTTTGTTTGAAGCAATCAGATGATAGTCTGGGGATATGAAGTATCTAGTATCATCCCAGGTAGGGTAGAACAGATAGAAGAACTTATGGGAACTGCCTTCTGCAGCAAAGATCTTCCATACCTTCTAAATTCAGTCTATGTTCTCCATTTTTGTGGGCCTTCAAATAATTAAATTCTTATTTTGCCAATTTAAGAATCGCCCCACTCCCTAACTGGCTTTCAAACAAAAGTGATTGTTTGAAGTTCTATTACAAAAATCAAGGGGTACTGAGGAAGCTGAACTTCTTAAAAACAGTTTGCTAGGTGCAGTTAATGGAAACCTATAGAAAGGTTATTAGATGGTGCAGGCTGTTCTTCATATTTGTGTGATAGCTCATGACTGTAATGTGAGCTACCAATGTGTGGCTGACATGGGAGGAAACAATCTGGCTTTAGATAATGGATCTGCAGGGAAAGAAAGAAATCCTTTTGAAATCACCTACAAAGCTGAGGCTACAATGACAGGCTGCATTTTCCAACAACTGTTTAAAGGGTTTTTGCCTGACACAAGGCATCACTCTGTTTCTTCCACCTCTTTCTGTGACAGTGCTCACTACTGTCATTGCTCTGGTTCATGAGCACACCAGAATGAGAGTCCCTGGGTGGGAATTACGTTGCTTTTCTTACTACCTGCTGCATGCTTGACCTATGTAGAATCATTCTTAGCACATGTCAACACAAAAGAATGACTTGTCTAGCTTTATCTAGAGAATAATATTGGGCACCTGCATTTAAAAATAAAGACCATAGATCTTGAATTATGGAATGATAAGGCTGTATCATTTAATGTAAGGAACCAATGAAGGTCATCTAAGCCCTGATTGGAGCAGGGGCTGAATTAGATTCAGAGTTAAGTCAGGGTACTTATGGCCTTGTCCTGCTGAATTTTAAATAGCTTCAAGAATGTAGATCCCCAGACCTCTCAGGGAAATCTGTTCCAGTGCTTATCCATACTCAATGTGACCCTTTATTCCCTTTTATATCTAGCAGTAATGTGCAATGTCACAAATAGTGACTATTGTCCTTCTCCTTTCACTGTGCTCATCTGAGAAAATGGTGACATCTTCTTTATAACCATCCATGAGGTAGAAGACACTATGTTTATACCTGAGATCTTGAAGTTAGGTTTGATCTGAGTAGAATTAACAGGTAATATTGAGAACGCATGAAGAGTAGAGCATTCAAGCAATAGAGATGGAAGCAGAAGTCTGGGGATTGGGATTTGGGATACAAAGGCTCAGTCTCTTGCTCAGCTTCAGTCAAGGTCAAAATGTAGATCTTTCTGCCTCTGGCAAAGAGACACTGTTAGAATTTTAGTTTGTCAGGGGCAAGGCCAGGATTTCAGCATCATGTGAGTTTACAAAATCTCCAGTGCCAGTATAGGGTACAACCTAACTTTAAGAACTATCATGAGACCAAAGGTAGTTGTCTGTTTTCGTGGGCAATGATAAGGTGATATTAAGTAACTATTTGCTTTCATAAAATATGTGACTTGACAGGAATGTTGATATGGGTTTTGACTTAGTCTTAGGGGAAATTGATAAATCAAGAAATTTAAAAGCTGTTAAATAGTCTTGAAATTTTGAGAATAGGCTCATCAACTGCATGTAATTCTGTTTTAATTCCATTTTCCCTAAATGAAACAAGCCCTTTACAGTCTCATTTTGAAGGAATACAAACAGTGAGTTCAGCAAATGAGGTGTATAAATGTGTGAACAGGACACAGAATGTCAACACAGATATGGCCTTTTTTGCTTTTGCAGTTGTCACTGCCAAGGGAGTAAGTGACATTCAGCATTGGCTTCAGTATCATAACGTGGCATTCCCCTATGGCAGTATCCCAATGACGGAGGCAGAGTTTCAGAGTGAGAAGAGCAGAAGTAAATATCTCCTTTTTCTCTCCCTTTTTAATGAGAGATTTTGTGATGTTTTCCTTTGTGTGAAGCATAATCTAAGGCAATAAATTAAGTGCTAGTGAAAGACTTTCTTCTAGGGAAAGAGTTTTCAGCAGAGGGGAGCACAGAGAGCAAGGATGCCTCAGTGGCTACAGTGCGGGTCTTGGAGAATGGGGCTTATTTAACTTCTTTCTCTGAGAGAGATTTGTTATTAAATGGCTCTTTCCTCACTACCTGTGCTGTCTGAAGGGCATTGAAAACAGAAAGCTGGAAGGCTGAGAAGGGCACAGATTGTTAGGTGTTGAAAGCTATGTTGATACTTGTATGATAGAAATTCTGATTTCTAGTCCCAGCATCCTGGTGGAGTGGGTGTAGGAGAATTGCCCAGGTTCAATGGGCAAAGATCATCCATAGCCTTTATGCAAGGGAATGGTACCACCTATCACTCTCTGGGTACAGAAGTAACTTGAAATCAGGGTAAAGAAGGAGAGGTCATACCATTTTGGCAATTTCAAGGTACATAGCTTGAGAGGTGATCTGGATCATCACATCTTACTAGTCTTTCAGAATCACTAGTAGGTGCTGAAGTGAAATGCTCCCCTGAGCAGTGCTAAATTCCATCAAACCTGTAAATGCTGAATTGTGTTCAGTCTTGCACAGGACTGAGATACACTGCCTTACCTTGAACTTCACTTCAAAGCATTAAAGCAAAAATTGAAAGTTTTCTGAAAGTTGATCTTGTGATTAAAAAGAAAAAAGCTAAAAGGGTTGGGAGGGCTGGCTTTTATGAGTCTGTGTGGGGAAATTTGTTTTCATTGTGTCTCAATTGCAAAAACTTCAAGAAACTGCTTTTCTATCGGACCTGGCATGCCACCACCTTTATTGTTTGGTGTACCTCTGATTCCATCCAAGTCACCTATTGAGTATATGCGCTCTTTATTTCCTGGCAAGCAGGAGGGTCATCCTTCATATAAGCCATGGTGATGAATTGTCTGGAGAACATTGGAAGGATATAAAATTTACTCTAAAGAACAGTTAGATATTGTTCTGTCTTTGACCTTGAGGTTTCCCAAGTGTTGGTTGCATCTATGATGATGACAGAATAAGCAAGAGGGTTATTTTCCCATTGTTAACCTGGTGCACAGAATGGGGCATGCTGTCATATGCTGGATCACCCAGACCCTACTCATGAGTACGTGCATAGTTTTGACAGACTTGCTTCAGTGTTTACATCTTTTTTTTTTTTCCCCCTGCGCATAATAAAGATATTCAGCTGTTTAAGAAAGAGTATCTTATTTGTATCTCAACAGTAAGTTTAATTTTTTTGTTTAAGCTCTGATATCTGGTCTCAATGAATTACAGAAATAAATTGCTTATTTGAATGTAAAACTATCTGATTTTGTGCCTAAGTTTATGCCTTATCTACTTTTAGGTATTTTCAGTCCTCATAGATGCAAAAGTTGAGACTTCTGCACACCTTGAGCTTGGATTTCAATAAGTTTTATGTATTGATTTGCAGCAATGAAGGTCTTTTATTTTTGTCAGCTGGTCCTTTCTTAAGATTTTTCTTGGAAAACTTACAGTGATATACTGTCATAAAAGAAAGAAGAATGTAACTGGAATTGAGTTCAAGATAACTTTTTGGTTGCTACATTTGGTTTATTCTGATTGCTCAGAGAGCAAAGATCTGACAACAGATCTTTGATTAGGTTCTACACTTGATAAATGTTTTCAATATGTCTATTTCTATTACAGAATCCAGAAAACGTGCAAATCTTTTTCTTCACCCTAGAATGCAGTCCCACCTCTTGGTGTCTTGATGTGGACTTGCTTCAGGGTACAGCTTAGTCATTTATTTGTAGGTGATTTCATCCAGTAATTGTGACTTGTAGGAATCTGGTTTTGAAAATACTTCTTTTCAGTGTCATGTTCACTGACTTCCATGTCAGTGTTTCCGCTGGTAAGTCCACTTTTCAAATGTCATTTTTTCTTTTCTTGCCCACGTACCTGAATATACTCACAAGATTTTAAATAGAGAATTTAAAAAAATAAAGTAATAAAAATCAAGTGCTCTGACACGTGACCTCATTGGATTTGTTCAAAACCATGTGGGAGACTTTTAAAGTGTTAAAATGCTGCATTTCTGAAACTTCTACGGGGCGAGAAAGTAATTGTATCTAATTTACTGGAAAGAACTGAGAAGACTTGAATATAGCCATGTTCTGGATGGGTAAGATTAAATTGGACCTTTACAGCTGAAATAATACAGCAAGTAAATGCCTTACTTTACTGACTCGCAGAGCCACCTGTATCTATTAAGATACCAGGGCCCTCCTGAAGTCAGAGAGAATGGTGCTGGTGGGTGGAACTGTGTCTCCTTGGTTTGCACGGTCTCTCACTGCAGCTGGAACAAAATGAAAAGAAAATGACAAATACCAATTAGTTATGGCTTTTTGATGCAGATGAGACTTGGAAGACACCTGGCCCATCTCTTGCTGAAATGTTTCAGAATGAGCCTGGTGCTATATTTGGAGCAGAACTGTAACTGGACAGATTATTTTCTGACTCACTCTAAGCCATTTAAACTGCAAGGCTCTCATCCTGCTGAGTGAACGTGGGGTGAATCTGGCTGCTGCTGAAGAAAGTCTGTGGATTCACTATGCAAGAAAAGAGTACCATTAATGCTTAATGCCATGAAGCAGTTGCTATACCTGGTGACTGTTTAGCTGTTGTAATTTAATGAAAGAGGGGTGTGCACATATGCACGTATGATTTGTGTATATAGTTTGATACAGAGGCATGGATTATAGTTTGCCTGTGGGTGACTGTAGATCCTTTGGATGAAAGATGATCTGCTAATGTGCTGCTAAGTTTATTAATATCCAGCAGAGCAGCTATTATCCATTTTATCAACAGATTACAGTGGTTGGTTTATGGTTCCTTTTTTGCCTTCTCATGACTTGTCAAATTGCTTCCAACTGAGTATCAATGTTTCAAATCTACAATACCTGCAGAAGGCACTGCAAGTAGATAAAATTAATCTTTCATGGTGCAGCCGATTTTCTTTGACTGCAAAACACCAGTGCTTTCTTAGTGGGAGGCATTAATGTCTATCTGCATTTGTTTTTTAAGAAACTCATAGATTTTTACTGAAAAATTCATTGAGCATCACTCTGACTTAGAGAATTTGCTGTATTGTATGACCTAAGTGCTGTACTTGTCACTCAGCAATCCAAACAAGTAGAGCATGCAGATCAAAACCATGCATGGAGTTTTGCTGTGGAGTTTACTGCTGGAGAATTTCTTTTCTTGATGCAACTCCTGAATTTTGAGTAATTGAATAGGAATGATTGAGCATACATAAATTTCCAATGTATTAATGATTTTGGAACTTGTTTCAAAGCTTATTGAAAGCTTATTTGTGGAAGAGTCTTTTGGTTTCTTAATAGCTTCAGATGTCTAGTAATTAATTCAATGATCTGCATTATTCAGAGATCATTGGTATTTCAAATATGTTATTTGAAATTTGACAACTGTAGTGGTTTGGTTCAAAACACACATTACTGTTTACCTTCTGTGAGATAAGAAGAGCAAAGCAGGCACAAAACTTGAAAGCATATAAAGAAGTTTATTAATAGACCTAAAAGAAGGAAGAAAAAAACCAAAATAAAATCATACCACACCTTCAGAACACTTCTCCCCCACCTTTCTCCCTTCTCCCACTGACACTGTAAAAAGACAACCCTTGAGATGTTCAGTCTGTTTACCACTTCTATAATAACCTTGTTCAGTTCATTTAGGAAGAGGAGTCTCTCTTGCTCATACCATGGAGATATTATCACAAGGAGACAGCCGCCCGGGCTGGTTCTCTGCTTGCACCATGTGGGAGTCCCTTCTCATGACTTGCAGCTTTTCCCACAACTGCTTTTGAGGGTCCAATCTTGAGCTACTGGGGTACCATTTTAAGGTTGAGGTGTTCAGAAACAAAAGTTCTCTTCACCCATCTCTGGGAGCATTTCATCTCTAAGAATAGAGGCCCTTCCCTTCCCTGGGAGGAAAAGGGTCCTCATCATCTTCATCTCTAGGACCATCTATGGGAGTATTTCTAGAAACTGAGGTCTTTTCCTTCTAATTGGAGCAAGAGTCCTCATCGCTTTCATCTCTCCCTGTCCAAATGTCTCCTCAAATTACAGCTGCTTCAGCATTTGCTTATTCCAGCACAGGTGCTTTTGCTCATAAAGTACAGTTTAAGCGCTCCACCCCCCTGCTTTCATGAAATTACAATGGGTACTCTGATATATCATAGTCCATCACCACCGTAGCTTTACAACAGACTTTCAGCTTTAAGCATCTCCTCTTTCTCCTCCCTCAGGTTTTCAGCTCTTCACAGCACTAAATGGGTTAATCTCACCCAGGCTTTGCAGCTGGAATTTCGCTTATTGCTGTTGGTCACATGATCTTTGCTGGGCAGCAGGGCAGCTTCAGCTGAATCTTGGGCCACATTGGAGAGAGGGAGCCGCCCCTCTGCACAAAGCAGGGCTGGGGGGGGGCCGCAGGTGGCACAGGGCCCATCGGCTCCAGGATGGCTGTGGCCCAAGCAGGTCCCAGCAGGGCCCAGGCCAGTTACCAGTCCTCCAGCCGGAAGCAAGAGAGAGCCTCCCGGGGTTTGCCCATTCCTAAATGTGGACCACAGAGGCGGTCAAAATTCTAAGTGGCTTAAAAAATTGTCCATATTCAAACTAGCCAGTTGATCAGTTCTGTTAGCTCATAGAGGAAGCCGTAAGCACCTCTTTGCAAGAAAATCACTTCCGGGACTATGCTTGCTAACCCATGACAACAACTTTTACCAAAAAAGAGCTTTTTATGTTGCTTATACTCTGCTTCGCTTCCTTGGGCAAAGATGTCTGAATTAATGATTTAATGAGTGAAGAGGAAAGGATATTGCTCACCATGGTTAATTACTACCAGATGTCCTATGCTTGCTTTGCTACCATTCATCTTCCTAAATCTTGGGAAATTTTTTGTTGGTTGATGCATCTCAGGATTAGCTGGGAGAGGACAGCCACCTGTGGTGTATTGGCCAAATTGCCCTTACCGTGAGAGCCTTTCCCAAACAGGTTTACTGTTGTCAGGAAAGCTGTTATCAGGAAAGGTGCTCCCCATCTGCTCTTTCTTACTGTGGAAGAGTTTGTGCATCCATTTCTGCATCATATTCTTCTTCCTTTCTCTGGCATGATAGGAAAAGGTATCTGCGTGAAAATAGTATTGCTCCAAAACATAATGCGCAATCAGAGCTGCTGCAATGGACTGCTGCAGTTCCAACTGGGCCCTGACGTGAAATGTCCTGGGAACACTCCAAAAGCACGCTGAGCACTGCACTGGCTGCTAATGGCAGCACTTTGTACAGTCATCCATGATGGATGCTGGTTAGTAGGTCATCTTCCTCTCAGAGCTGTATCTGGTTGTGGCACTACTTTAGTGCAAATAAAGCTGTAGACTGGTTTTACAAAGGCTTAAGGCTTGACTAGTGGAGCACAAGCAATAGAAAGCTCTCAGAATTTTTTTTTATTTTTTAGTTTCCATGAACTGACATAGATTCAGGGTATTTTAAGCTGCTGAGGTACCCTGACAAGACAGTTACTTTCTGCAGACAGACTGCTTCAACCTCAAAGGAAAACCACTGTGCTAAATAAGCTTCTCAGTCTGTAATGTGAATTTTTGAGAGTCTTAAAATTACTGTTAACTGCTGTTCCAGTCTGGTTTTGTAGGCTGGATATGGATCACTTGTATGACAACATTTGTGGATCATAACTCAAGTGAGTTTCTACTTTATTCCTCTGGATTTAAAACATGTTAAGATGGCAAAGAGCAAGCAGGCTTAGGGATGGGAGGAGGATGAGGACATAAGACTACATGTTAGAAGTGGCAAAGCTTGCACTTCATGAAAGTAATTCTGTTTCTGCTGTAAAATCACTTAACAGGGCACAGGAGATTTTTTTCTTTGGAGATTTTTGAGCTCAAGGCTTTTCACTGGTTATCACTGAAAACATAGATCAGCTGTGGCTGTTTGAAATCTCTGTACAAACTGAGAATTGAAGGAACTGTTACTATAATATTCCCAGTGGAAGGTGCTTTTCTGCTAGTGTGTTTACATAACTGAAGAGGATGGTAGACATGCATGGACAGCCATGAATGTGATAGGAACAATGTTAAATTAGATTGCTGACTCTAGCTGGTTGCTAGGATCTCTGTGAGTGGTAGGTGCTAAAAAACATTGAGTCTTCTCTGGAGTGCTCACAAAAATTGGACTGTTACACCTATAATGGGAAAATACATACATATAAGTATATACATATGTATTCAAAGAAAGTTAGAGATAATGCAAATGGCAATCTAGTAGAATTCCACACCCCCACCCCTAACCCCCAATTAGTTTAACCTTAAGTTAATTTCTGTTGATTTACTTTAGTAGGGAGAGGAAAAAGAGACAAAGAGGGAGGTTTCAAAACTTACGTACTCCCTCAAAAAACTATAAAGTAAAGGATTTTATTTTGTGAACAGTCTTCTGTATTGTGAAGTATACCCTACAGTGCAGGAAATATCGAAAGTAAAGCTGTCCTGCTGTCTTTAGTGCTTTCATATGCTCTACAATATATCTGTGCAACTCTTAGCAGTTGGAACCTTGCCTAGTTTTGATGGACTGGCAAGTGAAGTAGGCAGCTGTTAATGTTTATTTTCATCTTTCATAGAACCATAGAATGGTTTGGATTGGAAAGGACCTTAAAAATAATCTAGTTCCAATTCCCCTGCCATGGGTAGGGACACCTTCCAATACACAGGAATGCTTGTTGGGAATAGCAACACATCCAGGATGGATGTTGGGTTCTAATAAAACCATAATGACAGTGACACTGGCAAAAGGCTTATTGTGCTGTAATAATCTGAACATCTGTATAGAATAATGAGTGACCGCTAATGTTTTAGTGTAACTTAAGTCTAGCTAAACTACTATTTTTTTTTTTCTTTTCTATAACTTTTCTTACTTCTTGGTTTTTATGAGGAGGAAAACTGAGTATCTTCTTCCTGAGACCAGTGGAGGTTAGGTGAGAGCATGCAGATATTAATGTCTCTTGTACATAGAGACGACCTTTACAAAATTATGTTTTCTTCTTTCAAGACTTTAGGGAAAAGTAAATTCCTCCTGTTCCTAATTTCCAAATGTGTACTGACTTGCATTTGGAACTAATTAAAAAAGTTCGAAAGTGTTATCTTGTGTAGCAATATTGTGTCAAGGTGCATGGAGATAAAAGTTCTTTCTGCCTGCTCAAGCCTAGCAAGCAAAGCCTGTGAATTTCTGGTGAAATCTTTCCTACTCTGTGGCATAATTGCATTGTGAAAATGTTATTTTATTTTAGCTGTATAATAACTCCTGCATCACAGGAATTGCCACAAATATTTTTTCCTTCTTTTCTGCTGTTCCCTGTTTCATTCCATTTATCTTTTATTCTTAAATAATCTTTGATAATTTACTTTCTGCAAAGTTTTTGCTGCATGGTATTTAACAGTCTTACTGTAGTGTTAATAAACTTTTTTTACAGTATTCAAGATGTAATATCAATAGAAAGAGGTATAAAATCTTTTTAAAATTTGTATTTGTTTGTTTCTAAAATCCTGCACGATTCATTGAGAAGCAAGTGGATGAACTATTTTTAATGCTATTTTGCATTGGTGTATTTGCCAGCCTTCCAAATTAGATTGCTTGAAAATGTCAGAAAATTTCCACTTTCTGTAATCCTCAACTTCTGGCTGACTCTCTGATTTTGTCACTTTCCAGCTATGATATCCTCTAGGCAGGCCTACTTTGAAGGGCGGAAGAACTTTGGCAACATGAAAGGCTAGAGAGGCAGGAAGGCAGTTGAAGACCCCAGGCAGAAAGAAAGACCTGGACAACAGGGTGGTGAAGAGGCAGAGATGAAAACACAAAAGACTCATACCTCAGCCTTTAAGATAATGGCTCCTAAATCTGTAGAGTGGAAGAGCCGTGTGTCACTGTGCTCTGAAGGTCTGCTGCTCCTAACAGCAAGGGGAACCTTTTCAGGACAGTAGGAGCTGCAGGGCTGTTACCATGGCAGAGCAGCCCCTTTGATTCTAGTAGGGATAATTCTGGAAAGTTTGAAAAAGGTGGCAGTGGGTAGAACCTGTGAAGTCAAACACTGAGCTGCACTCTAGAGGCACCTAGAGTCAACTAGTGGATGTGTAGTTTGTCATGTATTATTTTGAGAATCCTTAAGACAGCATTACTTTTTGTAGGGGATCAAATTACTGAGCTGCACAGGTAAGGAGGGGCAAGGACATGCATTCAGTCAATTAGTATTTCAAACTAGAGAAGCATCAGAAATACTCTCTAACAGTCAAAATGGAGAGGTATGTAGTTGCCTCCTTTCCTGCTCCCCCCCAGAGCTTTTTATATTCATAAGGCAGCATCTTTGTGATGCTGATTCCTGTCTCTTTACAGGTCAGCAGGGTGTTCTTCAGGAATGATGATAGGGTACAGGCTTTACCTGTGATTATCTGTCTGCAATTATCTGCCTTTTAAAACTGTTCAGAACAGGAGATCATCACTTTACCTTCACCTGACAAATGGACAGGGAATGTTTGCAAGCTGCTAAATTTGAATAAAAGCCTTTTAGAGTGAGTAGTTATCATGGCTGACACCAGAAGGCCACTGCAGGGTTTGGGCTTTTCGTATTCTCTGGTGTATTGCTGCAAACTACAAGAAAAACAGAGATAAAAGGGAGGAGATGATTCCCCTAAAACATAATAGAACAGCAAAATGTTCTAATATGGCTGGCAGGTTTGCTTATCTAGTGCTATTTTAAGCTAATGAAAGCAGTATTTCATCTTTGGATCAAGGTTTATACATATTCTTACAGTTGTGAGGGTTGTCAAAGTAATTGATGTACTGCCAAAACTGCAGTGAGGATACAAATAGATTTTTGTGTGGGTTGGAGTAGATCTCATGGTAATTTAGTGGCAATTGGTGTGTGTAGGAAGACTATTTAGTCCCTTGTTCTGAGGTAAAAACAGTGCATTTGTAATGTAGATCTTGAGGAATATGGATGTTGCCTTCCTGAATAGGGCCAGTAATTTATCTAACTTTGTATTTTGCTTGGATCAGTGGCCAAAACGACAGAGGAAGATGCAACCCTTTTAAAATTTGAGCTCTTGTGGACAGCCTGGACTAGCTTCTCTTTGCATCTGCATATGAGCATTATGTTTTGTCCCTTTCACATGAGCAAAGTTCTGGTCCCTGTGATCAGCTGCTGGTATGGATGCTTTGTGGGAGAGTGAGGAAAGTATTCACAAAGCTTTCTCTAGGTACCTAGCAAGGAAGCAAGGCAGCATGCTGACCTTCATAATCCAGCATTTCCTGTGCACCAGCAAACAGCTGTGTGATCTTTCTGGGTGGTGTGACTCTGTTCTCCTCCCTGCACATCCTTGTGCTACAGTGCAACTGCACAATGTCTTGTCTTGTGTTCTGACCCAGACTACTCTAGATCAAGGACTGGGCCAGAGCATATGGTACTTCTTCTCTGTGCTTCTCATTATAAGAAAAATGAGGCTCAAAGATGAGGGAGAATTGAACCCCTTCCAGACCTTGTTCTCTTACAGACCTGTACAGTTACAGTGTGGATTTCTACTGTAAGTTCAAAAGTATTTCTAGGTCCCTCATTTTAGATACAGGAAAGTGTCTTTGTGCACTTGACAGAGCCATTTTGTGTTAATTTATACTGCCTAAGGGTGCTTCTAGTTAGGAGTTAGTGAAGGCTACCAAAGGTGTTAAATATGACTCTGTGTTTCACTGAATTGACAGATCCTTATATTTCTTCTAGTATCAAAAAATGTAATGGTTCTGTTGCTGCTGTCTAGCTGAACCATGTTTTTTGCTCTCTTAAAAATAGAAACCAAGCTCTTAGATACATGCAAGATGTATTATTGCTTTCTAATAATGTATCTTAAATTCTCTGGGGGTTTCTTTATTTTGAGAAGCTTCACTTTATGTTTCTGAAGCTATCCCTTTTGAACTAATGTCCCTTCCAAGTAGAAGTGATGAGATCTTGTGATGTGTCAGAGACAGGCAGGCAGAGAACTGGTCTAGAGTTTTGGTTTCTTTTTTCCAATGAAGAATGGCAGGCACGCTATAGGCAAGAGTGAGGGAAGACTTTGAGCCCAGTGAAAGATAGCCAAGGACAGATATGGGTGTAAATGACCTGATAAAGGTGAAAGAAGAAGCTTACTGTGTTCAGTGACTTCCTGAAGATGAACTGCATAGTTTTTGCTGTTCTTGTTGCTATATGCTTTAAGACAGATCAAGTTGAAACTCTTTTTTTTTTTTTTTTTTTTTTTTTTTAATCAGCAAGGTAGTGGGAAATAGATAGTGTTTTGTTTGGGGAAAGTCTACCAGTGATCTGTTTCTGCTATGAAGTCATTAGTCAATGGTATGCAGAGGACTTATTTGCTTGTTTTTATTTTGTCTGATTTGGTATGAATATGACTTAAAAGCTTTAAATGCATGAAAAAGCAAAATAAAAATGATAATATTTTCCACTAACCATGCACTATTCTTTTTATTTTTTTCCTTTTTTTTCTTTGTTTGTTCATTGGGGATAAGGGCAGGGGCTAGCGTTAGGAAGCACTAGTATATTAATAGCTGAACTAAGTGATTTCAGTTTTCTTTCATTTACGTACCCTTTTGCAGTTGAGGTGAAAGCATACTCAGAGCTGATTTAAGCCTGAAAATAGATTTCCTTTTCTTATTGCTTTTTTATGAACTTCACAGAAATTGTCTGTGATCTTTCAAGGATTGTTTTGATGACGGAGAATCACTGAAGTATCAGAGTGGGTATGTCGGGGGAAATCGATTGAGAATAGTTATAGGATTCGGCCAGTAGATGGCGCAGATAGAAAAACTATCTTGCGGAGACCTCGGCGTGAATGAGGAAATTTTGGGGTTTGTGACTTCTAGCAAGGTCTTTGCCTCCCGAGGCAAATTAACTGCTTGGTTTGATTTAATATTTTCTTCTGTGACAGTGAATGTTACAGCCCGGTAATCTCAGCTCTAGAATTTAGAGCCAACTATAACTGCTATAATGCTCAAAACAGTGAATTTGGAAGTAAATTTGCAGCTATTCAGCTCAATGGTTGAATATGCTGTTAGATTAAATCCTGTCTACCCTATAGAGTGCAGATTAATACTGTGGCACATCTAGTCTTTCATCCTTGGCCCAAAATATTTTGGAGCTTTTTAAGGTCACCTGCAGCTGGACCTTTTAAGACATCAGTGTGCTGCTCCAACTTGGTTGTCTTTTAAGCTGGAGGTCCTCATACTTTAAGGACTAACAGTCTCTGGTTAATTAGAATATTGTCTGAAAAATGCTATTTTCCTTGGGGTACTGTGAAAAATTGCTCTGAAAACATTCTTCAGCATGGCTAAATGGATGAGTTGCAGATTTTTAATGCAGCTTTTAGATGCTGTGCTTGGAAACATTTGGTGTGAAGGATCAGCTACTGCAATACATTTCAAAAATATTAGGGGGCACTATGAAGAGCTAAAATTTTGTCAGTATTCCAGAATCTGAGCTTGTTACTCATGGTAAAGAGTGTCATTAATCTGAAGTTGTTGGAAGGATTTGGTTTCAAATTTTAAATTGACACACGTAAAGGCAGAATATATACCTCTGAGTCTGTGTAAAACTGAAAGTACAGTTCTCTGCCATTAATTGACTATTTATTCAAGTCGTTATGTATTCAAATTAATGTTTTTGTGATAACACAATGAAAAACTTCACAGTATTTATGAAATTAAAGGGAATATTTTATGATGACCTGCATCAGTCCTTTAGCCTGTGAATCATGCTACTGGCCATGGAACAATCAAAGGAAAACCATTTCTCGGTTCTTGAGCACAATCTAAAAATTATAAAGATGGGATCAATAGCTGTCCAAGTACTGTGATTTTGTTTGTTTGTTTGAATAACTTTATGGGTAGTGTTGACTATATGTTTTGGAAGGGCTGTTGACAAGGCAAGAGAACTCTGTGAACAGAAGGGAATGGTAGAGTGTAAAGTGAGAGGAATTTTTGTAAGTTTGGCTAAAAGGATGTGTTCAACTCTCTTGATGGATTGCATATTTTTCTCAACACTAAGGCCAGTATTTTCAAAAGCAATTATAGCAGTTGTATACATCAATTTTATGCATCAGGGCACCTGTATTACACTCTTTGCTCTCTATAAATGCTCAATTACTGCTTTGCCTACTCAAAAAAAGATCAATTCTTTCAAGATACTGCTAATTGAACATCGAAAAATTAAGCCACTCAGTATCACTAGTAGAATATGGTGAATTAGGCCAAGCTTGAGGAATAAGCTGATATTAATCATTTTGGCACAGAGTGGATAGGAGTAAAGTCCTTGTAAAACTACTGATCCATGGGGTTTTTTGTTGTTTTAGAAAATTTAACTGCTTTAGAAGCGTCAACCCACTTTTTGACCCAGTCACATGAACATCCTAGAGGCATGTTCAAACCAGAAAGCTTTTCATGCTTCCTCTGCATGGAATTGTCTCACACAGATCTCCCGTTAATGAATGTTGTGTTTAAAGTCCAAGCAGTGCCCCAAACAGTTCTGCTGCTGTTTTACGTCTGTGAAGTGATCTTGCTTCCAGGATTCCTGGTCCCCTGCTGCCAACAGAGAACACTGTATACTCCCCAAGACTTTCCTAACTGTTGTTTGCAAGTTGCTAACTAAAAACTTGCACTTGTGTGCTGATGCTGTGAATCATGGTATGCGATACCCGAAATTACAGGGGAATTCCCTGTTTCCCTGTGAAGTGTTGCCTCTTCTCTTCTTCTTGCACTTTGTCTTTCACTATAAGTGCCATTTGCTTGGTGTTCTGAGGCTGGGGGGAATTCACAGGTGCTCTGTTTGTCAGCGGGTTATGAACTTGATGTTCATGGAGAATTTAGGGACTTTTTTAACAAAGAACGTGCTATTTCTTTTGCAAATGTTGCTCTGTCATTGTTCCAAAGATGGCAAGAGACCATGTGTTTTTAATCTTCGGTCTTCTCAGCTCACCACAAGAAGTAGATATGCTGTTAATATCACACAGCTCCTTTAATTAGGTAATTAGCACTGGAATGACAATGCTAAGAAATCAGGAATGGGAAAAATAATAGGCTTTCCAGGCCTTAACAGTCTATCAGTTACTACAGTAATCTTTTAGCCTCATTCCCTTATGAACTAATATCCTCAGTGGTACTGTCATGTCTTTAATTTTATTCCTATCAGTGAAGCTGCACAGCGTAATAGATCTGTCCCAGGTAAGCAGTTTTCACTCTGCAGAATGTAGATGCTTTGCCTACTCAATGGTCCATATCAGCTATTAAGTACTGACAATGGTCTTCTCTGAAAACCTTGTAGCAAACAGCTTATTTCAGTGAGCTTGCCTGGTACAACAGGAATACTGAAGGGTGGGAGGTTTTTTTCAGTTGCTGGTTGGAGTTCTTGATAATTTAGTATTCTGTATCAATTCAAGCAATAGTTGTATCTTTATTGTAAGTGTATTGGCTCCAAAATATGTCCTAACATGGCTTTTTAAGAAATTGGTGCACAAAATGTGACTTGCCTTTAGCAGTTCATCCTTCTGGTCACAGAGTACATTTATTAATCATTCAGTACCTTTTGCTATTTTGCTGGCTGGGAAAACCTTTGAAGGTGCATTGTTTCAGTGTTCATTGGTTTGGCTTGGGTTTTGTTTTTTCAGCATTTTTCTTTGTTTTCCAAAGGGAGAAATGGTAAAATATAGGATTTTCTTTTATGCAGCATATTCTTTGCCTTGTTCTAGTCTGCTGTTACTAAGATGATTAATTGCTCAGGCTGGAAGACAGGACTCTTTTCAGAGAATCCTCTTTATCTGATAGAGGCTAAATTCATTGGGGGTGGGGAGAGGAAAAATATATTGGTTTTGACTTACAAAACAGTTTATGCATTTTAGAAATAAAGTTTGAAGAAATCCCGGCATTTCTGAGAGAGGCATTAGAGAAAAAGAAAGGCAGCTCCATGAAGCTCATGTTTGCTGTTTAGGAGCTATTGGACTGCCCTACTTGGCAATGGGAAGAGTTGATTCTGTGTGTATATGGGAGACCTAATTATGCTTTTATAGTAGCGCATTCATCTGCAAACTAAACCTCTGGACCCCTTGCGTGACACAAGTCATTCAGTGTAGCATGGGGTGGTGTCTTCAGAACCATCTCCAGGGAAAGCCATCTCGGTTTGTCTCACTGGAGAAGTGTACTCGATGTCAGCTTTCTGGGGAGGAGGTTGGACTGTCATCCTGTGGACCCAGCTGGCTCCTCAGAGTCTCCTGAGAGTGGGGTCATTCCGTATGGATGTTTGCTACACACCTCAGGAGAGATGCTGGATGGTGGCAGAACCTAAAGGAGGAGCTGGGGGAGAGGCTGCTCAGGACCCAGAGCTCTGTGTGGATTTTCACAAATAGTAATTAGCATGGATGAAGGATCGTGCTGATCCTGGTGAGAGGTACAGATAATCTTGGGAAGACGATGGCAGAAAAACCTGTTTTCTCTTCCTGTGCTCTCTCCTGAGCTCAGATGCTGTCTGGACCTCATGCAATAAGTGCTATTTGCTGAGAATTTCCTTTAGTCTGGGGTTGCGTGTACAGCAAAATCGCTGTAAGAACATAATGACCTGTATGCCAATAGTTATAAGTAAAGGATCCAAAATGATTTCTGACCTGCTTTGTGCCCTAGAGACAGAAGTCTCTATCGTACCCTCTGTTGTGCAGAGGATGGCCTGTGTGGATCCCCTGCTTTTCCTCTCTGTATTTCACTGTGTGCTTCTGCAGGGAGTGCTGAGCAGATGAGTTGGACTGGCATAGGCTGACTTTCAACAGCTGCTTCTTCTGCGGCACGAAATGAGGAGAGATCCATTTTCTTTAGCAGCTGTGAGAGTGCCCCTTTGGTGGTGCTAACAAAAGTTCATCTGCAGCCCTGTCTATGTGGGAATATTTCCACTGGTTTGATTCTTCTCCAAAGCCAGTCCCACTTTCTGTTTTTGTTGCAATGATATCTATGTGCTAGTGAGGAAAGCTACAGTGTCCTAATGTGCATCTCTATGCTCTTGTGACAATCCAAGTCTCTTGCATTGTTGCATGTAGCAGTGCTAGAGCTGATCTAAATCCAGGTGGCTTGGCTGGCTGTAGAGCTTTTGACTGGGATGGTGAAAATGAGAGAAAATCTTGTGACAAGGGAAAATCCATTTCCTTCTGTCTCTTTCTTTCTGCCTCTTTCTCTACAAGCTTCACGAAGTGAAAGTTGTAGCTTTCAGATCGGTGTAGTTTCAAATAATATTGCCTTCTTGGTTGTTTCGTGTAAATGAAAAATAAAAACAAGAATTTGGAGCCCTTCTAGAGTAAGTAGATTTTCTGTTTTTCCTTGAACAAAGTTTTGTGCATAGACTTCTGTATTTTAGCAGAAGATTTAGTTTTCTATACTTAATTTGCTACTCCTGCTTGTCTTTCTTATCACCATCCCAAGCTGCTCCTCCCACTCCAGATAAAACTTAAGAGGCGGCTGGAGTGCCAAAAGTATCAAACCGCATCTCTTAGTCACCTCAGAAAGGCAAGTTCTGTCTTTTCAACATGTAAGTTAGAGAACAGAGGAGCAGCACTGGAGGAGAAAAAAAAATTGGGGCTGTTTTTGAATGGAAAATACCTGTCACCTCTATCAGCTCTTCAGCCTCCAGACATACAAACATTCACCTTGTCCCAGAGTTAAAATATCACCTGATAGTCTACCTCTGAAGCCCTCATTTCTGCTTGGGCTTTCCTGCCTTCCTCTCAGTATCATTCATACCATATAATTATATACTGAATTACATGGAATAATTACTTTCTGTAAATGGGTTGAACTAGCCATTTTCTACATACTGCTCTAGATGTAAATAATCCATCTTTAGGACAGACTAAATGGTCTCTGGAAACTTTTCCAGCACTTTGTTTCTGTTGTGGGCATGAGAAAACTCTGTTAGTTTTTGTTTACACAATGTAGTTCATAGGTTTTTCCTTTGAAAAAAATGAAAGCTTGTTTTTGACATCAGTTTCTTCTGCCCAAAATTTACTGACTGCTGCTGCCTTACCTTGTCCATATAAGATGAAAGACTTTTGCTACCTGCTATAACTGACTGATGGATGATGTGCTGAAGAAAAGTAAAAATCCAGTGTGAAAGTTGAAGGTGAAAGTTATGTTATAAAGATATCTTTAGATAAAGAGGTCTCAAATATATAGTTATTCCAGGGTAGTTTTGGATTGGATATTTATCAAGCATTGGAAGTGGTAAAATCACTTTCCCTGGAAGTATTTAAATAATATCTGGATATGGTCCTTGGGGACATAGTTTAGTGGTGGACTTGGTAGTGCTGGGCTAGCAGTTGGACTTGATGAACCTAAAGGTCTTTTCCAACTGTAATGATTCTGTGGTTTTATGGATTCTTTACATGCTTTACTGGTGTGTTTACAACAACATCTGTGTAAGATGCTGTGTTTTGCCCCTGTCTGACTACTGTAAGGTAGGAGTTTTTGTAACTGGTCCATTTATTGTAGTTACAGAACAGTTTTATCAGAGTAACAGTTACATCTGGGGGGTAAACAATAAACAGGAATAGCACAAATAACATACAGTTATAGAGGCATATTGAAATGCTTCAGTAACAAGCTGGATAACAGAGAAGCTGAAATACTCCATCAGCTTTTTTACTTAAGTTGAGCAATTAGATCAGAGAAGTCAATGTCACCTTGTACACAAGAGAAAATCCAGGAGCATCATGGTCTGAAGAGACCAGCTGGAAAGTAACATGATTGCACATTTCTTCCTGCCAGTGATGTCTCCTTGTCGTCAGAATTGTCATTATTTGTCCTCTTCTTTCAGGGTGCTATACTTGGCTGTACATGAGATTTTGTCCTGCTTACTTACAAAATGTATCCACTACAGCTTTAGGTGATGACTGGAAAAGTTGCTGCTCTTTTGTGTTGTGAGCAGTAATGTGGTGACATAAACAGCAATGGATCCTTCTAGGGTGATAGAAGAACTGCAGTTAGCCCATAAACATTTTTTGTCAGATTTATTTTCAATATTTACATAAATACCTTGTTCTTTAAGATGTACTAAACTGTGTTGGGGGTTTCATGCAAACTACCTAATTCAAAATTCCTTCTTGTATTTCTTGTTTCCAGTTGGGCCAGAAATATGAAGCCTGTGTTATGCCTCTATAACATCAAAATTTTAGAAGGAATGTAAAATAGTGAGTTGCTATTTATTTTTCTTTTTCCCCTGTGGGTTTGGTTTCTTGTGGTTGTATTTGTTTGGTTTTTGTTGAGTGTTCAGTACTGCGAAAAGTATTTGAGTACTGCTTCAATCTGTCTGGGACTTTTTCCATTACAAAAGATACTCACTTTTGCTGGTCGTTGGTTTTTTTTGTTTGCTTTTTCTATTTGTTTAGGTTTTTTTAGTCCTGGAGTACCTGGATTTTCTCTCTTTCCCCCTCAGCAGACAATTTTAATTATTGAAAAAAAAAAAATTAATCTGGAGTGCTCTCTAGGTGTTATTTAAGGACCTTTAAGTTGATGCTGGAAAAAAGTTATTTCACGATGGTGAAGATCCAAATTTTGGAATCCTTTGCCTCTTGTCTAGAACTGTTTGTGGAAAAACACCCTTCTTATGTGCTGGCTTGGAAGGATTCTGAATTTGTAGTGTGGTTGCACTTGGATTCATTGGCACTGTTGTAAAAGTGAGTTAGGTGGTGCCTAGAGTGTATTTAGGAGTTTAACTGTGTAATATTTTAACCTACGGTGAAAGTAGGAAAATAAGAAAAGTTGAACTATTAGGTTTATACTGAGAACAGAACATGTTAAGTTTTAATGAGTTATCTGGAGCATAAAAGGGAACAAGCACAGAATCAAAGAAGTAAGATTTTACCATTGCTGCAGAAAATAAGATCAATATTGCCTTATTTTATAATAGGTATATTTTATAGGATGGCAGGATGTTGTTTTAATATTATTGGAAGGTGAAACAATGGACTCCATGTTGGAAGATGTAGTAATGTTTGAGTTTTTGTAGTAAATGCTGATCTCAAAAATACTTTTGTTGGGAAAGGTGAGCATGCATTAGCAAATGTGATGAAAGTTATATGTGATCTTATACTTGCAGAATAAAATCATGAAGAAAATACTCACCTTGGGTAGTTTGTGCTTACAGCACATTAAGCTGTAACAACTTTAATTAGTCTTTACAACATTAATCTTTACAACTTTTTATTTAAGATTTTTTTATCTTTGTTTCTGTGCAAGACGTAACAATTTATAATTAGCTAGTATTCATTATTATTTGGAGAAGGTGGGGAAGAAAAGAAGCTGTGGACTTGTAATTGATAAAACACTTGTCTAACCAGCAATGAAGTTACAATGACTATTTCGAGAAGACTTCAATTTTGCAGTAATGCTTACTTACTTCACAGATTACTCTTCTCTGCCTCATATCAACAGGCCAAGAGAAAGGACATAGGACACAGTCAAGATACAACTTCAAGAATAAGGGAGTAGAGAAGTCTTGTCTATTTTTCTGTGATATCCCTTTAAGTGGGGCATTTACTTCCCATGTAAGTAAAATAAACCCAACTGCAAATTTTCAAAGTGTGCAGCAGAGTCTCTCTTGACAGGAAACTTGAGGGAGGAGGTGATAAATTGTGGCAGGTAAAAAAAATGTTAGTTTTGGCTGCAATGTTCTTAGTAATTACTTGAACAAGAACATCCTGACTTTTGTTTCCCCCCTATCTCCTACCTGCTAAAATGTATGTGACATCTGTCAGAATTCTGCCAATCAGCTGACATGGTTAGACATCATTCTGTCTCTGCTTGAGAAAAGTCTTCTTCCACATGCCCCATGAAATCCTGAAAAGGAATTGTTTGATGACAAAAAGACAAAACTTGGTAACTCATTAAGGGGTCATATAGAAAGAAGTTGATTCATTTTTACAGCATTTAAACTTGTGCTTTCATTCAGAATGCAAATTACCCCTTCAGCTATTTTCTTCGATTCACGGTTTTCTGGGTTTTACTTTTGGTGTTTGTTTTGGTTAGTGTTTGTTTGTCTGTAACAGTTTTGTTTGCTTTTTAAAATAACTGCAGTACAAAGAGCCCTCCGGAATAATGATGAGTGCTGTAATTCTGGCAGTTTTTAAGGGAATGAACTAAATTTTAGTCCTTATTTTTGTAACCATGTAGGTGGCTTTTCTCCTCAGATGGACACATCTGATAAGGGGTCTGACTGCAGCATCATAATGAATTTTTATTTTTCACGTCTCTCAGACCTGTTCTAAAGTCTTGCTGGTCACTAAAGGGACCTGAGGGTGCACTTAGACATCTTCCTGAAGGAGTTTCTCTGGAGCCAGGACCAAAATCTTAAAAAGCTATGGTGGGGTTTTTTTATTTTTTTATTTTTTTTTTATTTTCATTCCCCCCTGCTAACGGACTGGGGAACCTTGATCTTTCCAGATTTTATTCTCTAGAGCTGACAAACTTCCTTACCTCAAGCTCATTGCAAATATTGCACATCCAGTGAACACAAAAAGCACCACTTGACCAATCAGGAATAAGCAATATAGTCTACTTGGTCATGGGTAAATATTTCACAGAAAGATCTGTGTGAACAAAGATATGAAAAGGCCGTTGTTTAAATAGTTTCCAACGAGATCTGAAAAGACATCAAGAGCATTTCTATCACTGAAGAGACTGAACTGGCTCTGTTCAATCATTGGTTAAAGTCTGGTTTTGTTTGTGCCTTGATATTTGTTTTAGTAATGCTCTGTCTCTGTGAGTATATTTGGCATCCTGCAGAAAGCAGCTTAAATTGTGTGCAGAGAGGTGCAGTCCAAGACTCCTGATGGAGCACTTAAGGATTGAAGAGATTTGCATTCTGAATAAGATGATCCTCATTTCCGTGTATAAACTAATATCATGGTACACTTGGCTGCTGCATAGATTACCAGTGTTGGTTGGGGTGGGTTGTTTGTTGTTTTTTTTTTTTTCCTTTGTTTTGATGGGTCCAGTGGTAGAATAAAATATTTTGGTAGCTGAATGGATAACTATATTTAAACTACCAAATACAAAGCCCCACAATTCTGAAGTAAAACTCTTCCACTGATTAGAAAAACTGGTACTTAAGCAAACATTGCACTGTTTAATGCAAGAATAGAAATGTGGTAGTTCTTCGCTAACCTCAGTGTGGAGCCCTGTTAAGTAGAAGGTGGGGTGTAGTTGCCTGACACTCCTGTCATGGTTTAGGAATGGTATTCCCCAATTTAGTGCTCCCACCAAAACCACACTGCTGCTCTTTCCCCCCACTTTTCCCCTCCCCTTCCCTGCTTTGGGATGGAGAGAAGAATTGGAAGCCCAAACGCAAAGATCATTGGCTGAGATAAGAACAGCTTACTGGAAACATCAATGATATAAGAAAATAAATGGTAACAGCAACAATAGTAATGACGGAGGGTGCAAGAAAAGAATCAACTCACATGGAAAACACAACCAATAATAGACAATACTGGACAGCTCCCTGTGCCACAGAAGGAGCCCCTTCTCCCTGGAAGAGAGTCTTTTTCCTATGCCCAGGCAGTGATGTGAGGTGGTACAGAATAATCTCCATATCCTGGCCATGTCCCTCCTGGATACTGGAAAAAAATTAACCCTGTCCTGGCCAGAACCAGGACACCTGCCCATAGAAAATATGCTATAATGAAGTTGTTGCAGAAAACTGCCCAAGTCTTACACCAGATTTAAGAGCAGCTACATTCTGCCTTCCTTTTTCTGTGTTGTCTTTGATGCAGAAACTGCAGAAGCTGCTTTGGACCCTTTCCAGACAGTTATTGAAATCAGCCTTCAGTAACTGTATTGGCTTTTACTGTGTACCAAGGTGACTGAGCTGCATGAGCACACAGCCCTGTTAAAAACAGGATTTGAGGATTTTAGAAGGTGTCTTTATACAGTTTGAATAAATAAGGCATATAAAAGCATGCCATACCTGTAAGTATTTACTACTTTTGTCCTGATCTTCTGCCTCTTTTTCTCTCCAGTTGTGGTCCTGCTGGTCAGTTTTGATAGCAGCAGCAGCTCTCCAACATTTATCATGTCAAAGCTCTGAAAAGAAGGGAGGTATTGGCTGCTGGCATTGATAATTAGAAATACAAGTACATATCTTTTTAGCAGGGTTGTGTTTTGTATTTCTACACAAAGGAGGTGGTAGTTTTTGATAAAGTTGCTTGGTATTTTCCTGGTGAAGTATTGTTCTCAGCAGAAACAAAATCAGCATGTCAAAAATTGACTCCTTTCTGTATAATGCTTCAAGATAGTTATGTTTGAACTAAGCTTTTTCAACTTTTTGAGTAAAGTGGAATTTTAAAAGGACATACAGGTGCCAAGGTTGCTTTTACTATACCCACCACAGCATTCCTTCAACCATAGTATGAGGTCTGGATTCAAGCTTATCCCTTGCCTGCATCAGAACCAAGTGAGTGTTAAGACACCAAGATATGATTTGGTTTGGGGTGGATCTCTTATTTCTTCTCTTGAAGCATTCTGCTTCATGCTCACACTGATACAGACATTCAGTAATTCAGCCTAGGTGAAGGTAGGAAGGCAGAGGTAGAATTAATTTTTTCATGGCTGTCTTTGCTTCCTGTTTTAGGGGTAGATCTTGGATGTCTAGAGCAATAGTGTCAGGATAGTTTTGTGAATCTCAGGTACCTGTAGAAAAGGCACTTCTTGCAGAGTCCTTTAGACTGATGGAGATATGGCTTCAATTTACTTACATTAGGATATATAATGGAGAAGGACAACATTTTAGAGAAAAGAGCTTGTAACTAAGGTGAGCTTCTTTAAAAAATGTAGTATCATAGTAAATGCCTGGAGGAGGACTTGGGAACCTGCAACCTATGGAGAACATATGACCTATACTTCATTTGTTATGACAAAAGGTTTAATATTTATTTTTTCACTTGGCTTTTTTTTTTTTCTTCATACTATTATTGACTATTGTTAAAGTTAGAATAGCTGGCCAAAGAAGGTTCAAAGCTGTAGTTCCTTCTGCAAGGGTAAGGATATATAACCTTTATTGTGGGATTTCTGTGAACTCTATGGGATTTTGTGGGGTCTGTTTTATTCCCAGACATCCCCAGAGATGACCCCTGCCTTTCTCACAGTATCTTTTCATTAGGGGAACTTTTCCAAATGTACATAACTGGCTGAGTACCTTCAGCATTAATAGGCTTATTAACCACTAATTCAGCACAACAATTTTAAATGCAGCTGCTGCAGAAGTGGACAGTGAGGAAGTACAAAAACTGTGCCTGAAGACAGAAGAATAAATAACAGTGTAGTGATAATTGCCTCCTGTAGGTACTGCAATGTGGTAATCATCAGAAGCCTATTCACTGTGTCTGCCTTTCCCTCTCTCCATGATGAGTTTCCTTCATCCCCCCATGCTAGCCTGAAACCTTTTAGAGGAGTTCTCTGGATTATGGCTGAAATGCTAGGAGCAATTAGATAAAACATCGCTGTCAATTTCTACAGAGAGAAATACATTTATTACCTTAGTTGAATTCAGGCCAAACTAAGCTTCTTCCCTATAAAAGTTGTTGGATGAACGGATAAACAGTTGGGTAAAGTAATTTTACTTTATCTACCTTCAGACAGGACAAAAGGTAACAAACTGAAATGACTAAGGAATTGGAAATCTGTCACTCCAACACTGGCTTGTTTAATCATGGTCAAATACCTCACCCTCTGCATAAACTGCTGAGCACTCGCTTCTTGTGTCTTACCTTGTCAGGCTGAGGAGCCCTCCCAGAGAAAGGTCACACTTTTAGCTGATGGTAGGTTGTTGCTGGCATGAGTCAGGGCAGGATGAAATCCTAATGCATGTATCTTCCGATGTCAGCTGGAATTCTCTGTAGGTGTGCAAGGAGTGGGAGATCGGCACTTCCAAATTAATCCAAAGTGCACTGTGGCGTATTGGCCGCTTGGATTTGATAAGTGACACACCTTGTGTCTGAAGCCCGGGATCTGACTAAAGATTAGTGATGGCTTGCAACAATTCTGCTTTAAGAGTTGTATAAGGGTTATACAACTCAATATATATTGTGAGCAAAAACAAGAAATCAGAAATCAAAGTTTTGAAATTGAGTGAATCATAGGAATTAGGGCAAGCTCAAGTGACTAAGCAAAGCTATTGAATTTGATACTCCATCAAGATGTAAGAGTGTATTTGGTGTGATTGTGACTCAGCACCTGCTGGTGAATCATTCCTCATCACTGGGACCTCAGTGCTGTTGGTTTTCTGGCTGAAAAAGAAAAGACGAGTGGGAAGAGATTTAAACCTACAGAGAAAGTTTAAACTTCATGGATACAAAAGAGAGGGGGAAGTTGTACCCCCAGTTAGATTATTTTTCTTGAAAGACTTTATTTTTAACTTTTGAATATGTTATTTTCAGTGGAGTGAGATTAATTTTCCCAGCATTACTCATAGTGGATGCTTTTCATATTTTATTTCGCAGAAAATTCATTTGTGATTACATAAAACTATCAAACCTTTACAGAATCACAGAATGATTTAAGGCAATGCAGTTGGCTTTGTCCATGGCTCTTTTACACAGATGAGTTTAAAATACTTCATACCAATAACTCAGTTGTGAGAAGACCATAATAGTGGAGAAGAACTGAAATCTGTAAGTACAAACAGGAGAATAAACAAGTCTGAGAATATACAATATTTAATGAACTATGTATGTGTAGTTTAAACTGCAGAACAAAGTCTTGTCAGCAGTTACAATGTTCTGAGAAGGTGAGGGTTTGAGGGAAAATGAGGTGAAAAACAGTGAAATCCTCACCTCAGCTCTGATAGTCTGTGTGTTCCTCATATCACAAGTCAGTAATGGAATAAAAGTGTAAGAGTTCTATCACCTGTATCCAGCCAGACCGAGGGTGTCCCCCTTCAGCCATAGTGATGGTCAGGATGACATTGTTAATCTTTTTGTGAAGCTTCAGACTTGGCTATTAATAGAGATGGGTTTGTCTGGGGGGATGATTGGGTGTATTGGTGTGTTAACCTGTTGTACCTGATATGGAGATCAGGAGGGAAAATCTTTTCTCCTTTCCTGTTCTACTTGCCAAGTCTGGCAGAGACCATGGGGGAGCTGTAGTTTGTGTTGTAATGTACAGCCTGGGCAGCTGCTTGAGAGCATCTGGGGATCCCAATTAAAAATTTCTTTGCACCCCTGCTGGGCCAAGGCATTGGCAGTGCTATTGATTTTTTTTTTCTTTATCCTGTGTCAAATTGAAGCTGTGTCTTTGGCATTTTTATTGCAAGTCATGGTATATTCTGATGCATTCCTACCCATGTCTATGGTACTAGCTGTATGTATAGATTATAAAGAATTTACAGATGCAGCATAAATTCAAAAAAGTTGCAAAATCTGGGGTGTTATTCTAAATGTAGCTTTGTAAGCCATTTTCTGCAGGTGATGATGCCATGATGATTTTTTGCCTTTTCTTTTATAACCCTTTTATATACCTTTTTATAACTTTTGTATTCTTAGTGTTTTTTAGCTTATATTCTTAGACTTGTTTGTCAGGCTAGGAGACTAAACATCTTCGAAGCTTCGTAGTTAGGGATCAGTGTGCCCCAGACCCCAAGGTCCTCTCCAGAACACATTTTGTAAACTAAGATAGAACCATCCAGGGGAAGGTTCCTTGGGGAGGGGGGCTCACTTGAGCCTCTCATTGGGGAATCTTTGATAGATATGCTAATTAGTAAGACCTATAATGATATACCTGATCTATTGTGGGTGTGCACGGCAGTGTGCATTGGGGTACATTCAACCTGGACGTGGTGCACCTAAGGATCCTTAAAATAAATACCAAGGTAAAATCCCTTTTCCCCTTCTAACCGTGTTTGATTCTTGATTTTAAGACCAGAAAAAGGCATCAGTGATGTTCTGCAAAATACCTGCAATGTCAGATTTCACTGTTCTTTTTAAATCAAAGAATGTGATAAAATCACTTAATGTGGCAAAGACGCTGTCATATGTGCTCATTACTTGTTTTGATCTCCAGACTCTTGAGTTTGGTTTTCAGATGTAAGCACCTCCATGGGATTTGTGAATCTCTGATGGGCATGTGGTTTTTTATATTAGGTACAAAAACACATGAGTGTCCCCACTGGAAACTTTGACTGTCTGGCAATGTTACATTAAGGAACATAAAAGAAGATGATTAGGGACAGACAAGGTCTATGAAATACATCTGGAGGATTTAATAAATGAGGACAGTAATTTTTAAAGAATACATAATTCTTTCCTTACACATACTCTTTCAGCACTATGGGGAATTATCACTGGTATTTGATTCATGTTTAGAAGTAATAATATTTCTTATGCTTGTGCTTTTATTGCATATAGTTGGTGCTTTTCCAGATTGTTAGGTAATTATGTTTAAGTGGTGACTGAGCTAATATGGAGCCTGGCTTAGAGTCTGTAGAAATGGATATATGGCAAAGGCCGTAAGACCTGATTCAAAAAGATCTTTTACTTCAGAAAGTCCATAATTAGTTTTATGCAAATTATAGAGGAACATATCTTGGTAAAGCAGGAAGAAACAAAGGAAAGTCCTAAGTTAATACTTCCTTTCATTCTTATTTTGTTACAGCACACGAGTCTGGTGATGTCCCTGGCATAAGAACATATGTGTGCTAGCGTGAGCCCATCTCTGCTACATCCTCACAACGTGCTGGTGCCATGCTTTTGGATGAGATCAAGCAATGTAGGCCTGGAGATTCTACTTCAAAATGTCATCTAATGATTTAGAATTTTAGAGCTGTTGAAAGTAACTGTCAATTTCTGTACTTGCAGTGAAAAACAAGTGGCTAAGTAATGATTTACTAGGTTCCTTAATTTTTTTTCCCCCTCAAAATTATAATAACAAAGCAGTTTAATTTCATACACTATGGGGTATTGAGTATCTTGAGTATTTTACAAAAAATGAACAGAGAGAACAGTTCTGGTTCTCATCAGTTTTTGGGATTACAGGTTTTGTAATTTTTTTCCACATTAGAACAAGACTGGAGTGTTTTGATGATACTGCACAACAAAATAGCACAGAAGTTGCCCATTTTCAATTTTGAAAGGCCAAGATTTTAATTTCAGCTGCTTTGGCTAGAAACTAATTCCATGATGTCTTGGATATCTTCTAGGTGAAAACTTTAACCTCTTTCACTGGAAATGTTCTAATTAGTGCTTGTTCCAGCTTCAGAGTCTTTTAAAACCAGAACAAAGCAGCAAACTGCTAGCAAATCTGAGCCAACAAAGCTAAAGGGTGCAAAGGATTAGACTGAAGGACCCTAAGAAGCAGGGGTGTAGTCAGAGTTTAGGCCAGATCTAGCTTAGTCTAGAAATTCTGTTGGTTTGAACAAGGTATTTGTCAGTTCTTGTCAGTTGCTTGTCTAGGAACATCCCAAAAACATTGGGGCATTATTGCTGGAAATTTCTCAATATATGCCTATTCTGCATGTCTCCACTTTTGATGTGTTTCTGTTGAGTTGAAGCCAATCTGAAAACACTTCCTTGGCTGGTTTGCTTAATTGGATTTTATTCAGATTTTAATGGGAGGGAATCTTTTTCACTATTAGATACAAAACATTAGGAAATGTGAACGAGGCACTGAGTTTTCTGGTCAAGTAATGGTTTTGTTCTTCCAAAAGGCACCAGCCTCAAAAGGTAACCTTGTCAGTATCTTTCTTCGCCTCTGCTTGCAAAATAATGTCTGCTACTTAGTAAGGAGTCCTTGTTCCTTTTGGGAGGCAGACATTAGGAAAAAAAGGGAAGCCATATTTACCCCCTTCACTTCATACTTCCAAGCAAATGCTTATAATTTTATTAGTGTGGGCTTTTAACTACTTTCCACATGAAAGACAAGGGAAGAGTAGGGGTGATATTTGATAAATGCACAATTTGGGATTTTTGTCTACACTCTCCTGGTTTGCTGTCTTCATCTCTATGCTGCAGATTGTAAGACTAGGATGGAAGATGAGAAGTGCTATTTAGACTGCACACATTTCAGTTTGAAAATCTTTTCCCTGTCTAGGCAGGAGTAAATATGCTGGATTTTTAGGATTTTTTTAAAGGATTAAGAATACTTTTCACTGGGAAAAGACCATATAGGTGTTACAACCCCCTTTCCACTGTTCACCAGGTGAATCAGAGTCCAGTTATGCACTTCTGTACATGCCTGAATTAGTGGTATTTGGGGGCTCTAAGAATAACAGTGATGTAAATGATATGCTGTGAATGAGTTTCCCTATGGTGTTATGCAGTTTTTCCTGGAGGAGATCTCGCAACTTTATGGTTTCTGTGGTGTCATCTATTACATTACTGCAGCAATAAATGGATGCAGAAGATAAGTGTCTGTTACTTGTCTCTGTTCTGTATTTAAGGCATTAGGCCACCACTGCCCTCCTTGCTTCTGGGAAGAGTTGAAAATATGGTAAAGGTGGAAGCTATTGCCATCAAACATAATAGAGTTCGGTTACGTGAAGATCTTTGAAATTTTATTTTCCTGTGTTCTTTGCTAGTAAAGAAACACTGGAAACCTTTTCTTTGCTCTTGAAATGTTAGTGTTTGTAGTTGCTCCTTTATAATCTATATGTAGCCAGACAGTGATGCTTTTACTGTTATTAGTCACTGAAAGAAAGGATTCAAAAGATTCACGGAAGCCTTTTGTACACCTGACTTTGAAGAGTACATGTTTATGTCAGCAGTTAAGTCTGTGCATATAGTCAAATAACCCCACTTTTCATTGATTCTTGCTCCCTTCCATCCCATACAGTTTGCAGTCAGCATAATGAATTGGGTTTTTTTGCATGGAAATTGAATCCCCTCTATTGTTCACATGCACTGAATTTAGTGTGGCATGCTACATAGTGATAGAGGGCAATAACCGGCAATCTCTTCACAAGTATTTCTGTAGCTCTCATAGTCTTTCTCAGATGGGAACCCATCAAATAGGTTTTGTTATTATTTGTTTAGGCTTTGAGACCTGAAGTTAGAGAAGAGAAACTGAGCCACAATGGCAAAGACTGATCAAACCATTTGTTTTGCACTACTCCTTTTCCGGTACCTCACTTCAAAGAAACATTCCTTGTGTTGTCCATTTTCCTCCATAATAGTTGCATGTTTGGTGTTTAAATAGTTTCAGACCCACTTATTTGCTTTGCACAAGGACTTTATAATAATACCACTTCTTTCTGTGAGTATTTGTAACTCTGGCTATTGAAACACAGGCATTGATTTTACACTGGTGTTCGGTTTGGTGTGGAACTGGAAGAAAATGGATTACTTGCAGTTCTTAAGGGGGAAGGCTTGGGATTTCAAAGCATTTGAAGATTTGCCTTCAACTAGTGGCACATTCTGCTTAGTTATGAACATTCTGCTCTCTTCAGTCTCTTTGCTTGTGTACAGATGAAAATTGGTTGCTCCCTCCTTACAGTCTGCCTATCAAAATTGCAAGACTGGGCACTGGGATTCAAGATCTTACCTAGTTACCTGGGTGCCTTATCAATACAGAAAGGTGGTGTTCCTGTGCCAGAGGGATGTAGGGCAGAAGCAGACTATTATCATGTGATAAGATTTGTTTCCAAATGTAGTGTGCTCTGATGGAGCAGGGGCCTCACTTATGTAAATATTTAAACACAATTCTCACTGCATGGGTATTTCTGGAATATTAAACAGTTTTACTGTGAAAGCCTTGTCTATGTCTTCTTCAGTAGTCCTTGAAATTGTACTACTGAAGTTGTTCAGTAGTTCTTCATACTCTTCTAGTAAATATTGATCAATTGGTGATCAGCAGGAGAATTTGATCAGTTTGCAGGGTGATATCGGTATCCTCAATAGAAACACATGATTTTTCTCATGTAATACTTGTTTAAAAATAAAAGTCCTCAAAGCCCAATATTTGGAAAACATTTTGTCTATATATAGATAAAAGTGGTCTCCAGCTTCCTGACAGGTGGAAGCAGAGGGGCAAGACTGATCTCTTCTCTGTAGTGATCAGAGATAGGACCTGAGGGAATGGCATGAGGCTGTATCTGGGGAGGTTTAGATTGGATCTTGGGAAAATTTTTTTTTTACCCACAGGGTGATCGGATGCTGGAAAAGGCTCCTCAGAGAAGTGATCACAGCACCCAGCCCAACAGAGGTCAGGAAGGGTTTGGACAATACTCACAGGCACATGGTGTGATTTTTGGGGCTGTCCTGTGCAGGGCCAGGAGTTGACATTGATGATCCTTGTGGATCACCCTTCCAACACAGAATATTCTATGACTCTATATATCAAATTAAATATATTCCTTGTTCCAGATTATTTGCTTAGTTTTGAGATTTTGATGACTTTGCTTTGTTACCAAGGTCAACTTGAAAGAAGAGGTGGCCTATTTTCACTGAGGAAGTTATGAAGTGAATTGCTCTTGCTGGATCACTTAAGTGGTGATTTGAATGCAGTGAGTGAAATGCACAGGAGGCAAGATAGACAATAGCTACACAAAATATTCAGAAGGAGTGATGTGGTGGGCTGACCCCAGCCAGCAGCAAAACTCCTGCCCTAACCCTCTCTCCCTCTCCTATCAAATACGTGTAATGATTTCTTGAGAAGACAAATGCCATCATGAACATCCCCTCATCCTATCCATTTCCCTGAGATTTCACTCTTAAGCATGGTATTGTATGGAATGGAATGTCTGTTCAGTCAGTGGAGGCAGCTGTCCCAGCTGAGTCCTCTTCTAGCCTTTTGCCCACCCCTAAACTGCTAGCCTCTGTGTGTGAGGTTGGAGAGAAAGTCTTGGTGTTTGCCTTGGCAAGAGCTGTTCAGCTGTAGGCAAAATGTTGGTGTGACACAAACACTGTTTCACCTTCAAATGCTGAGAACAGATTACACAGGCTGCTATGAAGAAAATTAATTTCATTCTAAGAAAACTCAGTAAAAATAAATAGGTTTTAGGAAACTTTATTTTAATTGCATGAATCTGTATTTGCATATTAGCAGCATAAAAGATAACCATCAGAGATAAGTAAATGAAGAAGAAGCAAAAAATCTACTAGGTCATCTATAAATTCCATGCTGACTTTAATTAGTATACTGCTATCTGTAAATGAATGAAATTATACACTAATGACTGAAGTATTTCTTAGAACGCATAGATTTTTACATGACAGAAAGTGTTTGAACTTTAATTAGAAGATTAAAAGATAGCTTCGTAGGTTTCTCAGGACAATGTGTCCCTTGAGTTATTAATTTCTAATTATTACTGACTGTATTTCTGACAAAAATATTACCCAAATTACAGTAGGGTACCATCTGGGATCTCAGTTCTGTGTGAGAAGTGCTCAGTGAGGCTTCTCACGAAGTGGCAAAGTGGAAGAAATGCACGAAGTACGGGCAGAAAAAATCCATTCCTGACTCTGGGAATGCTTTTGTCTCTGTTCTGGGAGCAGTTGATTCTGTTTTGAGACAGTTGTAGTGTTAAACTTAGATGAAGAATACTGTCCTTATTTGTGTATTTATTCATTTGGTTCATTGTGACCAGTCGCAGTTGTACATGTTACTTAAAATAGTATATGTTCTGCCAGTGCTCAAGCGCCAAATTCTTAGTCTGCAAGAGAAGCAGAGAAAGGGTGGAAAGAACAAAAGAGATTCTGCATGTTCTCCTTGTATTTGTCCTGCTTGCAGTTACTCGTTGCCAAAAACATAAAGCTTTGCTCAGAGGTGAAAAGCATTAATCAGTACATGGGCAAAGAACTTGCCATTTTGCACTTGCTGAAATGGGTGATCCTTTGCAGACTCTGCAGCACTCAAAGTTGGTGCAATACCTCTTTATTTAATCCTGATTTCTTGCCCTTGTGAAAACAATCCACAGTTGTTTTTGTTTAAATCCACATTGGTTGTGGGCACACGCTATTGTCACTCTGACTGAAGCTGGTTGTTTATTTAGATATTTTTAAACAGTTACAAGTAAACCAAATGTGAGATTCTTACACTTGGCCAAAAAGATGCCTTCCTATTTATTTTGGTATTTCCTGTCTCGAAATCTTCCTTCTGACTGGTCCTTATGCAGTGATTTTCCTAAAGTTCTGTGTGACTGATAAAGACCTCTCCTTTTTTTTGTTAAGACTTTTTTACAAATGGAAGTGCTCTGTTTACAGACAGATAGCTCTGTAGCACAGTGAGGATGTCTTATTCTGCACTGGTGCCTAATTATCTAAGGGGCACAGGAAAGATGCAAATAGTGCTGAGTGTTTAGGAAATTAAGGCTATTTGCCTTTTGTTCCTGGTTAGCAGCTGATAAACGACCCTTTTTCCAGTTTGGGCTGTAGAAGCAGAGACTGCTAGTGTGTTCCTGTTAAAAATTGGACCAAATATTTATATGCACATTTTGATAAGCTCTTGACATCTTTTTGCATTGTCAATTCTCTACAGCACAGAGACACATAATGCAGTATTAATGAAGATGGTGTAATTAGTAATGTGCCACTTTGCTTGGATACATCCTCCCTGTTTATGTATCAATGAATGTCAATGAAGGGAGAAGTGACAGAGGGGTGAAGTGGTTGAATGGATTTTGGCTCAGCCATCTCTGCATGAGGTCCAGACTAGTTCTTTTTAGGCTCTGGAGTTTCATGAATATGGCTTAATAAATGGAAAGGAGCAGTAAAATATATTTCTGTATATAAGTAGGTTGTGCATTGAACTGACATTTACTGCACATACATATATTCTGTGTGTATATGCCCACACACATATGCACAAAACATGGATTGCATCTATATGATATCTAGATGCGTACAGATGTTAAAAAGCGGCTCCTTCATATTCAAGTAGTAGGATATTGTGTATTTAAGTCCAAGGATTTCTTTCTAATTTCCTAGGCAGGAAACTAAAACATGTATCCCAAGTTTAATTTTGAATCCATAGAGTAGGATCTACTAACTGGAAACTAGAAAGTTTAATTTAATGTAAGTGGCCCTATATTGATGTTTGGTGTAGAAGTTCAGGATTTTGGAAAATAAGGTTTTGGAAAGTATGTTAAAACATATGAGAAGCACTCACCCAGAAATTAGAAGGAGCTGAAATGCAGTCATAGATTTGATCAAGTTTTACAAGTTAGGAAAAGCAATGTCCATTTGCATTGCATCTCATGAATTAATTCATGTTTTACTTCAGATAGAAAATCTGTCTGGCAGTGACAGTGCCTTCATCAAGTACTTCAGTGTTCCATAGGCCTAATGTATTGGTAAGAGGCTAATGGACTTATCAGTGTTACTGTAATTGTTGTTTTGTTTCCTTATTTTTATAGAATTTGCTATGGTAACTCTCCTGCTGTCAGCAAACTGGCAGCCACTCTGTGATCAGCTCATTGTAGACAACTGTTAAGAGATGTGACCCAGCACAATTCCTCTCGGAGTACTTATTGTGACTTTGTTTTACTTTCCCCAATCTAAAAGGGTCTCTGTGGCTGCACAGGTGTTTTCTGCCTTTCATATGGGGAAATCTGATGCTTGACATGGAATAAACAGCATACTGTTCAGTCCTGAAAATGCAGATGGATGTAACAATGCCTCACAGTCCTTCCCCATGCCAGAAATAGCAGAAGGCATTTAAATTTCCCTCAAATGGCTTTTTCTTGGCAGAGAATTAGATAGCACTAGAAGCACAGAGCAATACAGTGTGGGGTTCCCAGGGCCAGCTGTAGCTCAGCTCTGTGGCCCAGCTGTGCCTGGGTGGATCAGCAGAGGCACAGCCACAGCACCTTTCTCATACAGACCTTGGTAAATGTCCAGCTGATTTGCAGACGACTGTGGATCAAAATGTCTTGGATCTCAAAAGGATTGGGTGAAATGGTGAGAAGAACACAGGATGAAATGTGATAATAACCCACTGATTTTTTTCACAGCTCTTAATTCTCTGTAGTGAAGGCCATACTTGAAATGAGATACCAGTGTCTGGTGCCTGTTGAACAAAGCAAATCCTCCACTCTCCCAGTGGGGCTGTTCAGTAACATTAACCTCTGTGTGGATGGTTTGGGTAAGACTTAAGTTTTACAAAATATGCCCTGTGTATATTGAACCTCAGAAAAGGGATGTACTCTGCATTTACAAAGAGAAAAAAAAATCAAATGAGCATTTAAATAGAATTTTTTTATTGTGGAAGAACATTTACTTTTTTTTCTGCATAGAAAAAGATCGTGTATTTCATCACTGTAGAAATGTTGTTTTTTTTCGCTCAGGCAGACGAAAACTGAAGGCATGAATGATTTCAATAAAAGTGAATGTTGGTTTTAAATGCAGTTCTGTAAAACATATCCTGGGGTAAACCCAAACCCTTCAGTGTGCTATATCTGAATTACAAAACAGTAGGACTTAAGTTGAACTATAAAACAGCAGGATTTAAGTGAGAACCTTTTAAGGAAAAGCTAACATAGGTGATGTACAGTGGGGCAATCAACACTAATTCCCACTGAGACAGCACTGGGCCATGTCCCTGCAGTAGTACAATTGATAATTGATTTTAAGGATGCATGGAGAGCAAAAGAATATAAAAATGCTCGTAATAGCATATTAATAAAGTATGTCTACTCTTGGAAGTGTCACCGTAGGATTTTCAAGCATTCAAAAGTAAGCATTCAGAACATCAGTTGGTGAAATCATCTTCTGCAACCCAGGCACCTCGTTACAAAGGAGCACAGGGCTTGCTGCAGTGTTGGTGCCCAGGTGCAGATGCTGATGCTGCCTGCCTGCCATTTTTTGTGGTAACATCATTATGCTGGGGTAGGCTTTTATCTAAGTGCTTCTTCTGAAATGCCTTAGAGCAAAGAAGCTTGAAGAATGAGATGTCTGATAGATCTACGAGATAAAACATTGAATTGCTTCCAGGTAGAGTGGTTTTTATTGTCTAAAAGGAGAGTGTTAATCAGTGTTTTGAATAGAAGTGCTTTGTTTGAAAGGAAAAAAAAGGGATGTTCTGTGAAAATCTCAGCTTTACTCACCATAAAGGTGGAAGGAAGCTGGGATGCATATACCTTACTGAAAGCTGGAACCCACTGCATAAAGCGTTGGGCATGTTGGCAATACTCCATGTTCTAAACTTTTTCATAGGTTTCAATTTTTTTTCCATAGTGTACTTAGAAAAAGTTTTTAGAAGTTCTGTGAGTTGTGTCAGAAAGTTTAGTTTTAAGATGGTTTTCTTTCACTTTAGCACAGCTATTCTCTTGCCATAAACTGAAATTGATGCACCCATGAATAAGTCCCAGCTTTGACAAGGATGCCTTTCCGAGCATGAAGAGTGGACTTCATCAGATCACTGGTACTTTTTCAGGATTCCTAACAAGCCAAATTGTGCTAAGTTACAGTGAAGATAAATTTGAATCCTTTTGCCTTGTTGAAAATGACACTGAATCCTATGCAATCTGTTACTCCTTTAAGTTCATAGGATGGTATCAGGAGTGAAAAGAGATTGTACTCTTTGCCCTGGCAAAATGTGAAGGGAAATATGACTTCACCAACTCAGGTCATCTCTGCTTTCTCTTTTCCAGACAGTGGGGTTTTTTTTTGCATCAAAAATCAGGCTGAAACTGTGCCACCAACTGTGCAGTTCCATTACAGCATCCGTATCGTAGTCCTGCCTTGCACTGAACGGTTTGCAGCTTCTTAGTCTCTCTATGGATGTTGAGGAGGTCAGGCTGGTTTTTATCCATCTTCCCTCTTTCATGTCTGACTAAAACATTTTGCGTTCAATGATCATAGGAAAAGGCTGCCTGTGGCACGCTAGCCCTGATCTCCCTTCGTGCTCAGAGGAGGGCAGTGATGAATTGATGAACAGGTCCCTGGGGTGGTGCTCAAAGGTGGAAGGTTACAGTGCAAGCTCAGACACAACTTGTTTGTAATCCTTCTTGTGTGAGAGAGACCAGAAGCTGTCTCATGTAACTTATTTCTTAAAATTAATCAAAATATTTCTTTCATTTATGAAGCTGAATAGAGAGAAATGCGCAAAGATTTATATAAAGATTTAATATTTTTAGTAAAATTCTGTCATGTTTAGTTGAATCAGTTAGTGGAAGAATCACAAGGAAATAGCAGCAAAATTTGTTATAAGACATATTTTCATCTGCATTTCTTTAAAGAGTGCTGCTATATAATTCTGCCTTTAGCAAGGTCTATGCATCACCGTGATGTGTCTGTAAACAGGATGTGAAAGTCGTTGTGCTTCATTAGATGAAGACAGTAATTCACTGGGTGCTCAGACCTGCACTGAGCTGGTGCTGCTGATGTCCCAGGCATTTGGTACCCAAACAAGTGTATGCTGCTGTGTGTCACATATGTGCAGTGTTCTACCAAAAAAAAAAAAAAAAAAAAATAGCAGTAATACATACTAATTTGGGTAAGTGGATGTGGCTTCTCTCCACATATTGCACTCTGGGGTATTTTTAGTTTCATCATGGTCTTTGTAAGCTACTTGTGTTCAGCAGATGCTCTGTCCTCCTGAAAAGGATAAACTTCTGTGGTTAATTAGCTGTTAAAGGTTTGTTTCTGACAATTTCTGTAATATGCTGGGGTCTTGCAAAATATATATACATTTAAAAATAAAAGATATTCACTTCCCATTCAAAACGATTTTAACTTCTCAAGCTTTTTATCTTAGTCTAACTTTGCTTCAGGCTGGGTATGGCTAATAGGGGATACAACTTTGGCAGGCAGGGGTCTGAACATTTAGTTTTTATTGAAGTAACCTTCCTAATCTTAGTCACCTTTAAAAAATGATCTTCTGATTATTTAGTCCTGTTTCCAGTAAAGTCTTCTTATCTCAACCTGTAATTTCTGCCATTTGTATCCCTTACAGGGAGGGGAGTGGCTTGTGGTTTTCTTTCTAGTGGGAGTATTAATTGAGGGATAGCATTCCTGAACCATGACAGGTGAGTATAAAAAACCCACACAATGTTCTCTGTAGTCTTATAACTATAAAATCTTGTTTAAGACGCAGAAAACCTATGCATTAATACTTCGTAAAGGTAGAATGGAGTCTTATGTTTTGACATAGAAGGATTCCTCTTCAAAATGAGAATGCTGTAGTACTTAGATTAATTTAAAACTCTCCATGCTAGTGAAATAGTTATTTTTGGAAATCAGGAAAAGGCTTTTGGTGTAGTTAGCACACATTCTGGTTAGCATATTTCCATGCTTAAAAGAGTTATGATACAGCTGTAACAGGTTTTTTTCCCTGAATAAAAACCCACCATGTATTTATTCTGGCAGGACTGATTCTTCTTTTAGGAAGAACCTGAAATAATGACATAATGGAAAACACTCCATTTTTTTCCTTGGTTCTCTCCTTTGTATGCTCTGCCTGTTGTATAATTTTTCATACCCTTTCATAATACAAAACTTAATCTCATTCTCCATCCACCTCTCTTTTTAATTTTTGTTGCAAAATGTTTAACATCTTTTTTGTTTGTTTTAGGGTGAATCACACTATGTGTTTTTAATATTGCTCCTATGCTGTGTTCCTCAGTTAACTGAGCTCCTAGGTTGAGTTTACATGCCTGGCAATGCCATATGATCTAGTCTATTTTAAGTCAAGATGGAAAAAATAATGTTAGTAATCAACTTTATTGAAGTTATAGGCATTTATAATTTTGCATAAAAAAAAGTCCACAGTTGATTAACTTTTTGATGGCATCAGTGTGAAAAACTTGAAAACAGCTTTTAAGGGGAGGGGGATGTTACCATCTTGCCTAGAGTGTATCCTTTTATTATTCTGTCCTTTATGTAACAGACAACAGCAGTGATTGTTTGGTGAGACTGTGGGTCAGTAGCCACCATTTCATTGGGGCCTACACCCTGCTGGTAAACTGCAGTTCACTGCGTGGCATCATCTGTTCCATGTGAATTTATGAATTTTTCTAAAAGAGAATGTCTAAATTTGTACACAACTTAAAAGTTTTACCTTGTATAAATTATCAACCCTAGATTAAAGATCTTGTCTTTATTTCTGTCAGATGTAGAGGACTAATTTTAGCCATTCAAAAAATGATCAGAAACCTGCTGTTTTGCATTAGAACATTTGAATACCTTGCATCTTCAAATTTAATGAATATTGCTAACTTTATTTAAATACTATTCATTATTAGTGCATACAGGTTTTAACTTCTACCTGAAAAAAAAGCCTTTTTCTTGAAAAGTCTCTAGAACACGTTCTGAACAGCACACAAATGTGACTAGACTCCCTTGAAGACAAAAGCAATACTTTTAATTGACATAAATGGGACCAGATTGACAAATGTATGTACGAGGATTGTTTCTCCCACCAGTGAACTGAAACCCCTTCAGAGGGTGAGAGCCAGTCTCTGTTTCACCAATTTTCTGGCTGTATAACTTCATTGATTTCCACTGCACAACCATGACATGTGAAATGGAGTGGACAATCAAGCCCTAGGGATGGTGGTTGCACAGTCAGCTCTGCCTCGTGCTTTGGGGTGAGAAGCGTAAAAAGAGCTATGTGCTCTCCTCACACTCACAAACACCTCTGCAAGCTGGGCACTGTCACCACTCCTGTGTCTCCTCTCCTCCTGTGTGCTACTTACAGGCAGCTGGTACTCACTTTGTAAAAGGTACAGCAGAGTTTGGGCACCTGGTACAGAAATCCAACCAAAGTCTGTGTGTGGGCTGGATCTAGACAGTGGTATATAGCATTCCTGTGCCCACGAAACCCAGCTTAGGCTTGCCTCTGCAGTTGGAAAATAACAATATTCTTTAATAAAACTTCACTCAGCTAGGAGTGTATCATCTCACAGGAGCTGTTTTGTGCATCCTACCTTTTATTCATAGATGCAACCCATAAGTAATGATGAAAAAATGTCTATATTAACATAGATTAGGAGATGCCAATCAAGTAAACTTGCAATTTTTTGTCTTTGTAACTAAGTTCAATCAGCATAGAATAATGCCTTTTGAAAACGTTTCATTCTAGAAAAGAGCCATCTATATTTTCACTGCCCATTTAATTTTCTACATCATATGTTTAATCAGTATGAACTATAATATAGACAGAAAATTTTTACCAAGAAAAATTTGGTTTTACTGATGACAGCAACAAGGAATGATGGGAACATCCTCAATAAATCTTGAAATACATGGTAGCATGTAGCAGGAAATCCTACTTGAAAAATTCAAATTGGCTTGAATAGCAAAGTGGCATCACATGGGTTGCAGTCCTATGCCACGTCTTCTATAAAAAGATACCGAAATGCAGGCAAGATTTCTAGGCTGAAAGGACAAGTCCCTTCTGCAGATGTGTGCCAGAATTAACATTAACTGCAGTCTTCCTGGTTCTTTTCTTTGGCAAGAGATGAAAGTGGGCTCATTATTTATGGATTTATAATACACTTGTAGATCTAATCCAGACGTAGCTTGCCCAGGAATGACAAGCAAACAGCAGATCTGTGCCATGCTTGCAGCAGCCATGGGAATTTACCCCTATAAAGAACTCTGTGTCACAGGCTGAGGTGCCTTTCCCTCTCGTGGTAAAATTTGTCTAGGGCTGGTGCAGCAAGCAGAGTTCAGCTGAGACCCAGAAATGTGTCAATGCTCTCTCTCTCTCTCCTCCAGGGAGGTGGGCTGTCTTTGCTCCCGTTGGGTTGTGTTGATCCCACTCAAGGCTTCCTTATGTGCTACAAAGCACCAGCCAGAGCAGCTGTCAGCCTGGTGGCAGTGCCAAAGTGCCACTGAAGGAATCGAGCCGGGGTGAGCATTTGTTCTGCAGCCTGTGCTGACAGACTTGTGTAGCTGCTGTTAAGCTACAACTGTTGTAGAACATTTTGTGATGGTGTAAATGACTTGTAATGTGCTGCAGCCGTAGGACCTACTTACCAAGGTCTCAGGGCACCCTACAAGTAAGTTGAATGTTGGAAGGTGCAGTGTTGGCCTCCAACTGTAAATACTCTCAAAGTTTGGAGATAATGAGTGGTTTTTCTATAGGTATTAATTTAGGTCAGAATGAGATCTTTCCTTGTTCATGTTATAAAGTATAGCCTTTCTATAATATATTAATTGCCCATTTATAGATAGTGCTTTTTTTTTTTTTTTTTTTTCCACAAAATAACTGTTTATACCAATACAAAAGGTGAAGAATTGAGTTCATTTGCCCTCCATGGTCTGCAGTGATAGCAGCAGGTATGGTAATACACCTTCAGCTTTTCCACATTAGTATTTCTTTTCTCATGGCATCCTTGTGCTCCCATGGGTACTGGCTGAATAAGAGTGGAAATGACTATAAATCTTGATTTATAGCAGCTGGATGCAGCATCTCAAGCCAGCTCCTAAACACCCAGGTCTTCAAAAGTCTGTTTCCTGAGCTGAGGATCCTAAGGTGGTTCTGCTTGTTTGCACATTTAGTTCTGTGAATGAAGACAAGTGTAGGGGCCTGGAAATTAAAAGGAGTGTGAGGGCAGTCTGAGCTGATTCAGCATGTACTGGGTTCAGCTGAGGGTGGAAAATTTGGCTGATTTTCTTCATGGCAGTCCAAACAATACTGTGTTTTAGGCTGGTGACCATACTAATGTTGGTAACACACCAGTGTTTTAGCTACTGATGAATAGTCCTTGCACAGCATCAAGGCTTTCTCTGTCTCTCACTTTGCCACCTCAGTGAGTAGACTGGGTGTGGGCAAGATGCTGGGAGGGGATGAAGCTGGGACAGCTGACCCCAGCTGACCAAATGGATATATCTCTCATAGCATGTGATGTTATGCTTAGCAATAAAATGTGTGTGTTTGGGTGGGGGGTGTGGGAAGAGTTTTTTCCAGGATAGCTGTTTCTGGGGCATCACTCTGGCTGGGCATAAGTCCACTGGAGGTGAGAGGTTGCTTTTCTTCCTTTCTTTTTCATCACTTATTGAACTGTCTGTATCCTGATCGTTCATGTACTTTTTTCCCTTCTAATTCTCTCCCCTTTTCTGCTTGGGGTTTAAGTGATTTACCTGCCAGCTGTGGTCAATCTGCCATAGGAACTGTGATTTGAGAATGAGATTAGTGAGGACCCTTTTACATTTAGTGCTCAGTGGTCAGTATCACCTTATGAATCCTTCATTTTTCTTTCTTGTAACTGTATTATTAGCTGTAGTATCACAGACTCGGCTTATATTTTGACTGGTAAGGTCAAGCTTATCTCTTGGCCTCATACAGACCTAACTAAAATCAAGTATATGTTGACAGCAGACCATCATATGCTCATTCAGTTGAAGATAGCCTGGGTGAAGGGGTTGAGGTATTCTCCCAAGAGAACATCTTTATCTCAAGGGAAGAGGGTCACAGTCATGCAATAAATCAGTTCTCTTTCTGGTCCAGTAAATAATGAATCATGGTTTGCTCAGTGGAAAGGGGAATTATGTCACACCAGCCACCCTGTGTATGGCCAGGGATGTACTTTCTGCAGGGAAATATACATGTTTCAGCCTCCTCAGGCTGAAGAGACAACACTGTGCAGTGCTTTCCTGAACAAGTGATTTAGTCATTGGGCTACTGGATAAAAGTACTCCAGCCACTGGGAAGCACAAGTATTTGTGTCTGTAATGTTCTAAAATGCCTGATTCTTGAAGTGTGCATGAAAAATGTGTTGTGCATGCCTCTCAGATTAAATCCTTCTAGAGAGCTCTGAAGAGCATTTAGTCCTACATGAACACTGGAATGGTGTTGCCCCAGACTCCAGGGCCCATATTCCTGTTTCTCAGCTGACAATGATTAAGACCAGGATGCTATGTATTAATTTAGAGGGTTCTTCTAACACATTTCTGTAAGCTGTGGGATTAACCCACCTAATGAGTTACTATTACTTGATTCACCTATTGATTAGAAATTTTATACAGAAGTAAGGATCCAGCTCCCCAGTTCCAGACAACTGGCTTACGAAATTGGACAGGACTTAACCAATAAGCCCAAGGATGTTGGTTTAAATATGGGCATGAAAAATGAAAGAATAAGCTGGAGGACAGAGCTTTGTGCAAAAAGTTTGTCTTAAATTGAATTAGAAAATGGGAAACACGTATCAACCTTTCACAGGTACACGTTTGTATTTTGCGTGTAATTCCCCCGCTGGGGAAACGTGAAACAGGCCATATTTTGTCTTGTATTTTTGCAACAAAATGAATGTTTATGTTCCATATAATAAAAATATTTTTTTTAACGTGAGGTTATTTTATTGAAAAATGTGCATCTCAAATTGTGATTTTAAAATTTCCATTTTTATGCGATTTGGCTGTATTAGAATAACTTTCTATTTGGCATAAAAAATTTTGTGAAAAGGTTTGCTTCCTAGACTTTGTGCAACAGTGAGGGTTTGAAATTCTGTCACTGTCTAAGAAAAAGGAATGACTGCTGTTAGTGATGTTGTAACCTGTTTGCTGCTTCCTTTACATAACTGTATCTGTAAAAAAAAAAAGCCCGTTTTTTTTAAGAATAAAAATAGACTTGCTATGTCTTTTTCGGCTTATCCAATTGGTATCTTGTATTACTCATAACTTCAGTGCACAAGGTACAATTCTACTGTAGTCCTTGTTACTAAGTGTGCCATGGTTGAATATAGTGTGACATGTTTAAATTTGCTGCAGAAAAAAAAACTCTGAAGAAGCTTCCACATGCAAAGATAAATATGTGCATGACAATTAGCCAGTGCTCCTGCTTGTGCTTAAATGTGGAAACCTAACCATGTTTTGCATTGTTAGTTTTTTAAATGGCTTTTATATGTGATTCAGACAAGACAATTTTGCATATTAGATAACTTTTAACTTTGCTTACTAAACAATTTGTTCTTGCTTACATAAGTATGCTCAAATGTGTTTTTTTGTATTGCTGTCACCAGGGATAAATGTGTACGGGAGAGAAGGAACATTTGTTCTCAAGATTGCATTTGCTAGGACTGAGTTGGATGTATTCAATTTTATCTTTTTGTGTTGATTGTGGCTAAAAGTGAGATATCTTTCTTCACTGGCAAGTTTAAGAGAAGCAAAGGGAGATTCAAATATCCATGGCAATTTTTCCTTTGAGACTCTGATGGTAAATATCAAATAATGTCTACCAAACTGGCTGTTCCATATCATTGCAGGTTCAACAACTACAAAAGTTGGCTTGTTTTTATGGCAGTTTAGGTAGCAATGATCCTACCATTTCCTCCCCCCTCAAACCCTCCTTTTTGTTTTAATTTTTTGATTTTGGCTTTTTTTCCCCCCAGTCTTTACTCCATCCCACTGCTCTGTTTCAGAAACTTAAAACAAGCCAAAATATTAACTTTTGCCTTGGAAGAGTGTAATTAATGGTAATAAATACACAGTTTTCTCAATTAGAAATCTTGCTAGCCTGTTTATGTGGTAACTGGGGAATGCTGATGAATGAAAAATTTAGAAGTTCACAGAAATAGTTGCTTTTTCCTAATACTGAAGAGGAATTCTGTTATGCAAAAGAACATGTGATACCAATCCTAAATGTTTTTACTGATTGTGCAGTACTTCTTCTTTGTCTTTCACAACTTTTCTCTATTGCCTTTTGCAATAGGATTTTAAAGAATTATATTTGTTTCCTCCATAAAATAGGAACTAGCATGTTAATGATAGAAACATGTCAGTGTTTCAACCAGTTACCATACCAAGCTAGTTATCTGAAGCCTTGAAGACACTTTTGTATACCTATTTTATTTTGACAAATGTGAAACACACAGACTTAATGGGTGGAAGAAGATAATTCCAAGTGTATTATGGGCCAGGCAGGGATTAGTCTGTTCATACCTAACAAAAATAATCTTCTTGTTTTGGAAAAATTATTTAGGAATCTGGGTGTGAGTGCAAATGCATATGGATCATTGCACCAGATGCTTTCTCTGCAGCACATTGGTCTCCTTCCTGTGGAAGCCCTGGGTAACAAAAGGAAGAATAAATGTTTTAGGAGTAGTGGCTGAAAGATTTGGAGCCAAGCTGATGGGGCAAAGCAAAATCCATCTTCAGCCATCCCAAGGATACTTGGAAGAGGAGTGGTGATGGAAGATACAGTTGATGTATCTGGGGGAGAGAAGGAGATGCAGTAAAAGGATTAGTGAACAGATCTGAAATGTTACTGCATTGCTCGAGATGTGGTGGCATATTTAAGATGCATTTCTAACAAATAGAAAAATGAAAAAATGGTAGGCCACTCATCTAAACATGGAAAGGAAAGAGTCTAGAAAAGAAGAAATTCAGAGGGGACTGTGTTAGGTTTAGAGAAGCTTTGGATGCAAGGCATGACTGGTGGAAGCTGCTAAGGGCAGTGGTGGCGTGAGGATGGCTTGCAAAGTGATGGGCAAATGGCTGAGTTGCACCAATAGATCAATGCCACTGAAATCAGGCCTTGCTATATCTAGAACACTTTTGTGTCAAACTGTGAATGGTGGTTACTGGAGTGAAGGGAAAGCAACCAGCTGGATGAACATTTGCTTCTCCAGAGGGAAGTTTTGTGGATTTAGTTATACTCTAGGAATTAATTCACGTTATTCTGTTTACTTGCCTTGTTTTCTCTTTTTTCATGAAAAATTGAAATGTTTGCCTGTTTTACATAAAGTTGTAGATGGGCAGAAGCAGTGGCTGTGAGCACAATTAGTATAATTTCCCCAGCTCTCTGCATAGGTCTTCAAGCAAGTGTTTACCTAGGAAGTACCTTAAATTTGAATGCATTTGTGTTCTTGTCAGCTGAATAGTGGCAGGAAGGTTACACTGAAAAGTGATTTGGATGTTTGACTGGCTGAAGCAGTGACATATTGATTCCCAGGAATAGCAAATATAAATAATGCATATAAATGCATCAAATCCAATGCTGAATTAAGCCTTGGTTTCTGCTTGTGATGTTGAAGGAAGGAGAGGCAATCTGGATTTCAAAGGCATGCATATTTCCATGCACATTTCTAAACACAAGATTAGCTGGGACTCTTACATGTTTATATTCTGTTTTAGGGAAAGGTAACAGTAGTTAAACACAGAATGAAAGATTTTTTCCTTTTTCTCTCTTTTAGTCTTTGCAAATATATTAGTGAGCCTTTCTGCCTTGGGACAACAAATGACTGCAAAGCCATTTCAAAAGCAGGTATCTAAGGAACCACATGTTTTCAGTATGTACAGCCCTTACCCTCATATGCAAGCAAATACTGCCTGTGGTAACAAAGCTGTCATGCTAGCTTGGAATTTAGGAGGTGTTTTATGCATTGCTGCACTCAGAGAAGCTCCTTTCATAGAGTGGATTATAAAACCAGTTGCTGAGGAATACTGTTTGTGACACTTTTTAGGTGGGCATTTTGACTGTTGTTTTAACATACATAACTTTGCCTTCAGCAATGAGTAACTGTTTCAGTTCTGCTGTCATGTCAGCTTTATTAAGCCTAAACCCAAAGAGACACAGGGATGGAGGTTTTTTTATTTATGTTTTTCTGTTTATGTTTATGATTCCCCCCATTATAGGCTAAGTGGATTTAAATGTCTCATGTTCAATGTTTTACTTTTGAATTTGTTTTACCTTTCTGATGCTGAAGTGCTACTCATGTTACTCTTACTATTGCTTAGTCTTGAGGAACTCTACTCATTTTCTTTTGGAAGGCTTTAGAAATTCTTGAAATTGGGCTGACAAAAGTAGTATTTCTCAGAAAGACTGCTGAAGTTGTCAGTTTGGTTCTCTTAGGGTTGTGAATAATTTAGCAGCAGCTTCTACAGATCTGTCAAATCTCATGTGTTATACATAGGACTCATTCATTTGGTCCCTGTCTCTGGCTCATGTATCTTCAGCAATTCTGCAGCTTCTCTTCTACTCTTCAAGCACTGGCATTAAGGCAATCGCTGACCATACAGGGAGTCAGAGGAAAATTTGGATTCTGCAGAGGTAATGACAAAAATATTGCTTTCCTTCAAGCTGATGGTGCCATCTATAGTGGAGAAAAGTGATTGTTTTTCCCTTATTGTTTGACTGATCTTCCCTCGGGCTTGCGAAGTTATGAGTTTTTTCACAACAGGGAGAATCATACACAATGTATAGACAGAGAAACACATACGTGTGGACACAGACTACTCTTGAGCATTACTGAATTGACTTTATTACATACTTTCTTTCCACCCTGTCCTTTTCACTCACCTTGACTGAAAGGTGAGTGAACCTTGTTGTGCCTTGCTGCTTGGAGCCTTAACAATCAGTGCTACTTATACTTGTGCTCCTCTCTGAAGGCTTTCTAGATAGAGATTTACATGGTCGTCTTCAACTCTACTCAGTTGGAGATTTGTTTGGTGCAAATGGCTCAGTTCTCTGCTGGTGTTATTTTGAGATAAAGTGCAATATGCTGCTCTGTAAATATGGTGCTTTGTAGCAAGAAAAATATTGGCCCATTCCTAATTCCCTATGATGGTATCTTGTTCTTTGGGATTTCTTGGCTGGAAATGAGTACACATTCATATTTTTGCAGTGAACAGTGATACCGTCGTGTCTCAGATACATAAGATGTGTTGAACACATGTAATATATGGAGTAGAAATATCCAAGTGGGAAGACAAAATAAACCCAGGAAATTCCAAATATGTGTCAAACCCTTCTGAAGTGTGACAGTAAGCTTTAAGAATGCTGAATAAATCAGTTAAAAATAGGGGGCAAAGGCAACTAAGTCCATAACTTGCATTTTGTATTGGGTAGGTAGAGGAGGAAGGAATAATTGTCTCAGTTTCTGATGAACAGAACATGAACTAACTTAAGCCTGTCTGTTGATACTTCAGAAAATTTAAGGTGGGTGTTGGAGTGTTATTTTGTGTTAGGGTTTGGTCTTGGTTGTTTGTTTTTTGGGAAGAGAGGGTTTGTTTTTTAGCGTTTTTCATTTTATTTTCTCAGATCAATAGCTGGAAAACTTGAGGACTTCAAGATTTGATGTAGTGAATAAGGGCTAAAATACAGTCACCCTGTGATATTTGGAGCACTAACATAATTTCTGTTGCTTTTTTCATTGGTAGTGACATCTGTATTCCTGCAATGCATTCCTTGAGCTACCTCCTTGCTGTCCTGAATAGCTCATTATTAGGTGGCATGAAAAAGTAAGAAGCTGTTAAAAAGGAGTCAGAATGACATTTTGAGTAATTTGGGTCATTGCTGGATGGAAAGGTAGTCTGATGTTTTACATCTGAGTCATAGGTATAGTAGAGTATGTCATGTATTTCTTTTAATCTTACAGTAGTGTTTTTTAACTGTTATTTGGATTAATATTGCATACAACAAAATTTGTCATGGCATCAGAATTCCATTATCATATTAGCAAATCAACATAATCAGATTTGGTTTTTGTTTTTTTTTTTTCCTTGAAACTTCTAATTTGGTCACAGCTGTGATACAACTTCCCAAATATGACAACAGGATTCAACTGCCCTGTTAGAGCAGGGGTTATAAATCCAGCCAATGCCCATACTACCTAGTGATTAACTAGTTCCTGCAACTGCTTAGATCTCTACGGATAGCTGTAGCCTGCAAGGTGAAGTGATTGCTCATAACTACTGAGCAGATATCCCCATACATCACTACATGAAGACATCAATCCTTTTCAAGGTCAAAAGGATATTTCTCAAAGGTAGCCATTGCTGCAATTCACAAAGGCAATAGTACAAGCAAGCTTTCATTCTTGAACACTTTTGTTGCTGTTAGAACTTCAGGATTCTAGGCATTTTAAGCAAATGCAAGCCAGCACAAAAAATATGGGGCATAGTTGCAGAGTACATCACCTTCAGGGCTTCTCTTAATTTCCCCAGTTTTTAGCAGCAGAAATGTATCTTTTATGGAACATGCAAATGTGGCTGCTACTTCCCTCTCCTTTCCTTCTTTTGGGCTAAGCTTCTATTTCAAATAGCAGTGAAATATCTTTTTTTTTTCCTGTATATATTCCTTAGTTTTGGTTTGTTTGTTTTTTTTTCTGGTCAGATTATACTACAAGATGCATAAATGCAGTCATCTTGTAAATGCTTTTCCATATCATAGATGCAAGTTCTCATGGAGTTTGTTTGCAGTTCTGCTGGTAATTTAAGTGCCTGGCTGGGTATGGCTTTGACTGTTTTTGAGGCCATTTCTTTCTTATTACTGAGACTTAATGCATGTAAAATGTTGATTATTACATCACTACTGCCACATCCATCCTTACAATGAAGAAAAACTGATTCATAAATGAGCTTTGTACATATGAATGTGGCTTCGTTTTCCAGTGTTGCCCAAAGTATTTTTGAGTGATCTGGGGTGAAAAAAATATTATTTTTATCCTCTGTAAAGTGGCAGCTTATACTTCTGTCTTGGAGCTACTTGGGGAGAACAAAGCCATTAATATATGTAAGAAGCTCAGAAATGGCACTGACAAGAATCTCAAAAATCTAGCCAAATAGCAAAAACTTTCCTGGATGAAAAAACTGGAAAATTACAAGATTTTCTTTCTTTTATCCTATCTTGTGTTTTTGTTTTTGTAATTCTCTATTTTCTACAGAAGTTCTGTAATTTCACACCAGAATCTGGCATAATATTGAGGAGAAAAGCATGTAAAACCAAAATAAATAGTTTTGTTCATAGGGGTGTAATAATGAACTCCAAGTCACTTTAAGCATGAATTAAATTCTTTCACATTCAAAGAATGTACAGTTTCCTACCTAAGATCACAAAATGTGCTCTTAGATTCACTAGGAGTTTTCTTAGAATGTACAAGAAAAGTAATTTATTATTTTGACTTAAAATCAATTTAAACACAATCCCTTTTGGAACATTAGTATTTGTCAGACCATTTTTATGTCCCTAGTGATCTTAATGGAGCATCAGAAACTCTTTAAACATGCTAGGTCTTTGTTAAGCTTCATTTGCAGATGATTATTTTCGACTTAGGAAAAATTCTATCCCTTTAAAATTACAACTCACAAACCAGCCTAGATAGAGGAAGAGAGTGTATTTCATGGAAAATTTCAGTGGCAGGTAACGCAACATTGTAGAGGCACATTAACAACACATTTTCATGACTAACATATCTAGAATCCAGGAAACCTAACTTTTATTTAGAGAGATATAATTTATGCTCAAAAAATTATTTGTTTAATTATTTATAAATTAATCATTTAATTATTTTCTATTTATTGTGTCCAGTCAATATCAACTGTAATGCAATTTTGATTTGGAGGTGTGTTTAGATGCATAGTTGTGATAGTGGGTGTAAGTCTGTTGTGGAAGGTTTTAGTAAATCTGTAAAAGGTGTGTGACAAAGGTCATGAACACCATGTGCTAATTATGTAAGGGCTTAAGGCAAAGCCTTCCAAACTCAAAGGAAGCATTTTTTGAAGGGCTGTAGGTCAAGTGCTAAATGAGCAAGTGAAATCAAAGGTATCAAATATTGTGTCTGCCTGGTTTTGTGGATAGAATACACCCTGAAGAGCATTGGTGCCATTTTTTGCACACTACCAGCAAATGCAAAGAGAGAATGGGATGTTTAACACAATCAGGTATTGATATCAGTGTTTCCACATCCCCTACCCCCTACAGGCGGCTGTCTACAACATTTCATAGGATTCCCCTATTACCTGTTCTTTGATGTCACCTTTAGGCATTTTGATATATTCTGCAATGAGCAGGGTTTCATCCTTTATGAGCATTGAGCATTAGGTGCAAATGTTGTTCTGGCTCTGTGCACATGAAATACTTCGTGACATGCTAATGTTGTAACTTTGTGGAAGCAAAAATACACTTGAGAATGCAATCACAATTTTTGTCACTACAGATTTATTTTTAGATTTTGTTCATATTATATATTTTCCTATTAATCTGTCACTACACTTGATGAATAGAATAAGGTCCCCTTCTTGCTGTTTGCAGGTGTTATGTGGATTTGAGACATAAATCTTTATTTATTTATTTTCTCTTGAACTTCGGGGTTAAAGGCCCAAGAATAAGTAACTATGGTCCTTCTTGACTTGCCACAATTAATTATAGATTTTTATAGTCATAAAGGAGAAAATTTGAATTGTTGTATATCATGTTTCTGGAAGCCAAGACTAGATCATCTCTCTGAAAGTTCCTTTCCCCTTAAGAACGAATTTAAAGTATCAATGTAAATAACTTTAGCCTAACATAACCTGTCTACAACTGTTAATGCTAAGATTGAAGAAATTTGCATGAATTTATTTGTTTTCTTCTAACAAAGTGGCTGTGAGAATTGTATGAAAATAACAAATGGAAGAGCTGGCTGCAGCATGAAAGGTAATTGCTCTTAAGAGCAGTAAAATAGAATCTGTGTTTTTAATCTGGAGGCAAGAAGAGATGCTCAGTGTGAAAATGCGTTCTGTGTTAATTTTAAACTATAAACTTCTATGTCAGTATGAGAACATAGCAGAAGGGAAGAAATGTCTCATAATGAAAGTTTCTCTTCAGCATAAGGTCCCTGCTGTGTGCTCCTCTGAGAATTACACTACACTCATACCTTCTGAGGTGTACAGTGGCTTGATGCCTGAAGTGGCCACCTAAAAACAGGGACTAGGCAGGAGTAAGGGAATAAAGGTAGGTATTTATTCGAAGGGCCTTCAAAGGTACAGTCTGGGGAGCCAGAGGCTACTGCCAAGATGGACCCCAAGATGGACAACAGGTCACGACTTCTTCACACTTTTATAAGTTTGTTTCATTTGCATATCAGGGTTTAATTCTCCATTTAAAGCTTCAGTTAATGATGTAATTTCCCCAAGCTTGCCCCCCCTTCAGTGGCTTTTGGTTTATACTTTTGGGCCTAGGACGGTCTGAGTGTCCTTGGAGAGCAGGCCTAGCACGAGAGAGCAGAAGTTAACAGGCTACAAGAAACTTCAGAGTTACACAGTAGGCAGCACAGGGTTTGAAAAATATGAAAGTTAAAACCTAAGGCACCAGGCTAACCCCTGTGTAAATGCTTTGAAATATCTTCAAGTATCTCTTAGTCTTATTGAAACAAAGCCCTGTATAAGCAGGCTAATTTTGGGAGAAAGATGAGTATTGCACAATAGCTATGAAAAAAACAGGTGGCACTTGGCATGTCTTTCATCCCTTTCCTGGAATTAGTATTAGTAGAATAATAAAGTGGACCAGGTAAGAAAACAGATTAGAATAGCAGCATCCATAAAGAGGCTCCTTAAGGTCACAGGTGTTTCTTCATAACCTGTGGGAGCCCAGAGTGCAGAGAATATTTCTCTGCCTGTTTTTGACCTCTGTCCTTGGAAAAGACTACCTACTCTTAGAGAAGAATTAGAAACTACACTGGTGTAAATTAGGTGATAGACTACTATGTAAGATTGTCACAGGGTGAAAAATTTAGAGGTTTTGGGTTTGTTAATGTAGTAAATAGATAAAAGCAAAAAATATCAAAATAGAGGATTGTTGTTGTTCTCCAAACCTCCTTCTTCTACTGCTCCATATTCTGCAGGAAAAATAGTTTGGGATGACTGGACAAAGAATTCTGCAGTTCCTGGCTGTGTTACTGAATAATTGGTAGAAAAGTGAAAAAATGTACATTTTTAGTAACCACTGGTTAATTTACCTTTTAAAAGGCTGTGTAATCTTGATAATTCAGCTTTCTCCTGCATTCTCTGCCCTGTGCTGTGTCTGGGTCACACTAGTGACTCTGTTTCTCTGATAAGACTTAATAAACAACTATCTAGAAGCAGCGAAGGCTAGGAGTCCCATTTGTCTCTTGAACTCCTGGCAAGGATTTTAAAAGATCTCTCCCATCAGGAGAGGCATGACCAGTGTCAATAATCTTGTTATTTTGCAACTTATTAAAATATTAAACTGCTGCTTTGATTTAAAAAAACCCCTATTTTTGTTCTCGTTGCTTTAGGTTTTTGATAAAAATATCTTGATGTCACTGTGTAATAAATGGGGTTTTTTTAAAATGGTGATTATGCGATGGTGACTTACATAACTTTATGCAAATGGTAATATTTAGTTTGGTTAAATTAATGAAAATGTTTGGAATTAAAAGCTCCAGGTCATTTAAATTATCATTGGATAAATAATTTGTTTTCATTTAAAGCAAGTCAGTGCACTTCTGATCAAGAATTTTTCCTAGCTTTCAATAATGCAGTAACATATCAGAGAGCCTGTGCAGTCACTGCTGTCACTCACTAAGCTGATTTAGAACTGCCTGAAGAGGCACCATTTTGCTTGTGATCCTATAATTTCACTGACTCTTGGAACACAAACTCTACAACTCCGTTCCCCGTGCTACTGTTGAGCAACTGTTCAGTAACACCTACAAATATTAGATCTGAGGATGTTCTTACTGCTCTCCTTAGCCTTTCCACCTTAATGGCCTCATTTGCTCCTCTTTATTGTCCTGCATTTTTCCAATTGTGTTAAAAATAGCCTTGGACTACCGTCAACATAAAAAATACTTTGCTGAGTAATTTGTTGCACCTTCAGTTGACCTTATCACACTTCTGCTCATATTCCTCTTGTCCTGCAGAATCAGCTGTACAGCTCTGCTTTGGCTGTTTTAGGAAATGTGATGTTAAGATTCTGACTGCTTTAAGCAGAAACACACTGAGGATCTCATGTGGGATAGCAGATTAAATAATACCCAGTGCATTATATCAGGGTAGTTTATAATTTACATCACTAAATGAACATAACTGGTGGGTGAACTTTGCCATTCATACTGTACTAATTAGTTTTAAAACTCAGTCAGTGGAACAGGAGGTGAGGGACAGATACAGAACATATTTGTAAAAGTCAAATATAGCTTAAAGATTTGGCATATTCCTAAAATGTTTTCTTTGTAAACAAAGTAATACAGATTTTATGAACATTTATATTAGCAAAGTTAATACTAATATATTGATGGAAACAAAATACAAAAATTACTAGCTGTATAATTAAAACAGGATGCTGGGTGTTCAGGAAATATATTTTTCTGTTCTATGTGGAGTCCTTAATTTGAATACTACTGCAGAGACTGTAAATCAAGTATACCCCAAAGTCCTTGGCATGTGGTCTCATTGTGACTTAGGGAGAAACTGAGAATTCTAACCAAGGTAAAAATTTTCAATCACATTTTTCATTATGCCATGGGAAGCCTGCTTTGAAGAGAGGGAGATAGACGGAAAATTAGGAGGGAAAAATTCCTGTGCAGTATTCTGTGCCAACTTCTACCTCATAAGATATGCAGGAACATCTATAGCCTTAATGACACCAGAATTTTGCTTTTCTTCCCACTGATTATAGCCTGGCATGAGATTTTATGCTGCAGGCATATGGCAGAATGGCTAAGATGAAGACACCTTTCAATATTTTGACAGGAGAAATTATTTTGGGGCTTTATGATTACCTTAAGGAAATCAATTACAAGTGCAGAAAATGTAGCATTAGCTTCAAAAAGGGCAAAAGTTTGTGTTAAAGTGCTGAGTTTTGGATGAATAAAACATTCACATATGCTTAAATTTGCCATATAAATAACAATATGGTTTCAGTTAAGGCACTTTGGTAAAAGCAATCTGAGATAAGGTTAGGATGGGTTTTAAAATTAATCGCCTTCCTCTTTTAATGATGTGATTTGAGATGGATGGAGAAGTGTTTTTTCTTGCCTGCTAACTCTACTTGGCACGTACTCTGGTGAGGAAGTGACTGAGATTGAGACTGTCTTCCCAGAAAAAACAGAAAGCGATCAAACCTGGTCCGTATCTGTCTTTCGCGCTTTGGCTTTCTAAAAGTGTGTTGTTATATTGTTGCCAGTGTCTGGATGTGGAATGTGGATTGGCCTTCTGACTCACGCTGATGCTCCAGAGCTTTTCAGCTTGTGGTATAGGCTGCTATTTGGAATTTTGGAGGCTCCAGCTCTGTGCCCTGTCACTGCTCATCACTATAATTTTCACCAAGATGATTAAGCAGTTTTTCCCAAGAAAATCACCAAGATGCAAGTTTTTCTCATTCCTTTTATTAATTGACCTTGGTAATACCTTGTATAACTAACCATATGCAAAATTATTCATCACTAATATAATAATTGTATTATTTGTCATTAGTATAGCAGCTGTAGAGCCTTACATCAGAGAACTAATATACTACAGGTGGGAAACAAACCAAATTAACTGCACATCATCTGAATAATTTCCGCAAATGTAATCTGTTGATTCAACCAAGTAACTCATCAAATGCTCCTATGGTTTCTTTTCTAACACATTGAATTTTAGAGGTTTCAAGTTTATAATCTGGCATTTGCCCCTTTGGTTGCTTTTGCCTCACCTTTGTTCCTATTGCAAAGCTGCTAGGCATCCTTGTTGCAATGCACTGTGGGAAGCACCTTTGATTTCTGATCTACACATATGGTTATAGGCTCACTGGGTACTCTGTTGGTTATTAGGTGTGTTGGGATGCCAATAGGTTAAACCATAATTCACTACTGACCTGATTTTTTCATTCTGAGGATAAGGCATCTTTGTGCGTCAGGTGGCCTGTATAGAGATTATTTTAGAGATTGGGGCTTGCTTATTTTTTAATCTGTTCTGTACCTTGGTAGCTAAAATCCAAAAGGTTGGCCCAGGTTATGAAGAGATGTAGCAAAATATATAATTTATTTTCAGTGAAACTTACAACAGAGTGTTGATTAAAAAAACCCAAAACCTCATAGCATAGAAAGTTCATTATGAGGATTTTGTGGGAGGGGTATGGCAGGGAGCTTAAAACACTGGATTTTTCTCATTATCTCTGCCTCCTTGTAAGCTCTCTAATACTTCCCAATCCCTGCCACTGAGTGACCTTTGCTTAGAGAGTTGGATGGCAGTCCTTGACAGAGCCTTACAGCCAGAACACAGTAATGATAGCTGAAAAATCACCCATATATCAGAAAAATAAAAAGGGGAAGGATGAGGGGAAAAGAAACCTGATATTTCCTTATTTTTCCTCTCTCATCTGCTTTCGGGTGTCAACTTGTAATACAGTTTTTAGCTGTGTTAAAATATAGAGGTAGAGAACATGGACCTAATTTTAAAAATTAAATCTGTTCTTCACATGTTTTCAAATAGACTTTTCCCACTGTTCTGTAAATCTGTTCCAAATACATAGGGGCAGCATAGAGGTAATGATATTTGGGTTCCTCATAAAATTGGAACAAATTGTCATTTGGGCCTTTACTTAGTCAATTTTTTTAACTTGAGAAAGTACTTCAAAAGTAGACAGCAGTTGTTTTTGCTTCATGAAGGCTGTTCAGTTTTTCTGAAAGCTGAGTGCCTGTGTAGGGGTCCCCACATTTCACTTTTTCAATGGGTGGGAAAGAGGTTCCCAAATTCGGTGAACTGCAGTGACAAGTAGGCATTTAATTTACTTTAGTATTTTCTAAAATTCTTCTTTAGGACTTCAGCTTAAAGCATTTTAACTTTTTGAAGGCTTTAGGAATAATTTTTCATACAATTTTTTGTGCTTATTTGAGTAAAATTATTCACAACCAATTGAGTAGTCCCAGAGTAGGCACCTAATAAGAATTAGATTTTGCTGTATAGAACTAGAAAAATAGGAGCAATAACAAGTGTTTGCTGGATGTTGTTGATGATATATCACACTTTGTGTTGGTTTTGTGTAAATTTTAGTTTTCACAACTGCAAAACTGAAAAGCAAAGGAAAAGTACTTTTGACGCTGCCCTTACTTATCAGTGTCAGTTGTAAGTACTCAGCATAGTATCTCATGCATGTAAAATTCACTTAGCCTTAGATAAGCTTTTGGGAGAATTAGATTAAAGAGCACATGCAAAAATTATCTATTGTATATAGACATATGTATTCATCTGGATACTAAGAAGTTAGGTATATTTGTTAAATTAATATACAGGATAATTTACACCTCTGTGTTGTTAAGTAGGGTGGATATAGATGGATGTTGAAATACACTGTAGTTAAGGTTTTGATTTATAAATGAAAACACTTTTTCTAAGGAAAAAAGGCACTATTTAGTGATTTTAACTGTCGCTTCTCTTTAATAACAGTAACTTAAAGGAAGAGTAGTATAAGGCTATCATGACATTGAAAATTAGTATGAAGTGATTTAGATGAAAATCAGATTTGTAGCAAGATTTATCTCCTTTGGACATAAGGGAAAACTAATCTACATTAAAACCCTCATGGAACATTCTCAACAATGGGTTCTGCTGAGATTGTGGTGTGGTGTGGTATAGGAGTGTTCTTTGTTGGTGAGAGAGATGGTATCCAATTTCTGCCCCAACACAAATTCAGGCAAGTATTACCTTGCATGTCCTCCCTCCAGGTAGGCCCAGAGAATGTGTGATCATTTAATGTTATATGAGAAGATCTAATTATCTAGGTTTCCTCTTTAACAACGTCTGGCAGCTCTTGAATAAGAATCTCTATATAAGAGGATGAATCACTGTCTGGGATGATAAGCTTCCACCCTTGACTAGGGAAAAATAGTAAGTGTCTGACTGATTTACACCCTTGATTAGATTGCTTAAAAACAGGGGAAAATAATTTTACCATTAAAATTGGTATGAGTAGCATAAATTAAAATAGCCCCTGAAGGTACTCTATCTTAAACTAGAGTTCGGGATATTAAAAATTCCAAACACAACAGAGAAGTCAGGGTTGGTTGTTCCTAAGTCAGGGTCTGATAAAAACAAGGTTATTAGAGCTAGAAATACATTTTCTATGAGTAACTGTTGCCCTGCTGGGAAAAGTTACAATTCTAAATTCTTGCAATGAGGACTTTTGCCATTTTGGACAAATAGGCAACTAGTCAGCATTGACAGAAAATATCAATACCAATACGACTACGCTTAGAAGCCAGATTTGAGACTATAGCAGTAGGATAACAATTCTGTGCTTCCCCCTCCTGGAACCTGTCACACATGCACGGGGACACTCTTATACATCCCCGGAATTAAAAACGGATGTAGTTGGAAAACTATGAAGTTGTTTGGTTTTTTCTCCCTGGAACCTGAATGTAACTTTGAGGTTTTCATTAAATGAGATTTTTTTTCCTCAAACAATTTCATTAAAAGGAAAACACCTTGTAGGTGTGTGGAAGAAGATAACAGAAACTAAAATGCGACTTGGAAAATATCTGGAAAAGTGCTAAATAACGTCAAAAGTAGGATGGTCATGAATCCAGATGGTTTTGACACAAATTAGGTAACTTGACTTTTTTTTTTCCATTGCAAAATAATGACTGGTTTTCTACCTGTATTCTTATGCCAGGTTTCATTAATGTGAATAAGACTACAGAGAGTGATTTGATTTTAGAGACTTCCTTAGTATTCATAGGATAATTTAAGTTGGAAAGCACAAAACAGGGTCAAATTTTATTAGGTTGTTTGATGCTCTGTCCAGTTGAATGCTGAACATCTCTGAGGATGGAAATAACATTGCTGCTCTGGGCTCCTGTTCAGTGTTTGAGTAGTCTCATGGTTAAAACATTTTTACCTGAATTCTGATTGGAATTTTCTATGTCACAGTTTATGTGCGTTGCCTCTCCTTCCCTCACTATGTGCTTCTAGAGGAGTCTGGCTCCATGCATCTTCACATATGCTTTCCTCTGGGGTGCACCCTGGACCTGCTACAGTGTGCCAATGATTTCCTTGACTGGGAGTCCATATGTGGTCACAGTGCTCCAAATGCAGTCTGAATGGGGAGGCATTCCATTGACTGGCTATGTTCTTCCCAAGGCAGTTGAGTATGACTCTCTTTGCTGCAAAGCCTTGCTATAGACCCATGCTCAAATTTTGTCCACCAAGGCTCCAAGGTCCTTTTCTACAAAGCTGCTCTTCAGCCAGATATCCTCAGCCTGTTCTGTTGCTTCTAGATACAAGATTCTGCATTTGTAAAACTTCATGAGGTTTCTGTAGGGTCATCTTTTTTAGTATCTGGGTATTTTCAGGTTCTCTACAAACATCTCTGCCTTTCTGTATGCCAACTGCTGCCCTTCATTTATTATAGTTTACAAAGCTGATCTTGAAAGGGATTATTTTGTTAAGAATTACAGTTAGATTTAGTATCACTCTGAGGAAGTGAAAGTTTCTAGATAGCTCATGACAGACTTTATTTTTTTCTTTAAGGCTTTAGTCTGGAAAGAATGACATTGAATCTCAGTAGAGTGATATGATTTTAGGAGAAATTACATTAGAATAAGGTTCAGGTGAAAGGATGATACAAATATGACATAGGAATGTTACTGTTCATATAAAGAAAGGACAAATAGGAATGTTTCAGTATGAAAGCATCAGTGAAAATGGTGAAAGAGATAAGAATTGTGATGGTCACATCTAGCTCTAGAGATTTACATACGTAATGATGTATAAAAAACAGTGACAATTGTACATAGGAACTTAAAAGTTGTAGTTGTAAGCCTTTTGTTTATTTTTAAACCACTCAACTTTGACATTAAGTCCAAAGAGAATTATAAAAATAAACCACACTCACTGGTTTCAAAAATTTTCTGACAGTATCAAAAAGTCAGAATCTATTGTAACAGCTAAATGAGGGAGAACACCCATCTATAACTACTTATTTTGATGCTACTGTTATTGCTGTTAAAATTACTTCAAACATATATGTAATAAAGTCTTCACAGCAAGAGAATTGGCTACATCATTTGTTGCAAGTTACTTATTTGGCTTTGTGTTTTTGTGAGGTTTTGTCCCTTGAAAAAGTAATTAATTCCCATCTTGGGAAAAGAGAAACAGGAGAGATTTTATGTATCTTGATAGAGACTCTTTGAAATATCAGAGTGGATGATGATTTTCTTCCCCTGTTTCCAGATCATCCCAGGTACATTATAAGTTTAGTTAGAATTTATTGATGCCCTTGGTTTAGACTATCTTAATCAAATCTAAAGAGCCTGCTCTCCTGAAGCTCCTACATCCAGTATGCCATGTGATAAACAAGTAATAAACTTGTAATAAACAAGTACTTTTGTGGTTACCTTCATGTAGTTCAGTGCTGAGGAGAGGAAGAAGTGGTTCACCAGGTTTTTTTCCTCATTTTTTGTTCTTTGCTGACTGTGGCTCCATTTGCCTCCCTGCTGTTCTATTTAGTGCTCCATTAATGTCCCTGCTGCTCTGCTTCTGATGTCCTTAAGATATGAGACAGGAAAAAAGGGAATGAATCCTAGGAATCCACAGAATGAGCTTCCTGACAATGGAAAGGGGCAGAAGGCTGTGGCAACCAGAAGTGAAGGTCTAGTGGAAACAATTAGCAGATCTGTCAAACCTGTCTGATCTCTGCAGAAACAGGCAAGGTACTTCTCTGCTTCGAAGTGTTTGTTTATTTTAGTCACCAACAAATGTGTTTTGCCACTGTTGCCATGTGTATTGTCTTACTCCATAAATACCCTGAGAAAGGGGCACTTCTCAGTGAAGTACTAGACAAGAAAATAGGACAGCAAAATTTGTATCTATGTAGTTTTGAGTACTCCTGGTAGTTCCCAAGCTAAACAAAATCAATTGTTGAGAAGCTCACAAGTGGGCTGTTTTATTTCTTTTTCTGTTGTTTTTATTGTTTGTAGTAACGTTATTAGAAGCTAGCAAAACCCAAAGCTTGCACTTGTTCCTCTGAGGGCTGCATATTCTAACTTGTTTGGCAGCTCTGTTAATTGCTGTCTAAAATAAGCAACATGACAGAAAATTTTTCTGAAATCTGTGTTTTGAACAGCTATCACCTTAACAAAAATTCCTGCTGTGATTCCAAGACATGCAGATGTAACAATTTGTAATGAGGTTTTTGCAGCTGGTTACCTGTCACTGTGTTGACAAAAGAATGCATTTCTGTAGCTGCTTATTTTTTCTGTTTTTATCACATAATGGCTAACAGCAAATAAGCCATGGTAAATATTATTTTTAAGTAGTGTAGATGAACATTGATGACGGTGATTGTGGCAGAAAGCATATCTGTGGAAAATGTGCCCCCATAACTTAATTAGGAAGATTATTGTCTTTTTCTAACATGCCATGCTGAATTCTGCTGTGCTACAAGGAGCAATGCCTTTATCTTACAATGTCCCTGCACCCCTTGATTTTTGCTTTGAAGATCCATTCAAACATTTATGCATGCTTCGATAACACTTGATTTTTATGTACAGGTAAAAAGTGTAAACTTGCAAGGCACTGTAAATCTAAGCTTTTAATTCAAAAACCCCTTGACCAGTTTCCTTGAACCTTTCTAAAAGCATGCTTTGATTGTTCAAAAAATAAATCTGGCAGTTTGAGCCAAAGCTGTAAATGTGTTCTAACAAACAGTTCTGTAAAAGAAAACAGTTGTAAAGTACAGCGATGCATCTGCTTCTACACTGGAAAATTATAGTGAAACAACAGTGCATACTTGCCCACTCTTCTGCTCAGTTTGGTAGGAATCATGGCCAAATAGAGGGTTCTCAGACAGAAACAGGAAGGCTTGCATTAAATAATGTGTGACTGACACAATAGTTAATAGGTGATAAAAATTTCTGGTATGATGCTATTAGAGGGGGAAAATAAGCCTATCCCAAGAATAAGGAAACCTTGCCTAATAACTGTGTTTATTTCTTTTACAAGAAAACTGACCTTCTTGCATTAAGTTCAGGACCGAATGATTCTGATATTTCTTTAATAGGAGTTTTCCTCCAAGCTATTTGGTAAACAAAGTTAGTGAGTTCAAGTTAGTTCATCTGAATCAAGCACCAAGTTAAAGCATCTGAATCTTATGCCTATAATGTGGTTTTTTGTTTTTTTTTTTTTTTTTTCTGACTGAGAATCCACATTTAGCCTTTGAATTGAGGTGGGTTTATTTATCCTTACAGTGAGGATTCCCAAACCTACCTTTGGCCCTTCCAATCTGGATTGTGTGACTCTTAAGTATAAATTTTAGGAAAGGTTTTATTAGGAGGAAGAATTTGATAGTTAACCTTAAAATAATAGAAAAAAAATTAAAAAGTTATATAAATAACTTTCTCTCTGTTCTGTCTCTTGTGTCTGGACCTGCCTGTGAGGTTTAATGTCTTCTGTGTTCCAGCAAAGCCTGTGTGTTGTTCCTATGGTATGTGGTCCATCAGGAAGGACTGGGTCGTGTGTTTCCTTCCTGTTCCACTCAGAAATGTCTTAGTTTCTTTACAGTGCTGAAAATTTTTTCCATGCTTTGTTCCCTTGTCTGCCTTTTCCCATCTCAAACTCTGTGTGCCTTATCCCTATCTGAAAAGCTTTTGTCTCTTAGCATTCTCTATGGAGCAGAAGTAATTTATTCCTTCATCGTGAGGGTTTTCTGTGATTCTGTCAGTCCCATTTTGAATGGATAATAGTTTTGAGCTGAGAAACAAAACAGATGATGTCCAGTGTATTGACTTCTTGTTGGTATTTCTATACTCTGAAGATAGACCTGTTAATTAAATTTTATGCTTTTTCCATATGTAGGAAGCCTTAATTGGCCCTTGTAACATTTTTTAGAATGCATGAGATGCTGCTCATTATATATCATTAATGTATTAAAAGATCCTCAAATGTCACAAGAGATGCAGAGGAAAGACTTGATATGAAAGGAAGTGTTGCAATACAGATGGTCTCACTCCTAAAAGTATATGACATGTATTAGGCTGTTTCATCCTGTCTCTTTCCTTTTACCCTATGTACATTAAGGTTTCTTTTTCAACTCACTTCAGAATATTCCATCTGTCTCAGCTGGTGAGTGAACATGGTTTTCGTTGCAAGGGATGGAGCAGTAGGGAAAAGCATATCTTTGCAAAATATCCTTTCCTTTTAATGAATTGTGGTGTCTGCTCCTGACTGGACAAAGGAATCCATATGATCCCAGTAGACATTTTTGGACTCAGACCAGATTTCTGCACTTGATATTTGCTGTAAAGCCAAAACTTAATTTCAACTATAGATGCATAGTTAAGTTTCTGTAATAGTGGTGCATATGTAATAATGATGAGGTTGTTTGAAATCACATTTAATGCAGCTGAGATATTTAACCTTGTATCACAGGCAAATTTTAAAGGATCTAGGGTAATGGTGCTTGCAAAAGCTTCTGGACAATAATGGACACACTGGGGCAAGAACATAACTAAGTATAGGAAAGTAATGTAATTGCATCTCCTGCCTTGCTCTTGTATTTGCTTAAATCTGTAATTTTTGCCAAAGGCTTTAACTATTGGCAGCTGAAATCAAGTAGATTGTGGGGAATCCTTCACCACCTCATAAAATGCATATTTAAAGTCAGTGACAAGTAAGCCTGCAAGGTTAAAAGAAGCAGAGATTGCCACAGGGCCAGATTAAATATTCTCTAGGTGTAATATTTTGATTGCTACTGAATAATCAGCTCATAAGTAACCACATCGTGGTGCTGTGTTAGGAGCCCTTTTAGTTGGCACTGGTTTTCATACCATAATATAATTGATAGGTTCTTGTGTCAGAAATCACTAGGCAGCCAAATAAACAATATGTCCTTTTGTCTGTTCAGGAGTAGTGTAATGTTCAGAAACATTGATCCCTCACGCCAGATAAAGGCATAATGAGGATAATACCAAATGAACCAAAAGCTGCTTCAACATGTCTCATCTATTACCCAAAGAATTATAAAGTTAGTACCATATTGACCTTCTTGTGACATGCTAAAAGTTCCTGCTGCCAGTTCTGCTCAGTATTTCCAAATGGCTGCTCTTCATGGGGAAAAAAAGAAAGAGGAAAATATTTATCTTGGCCATGACTGGTTTACTTTTTACTGACCTCCTCCCCACTGCTGATTTAAATGTGAATACTCAGCAATAAGACATCAAAGTCATCTTAACAGAGGATGGCAAAAGCATCTTGTTGGCCAAAATTTTCCGATTATGGAGAATTTGGAAGCTTTTGGTTTGTCACCTGTCCTCTTGCCCCCTTTTCCTCCTTTATTTAATTCCTTATTAAGCGAATGCTTGACCTATAGCAGTGTTCTAGACTTAGTGCAGGAGACTGTCAGAAATAATGCAATGCCAGTCCTCTGAGCTCACTGCTCGTTCTTAAAATCTCTCCCACTGAACTTCAATTTTCACTGAAATTCTATTCAGTTATGGAGAGCTTATTTCAAGCTAATTATGAATTAAAAGAATTCCATCTGGAGCGGATAATATAGAATGACTGATTAAAAGTGAAAAGATTAAAAGACTCTCCATGAAATAAGTGCATTTAAAAATTAAAATATATCATCATCTGGATTTTGGCTATGCCAAAAGAACATCTAATAAAACTAGTAAAATGTAATTTGGTATACTTTTTTAAACATCAAGTAGCTTTGAGAAAGTAAGTAGATGAATAAGCTCCTAACGGACTTTATTCTCAACTCATTGCATGGATTGTATTAGTATTATCTGGAGTCTTGCACTAATACTGAATGCTGCAAAGAATCTTTAATTAGGCCTTTGCTGCTAAGGAAAGGAATGGCCTTGGAGGATCAGTGCTTATTCTGCTCGTCGGCATGTTTGGTTCCTGCCAACTAGCACTCTTCCAGCTGCTGCCTGGGCACAGTCCTTGTGAGTTTTTTCCAGCATGAAGCTGGGCTGTGGCTATTTTGGGATATTTTGAGCAGAGGACAGTGAGTCATGTAGGTATACACTAAGCTATGTTGTGCTGCTTGGTTCCCAAGGCAAGGGGAGTCCCATGGCTCTTTTATTTAGTAGTGTAGCAGTAACCTTTGTGTTACAAGGTTTTCTTCACAAGCCTTTAAAAAACTCATTGGAATTAATTGATAAAGTAAAAATATTTGTGCACATCTCTTTTTGTATTTGAACACTTAATAAATTGCATGAAGGAAGCTAATGTAACACCACTAAGTGTTCACATTTTAAAAACTCCTTTACTTTGAACTATATATATATTTTTTTTTAAACTTGACTTGGATTTAAGCTCTTTTTATAAAAAAATCCAAATTTGATTATTTGCTCTCATTAATCCTTTTCTCTATATCTTCATATATTCCCATCTCTATCAAAATCTGCCTCCAGTGCCAATATACATTAACGTACATGTGCAGGGCCCTACAAACTGGGTTCTGAGAAGACCAAAACCAGTGAGATGACAACATAAATCAAAGTTGGGGCTCAGATTACAAAGCTGTTTATGAAATTTTTTTCCTTTTTAACTTAGTATTTGCATAGAGATGTGAGTCATTACCACTTTTAGAAGTGTCTGATTTCTCCCATACACTGCATCTTTTGTGCTGGCCAAGGTCATGGACTGTCACTAAAATGAGAGTTCAGAAAACTGCTTCTGAAGTTTTGCAGCTAGGCACAATTTTTCTTGTCAATGTCATTAATAGAAACCCATGGAGCCAAGCTTGCACAAAGCATTACCTTCCAACTTGAAATAGCTAATTGTTAAAGTCTGAGAATAAACATCATCTTCTCTGCAGTTTGCTTGACTTGCAAGTAAAAATCGTTCTGCAGCAAATACTGAACTAGCATCTAGGAAATGGAATGTGTTAAAATCTTCCTACCTATTTGGGTCTTTGTTAGGGTTTTTTAATTTTTTTAAATTTTTTTTTTCTAAATTTTGCTTATCCCCTTAGTCCTTGCAATTTCTGGCATATTTTCAATGGTAGCTTTTCAGCTGGATGTGTTTGCATGGGAATTTTATTAGAACTAGGTCTGAATGGTATAAATATACTGTCTGTTTCAAGTAGATCTGAAACAATAGCATGGATGTGGCCATTCTTGACGTCAGAATTTTGGCTGAGATGTTTAAGCATACACACAAGTGCATAATTATCCCAGAGATTTAGATTTTTAATATTTTTTCTTTTTTAAACAACAGTGAAACTTCGTGTTTAAGTTGCATGTGTGATTTTTTGTAGTGGTATCTCCAAGGAATCCAACTGTGTGATACCAAAAGTAGTAAACCGGAAAATGATTTTGTAATTGCAGCCAATTTTGATCTACAGTTTGAGAAAAGCCAACCTATACTGTGCTTTGTAGATAAATCTCGGAATAAAAGTTCTTACAGTACCTTCTTGATAAAATCCTCATTGGCATATGCATTATTCTCTGATTTCTTTTTCAGAAGGAACAAATGCATCAAACTGAGCCTTGCATGTTAAGCTTTTGAACAGTCTCTTGCACAGTTTGTATCTTAATGAAAAAATCTAAATCACATAACAGACTTGTGTAAACTGAAGAGGTGTCAGAACACAACTATTACACCATTGCTTGAAATGAAACATAAACCTCTCAGCTACAGTGATGTAGGCTTTAATCCTGCATGGGTACCATGTGCATGCTTCGTTCTCTTAAAATCTACCAGTAAGGATTTCTTTTGCAATAACTGTTGTGATAGCTGCAAGTAGATGACTTGCACAATTTTTTTGAATATACTATCAGATAAAATGTTATCCAAAACTAAAGTCCATTAATTTTAAACAGGAGCTTTATTTGTGGCTTTGGGTTGGAATTAATGGGTTGTTCTAGCTAGATACTTTTCTGAATTAATGCCCATCTAAAAATCTTCAGTATTTACTTCAGTTGAACCAACAAGACACTTCTAGACAACTTACTAGTAAGTCGAGCTTCTTTATAATAACTTTCCTGTGTTAATCTCAGCAATTCCATGCTGATTTTCCTGTTATAACTTAGCAAGGAAACATGTAATACCAGTAGCAAGTGACTGTCCTCTGCAGCACTGAAGGAGAAACATGTCTTGATATATTCAAGGCAATCCCCATGGAAATTTGAGATTGTAATAGAACAGAACAACAAAAAATGGAATACATTAAATGAAATGATTTAGAATACCCTTTAAGGCCCTTAACAGCATTTGAGAGAGATAGATCCCAAAGGTGTTTTGAAGGGTAGCAGTCAGACTAATTTTTTTCTGTGTTGAAATTTCATATAAATATCTCATTATTCATATGTAATGCAAGTTTGTAGAGAAAAGCCATGGTATCCTGACAAATCTTCAGGAATGTAGAAAATGTTAAATGAAACCATGTTTTTTTCTTTTGTTGATATTGTCCAATGAGAGCTGCATATTGATGGTAATGCAGGAGTTGAAGTCATATTTTTAGATAATAATATAATCTCTTCTGAAATTGAAACACTCTTTCAAGTGATGCCATGAAAAAAGAACTGTGAAACTTGAAGGTTGCTTTTTTTTTTGTCTGATTTTATGAACTTTAAAATAAAGATGAAAGATGTGTTTAGTACACTCTGAAGTGAGAGGCAGCCAATTTTGATAACTTATTATAAAGGGACACCATCCCTCCTGCTCCATGACCCTTTAAACTGGATTTTTACTTCAGTGACAGTTGTATATTTTTAATATTTCTGAGAACCCGATTGTAACATTTTGAGTTCTAAATTGAAAGATGCTTTTGTCCCAATTGCCAGGTTACTAGATAAAAACCCAAGCAAGCCACTTTCCATAGACTTTAGACCATTTGATCTTCACAGTTACCTAAATATAGACACAGGCAATCTTTCAGCAATCACATCTAAGACATGCAGTAGTGATGAGAGGGTAAGGGATGAGAGAGTAAGAAGTTCAGGCTTCTTTTTCAGTTGAGAAAACCACATCTATAATACTTCAAAACATTTCAGAGTCTATTGAAAAGCTGGTGAAAATTAGGTGCCAGTCCTAGCATCTTATTTAATTTCCTGTGTGAGGACTTATGTTGCTGTTCTGCAAGGTTATTCTTTACTGGATTGTAGTTTGTGTAAAGCACAGAAATAAAGTTTACATGTCTTGTTAAATACTTGATCATCTTTCTTTCCACAGAGCTTTAACAGTGGTGAGTATTATAGTCTTGGCATTATATTTTAATTTTTGTTGATGGTACTAAAGAGATGGCATTTCTCAGGATGAAAAGTGACAAGTAGGTGGCATTTCTTTAACCATCGTCCCAGCAGGGTGTTTGCAGTTTATCTTAATTCTAATGATACTGAAATAGCTAAATTTCTATTGACTTAAGGAGTGTCTACATTTCTTTTGTTAACTGCAGCGATGTTGATTTATGTTGGTCTATGTATATATCAACCATTTTTGTAGTTGGAGTCAGTAGATGCATTCTCCCATCACCCACAGAAGCCTATTTCAAAAACTCTTATTTGAGTCTGTGAAAGAAGTGTGTGTATACATGAAGGGAAAGAATCTTGCTTCAAAACCAGGAGGAATTTATCAGTCCTTGAACTTTGGGCTTTGACGTTGGCAATGTCAGTAAAACTAGGAGAAATGTTCACTCATAGTGAAGCCTATACTCAAACTCATTTTTTACTATCAGCAGTTGAGGTACTAGTGCAAGAGAACCTGCAGAGAAACATTCCCATCAGTCAGGCACAAGATAAAGGAGGAAGTGCGATAGAGGGGACGTAGATAAGAATATTGCACTGATGCCTCTTCACATCCTCAGAAGTCACCTGTAAAATTGGGGTCTCAGAGCCTGGGAGTTGTGATGATAAAGAAGGGGAAAGGAGGCAGTGACACCTGAGAGCAGTAGGAACAAGTAAGAACTGGGACAGCATGTGAGAATATGAGTGGCATGGGGACTCTAGGACAGCAGATGTTGGGAGCAGGAGAGCTTCCACAGGTGGCTGGGATCCCTGAACCCAACCTCACTGGTCAGCTGCTGGTGCAGTCATTGACCAAAGACACCACTTCACTTCAGGCACAGGAAATAGTAGGGGAGAAATTGGCTACCTGGGAAAAGTAATAAACAGCCTAGCTCTGAGATCAAAGGATTTTAAACTTCTGGATGAGAGGAGGAAGGGAAAACTTGGCTTTGCTGCCAGGAGGTTTGATAGATCAGGCTACGTCTTATCAGCAATAGCAGCTTTGTGACTTGTTCACTGAGAAAAGAGCCTTTCCGAAGAAACTGGCTGCCACTTGAGCATTTCTCTGCAGATCCCTAGCAGTTCTGAAAATTCATAGATTATGAAAACTGGTAAGGTTTGAACACACAATACAAGACATAAACTTAACATATTTTAAAAGGCTGTCATGATTTATTTTCTTCTACATTTTCTTACACTGGAGTGACACTGCATTAAATCTTATTTTAATGTTTTGGAATGCAAAAAGTACTTGTCAGCATTATTTGTTTCTTTTTACTGTGTGCACCATATGTCTTAGAAACACATTGTTTGGGAAGATGGGGGATTTGCAAGTATTAAAATCTTATGTTTTGATTTATTTATTTATTTTATTTTAAGAAAAGGGTCGTTAACATCTGGTAGCAGTGTCTGAGCAGGGCAGGAAAGGAAAAGTACTTGGTACAGTAAATTAGTAGAAGATGAAAGTCTCTGCTTATCAGTTTGCCAGTTCAAAGGTTGTAAAAGAGAAAGTAGAGCAACACTGTGGCTTGGCCATGTTCATGCAGTGTGATCTCTAACTATGCAAATGAGTCTGAATATAAAATTCGGATGTTTTAATAAACAGTGCCATTACCATATACACATTAATTTGTGTGCAAAGACACAAAAATTTTATAGAAAGTTGTGTGTGCAGTTGGCAAAACCCAGATGAATATATATCTCTGTTCTCATGTCCTACGACCGACTGATATTTGTCTTCTACCAAATGCTTTTCTTCTTCTGTTTTTATACAGGTTTGTCTATTCAATCCATTTGCATATAAATGTATTTTTGTAGGATGGTGAAACTAATATCTAAAACTTTAGAAATTTTTGTTCTACTTTTACGGAAAAGCAAATTCCAAAGAAAATAGGTATTAATTATGTGGGTGAAATTGTGTGTAAGAGTTAACTCTGACTGTACAATGTGTTCAGTCCCTTTTCTAATCACTAAAAGGCAGTTCCATGCAACTTCTGTGGCAAGAGCACTTTTAAAACTGGCTGTGCTCTCCCAGCATGCAGTGGTGGTTCCTGCTAAGGGTGTGAGGGGTCTAACATACAGATGTTTTCTTTTCCTGTGAAACTAAAAACAAGAAACAAAATATATTTCTGTGTCTTTAGAGGAGATTAAGTATCAGAATAATTGACAGGTAACATAGTGAAAATGTATAAGATGACATGCAGTCAGATGCAACAAGTCAGTTCTTGATGTTGGCAAAAGTGTGAAGAATTTGGTACAAATATTAACTCATGTATACTTACTCCCTTATGTGTGTTTCTTATGCAAATATGGTGTTTGGTTTGGTTTTTTTGCTATTGGAACACCTAAGAAACAGCAGGAATGAGGAATAATTGGCACAATGTATGGGGCCATGACCAGTACAGGATATCTAGGAGAGCAGATGCAGTTGGAAGCAGGAGAGATCCAGTTTCTATTGTGGAGTAATTTAAGGAATTCTAAAGGCAAGTAAGAGTTGCAAGATGGGGTCCATATCTTAGTTCTGTTTGTACAGTGTTATTACTTTTTCTTCTTGAGTTCTTTTAACTCAGAGTTTGAATTGAGAGGCAGGAGAGTGAGTATTCTTGTTCGGATTTAGTTGTTTATTATATCTTATCAGTAATACAGCTGCACAGAGAGTGCCTCTTTGTTGGAAAGGTGGAAAAATGGCCATGAGTTTTACTTTTCCAAGTTTTTTAAAGTCTAAACTAACCAATTATGACATGCTCAGTAATATGTTCTTACTTACAATCCAATTACTAACTTTTCATGTTCTGCAGTGTGGAACTTTTGACCCAAAGACAGAACATTTAGGTTTGTGAAGAAGAAGGAGAAGGAAGAAGACAAAAATCCACACCCAAAATCCTCCATGTTGTAACCTATTATTACCTATATGTTACAAACCTAATTTTCTACATTTCTACATATTTCACCCAGTGACATAACTTTTAATTACACAGCAACAACTTCAGTGTTATCACACAATTAGGAAACTTTTCCCAGGGTTTTGGATCGAATACAGTGTGTTTCTGAGGATCACTGCCTCTCAACACTGAAAGGCTGAAACTCTCAGGATCCAGGGTTCCAACACAGTGTAATGTGGTAGAGCTGTTTGAAAGATGGCCAAACAGATTCACAAGGAAGCATTAAGAAAAAAATATCTTGACATGTTTTTGAAAAATTTCTATTGCTCCAATTTGGGACCTGTGGAAATACAACCATTGTATTGCAGAATCTAATGATTTACAACTGCAAGAATGCAAGAGCAGACTTTTCATCTTTGGAACTGTTCTGCAAAAATAGATTGTCTTATTCTGTTGTATGATTGGTAATGACAAGAACAGTTCCTTGTTAGTAAGTCAGACTTGTCAGAACAACTTTCTACAGAAGTGATTCATCTGCAATGTAGAAATTCAAGCCCTACATATATAGACAAGGATTTGCTGATGACTCTGGTGAATCATGCTTTCCTGCAGCTTGCATGCCCTTATCGATCTTCTGAAGTGGGGAACCTGGTGTGCCGCTAGTTCTTGCGGGTACATTCAGAAGGTCTTACTTTTATATATTGTAACTTGGCCAAATGATCTGTACTGCTTGACTTATAAGAGGAGAGGAACAGATTTGGAAATGGCACTGTGCTTGGTTGCAGAGTAAGTGATAAAAATAGTTCAGATTTTTTAGCTGTTTGGTTATAGACAACAGTGTGAATTTTCCTGAGGAAAAGGTTAGTGATATAAAGATACAACTTACATGCCTGATTTTGAAGGAGTGTTTTGTATCAGGAAACAATTCATTATCGTATAAAATTTGCTCCCTTACTGCTGCTGAGGCCAACATTAGCATGAGTTGCAAAGTTGCAGAGTTGCAAAGTTTCAGAGTTTTCATTGTTTGTTCTTATCTATATTATACAATTGAATTCTGACTTGCAGACATGGTGCATCTGTAGAAAACTTGACAATAGCTCGTAGGGAGATAACAAGATCTCTTCGTATTTGTTGGCTCCAAGTGGCCATGATAAAGACATCTCTGAAGATTTGCTTAATTGTGCTCCTGCTCCTTGGCAGAAGAAATGCAGAAGAGTGAGTGTAACAGATCCTTGAATGATTGCTGTGGTGTTGCTATGTTGGAGCCCTTCAGCCTCTCTCAGATGTTCTCTTGCATTTATTGTACCCAGGCTGTCTCTTCAGCTGTCATGCTTGTCAGTTAATAACATAGGGCAAAGATATATGTCAGGAAAACACGGGCAAGTGACACTGCTGTAGAGCTGCTGAACAAATTGTGTTGTCATTCACTCGGATGTGTATGAACATATACATGCACTGCCTTCCCATTTGCTTTAAGATATGACACCCTTACTATGGAGCTTAAGTTGTTCTGCATGTATCAGACCATTATGCTTGTAGTACCTCTGCACACTATTACCACTCTGACTTTGCAGATGGATGTAATATGAATTTCCAGAATGTCTGTGTTGTCCTAGGGGCATGTTTGAAGTCAGTCTGTAGCTGAAAGGGGAGACGAAAACACAGCTGCCTGCATCCTACCTTTGTACCTCAGCCATTTAGTATAAATAGCTGGATTTTTTCCCAATAATTGTAGTGTATGCATAGTGCTACTGTTCGCCTTCTAAGAATTTTGCAGACAGGAGAGAATAGGTCAATGAAAAAAATAGTAACAAAAAATAATAATGTATGGATAACTCTCTCTGCCAAGTGCCTTACATGTGGTCAGACCAAACACCCGCGCCGGAACAGGGGAAGGACTCCTCCTTCTGAGGAGGAAGCAGTGGCAGAAACAAAATGTGATAAACTGACTGTAACCTCCATTCCCTGTCTCCCTGAGCTGCTGAGGGGAAGGAGGTAGAGAATCAGGAGTGGTAAGCCTGGGAAGGGAGAAGGTGTTTTTTTAAGATTTATTTTACTTCTCATTATCCTACTCTGAGCTTGGTTGGTAATAAATTCAGTTAATTTCCCCAAGCTGAGTCTGTTTTGCCCATGGTGGTACCTGGTGAGTGATCTCTCCCTGCCCTTATCTCAACACATGAGCTTCCATTATATTCTCTCTCTCAGTAATAGGGAGGTGAGTGATAGAGTGACTTTAGTGGGCACCTCACAACCAGACAGGGTCAAAGCACCATGCAAGTCCTTTCAGCACTTGTCCTACTTGCCCTACATGTACAAGTTTTGTACCATGGGTATGCTGTGACCTATCTACCACTGCTTTTGTGATGCAGGATTTCTGTTATTTTATACCAGCACAGTCTTGGCAGAAAACTGCCCCTGAGACAGCCCAAAGATGTCAGCTGGCGACCTTCTGCATGCTTCCCAAGAGCATATATTTGCTGTCAAATCTGACAACTCAAATAGACCATGCCGGTCAGCCATTTTTCCTAGCTCCTTGGTTCAGCTGGAAGCTTTCACAGAGCAGGATGCCCCTTTCCCAACACTTAGGGCTAAGGCATAATATTATCTCTTCCTGTTTGTCCCCATCCCAGAACTTCTTTATGTTGACAGTCTGCATTCCTGCTTTATAAAGAGAGCTTCAAGGCTTCCTGGAAAAGATCACTAGTTTCTAGTTACATGACATGAAGTGCCTAGAAGAGAGTATGGATCCATCCTGAAGTTGGTGGATATATCTGAAAGTGTGTGGGGATAGGCTTCTTCTTAGGGCACAGCAAGGCACAGAGTAGTCAGTGGTGCTTACTTGTCTCTTCAACAGGTTGCCTCTGTCTGAACTGAGAGATTTAGGAAGGAAGATGAGGTCAACTTGGTTCAGAGCCTGGAGAAAGAAGACAGGCAGATCTCTCCATCTAGAGAGGCTGTCAGATAAGCAGAGAGATCTAACAGCTGACTTGGAGGAAAAAACTATGTGGACCACCAAAAAAGGAAGCCTCAAAGAAACAGAGCTGTAACCGGACTCTCCTTGTGGATCCACGATCCTGGTAATTGTTTTCAGGTCTGGAACTCTTAGATCCTCTCTGTGGAGGAAGTTGTCTTGGAAGGTGGTCCTAGTCTGGTGTGTCCATGCGTTGGCTCTGATGTATGTCTGTGCTCAGTACAACAGTCACTTCGGTCATCTCCAGACCTGCTGGACTTCACTGCCCTCCAGCAAACTTTGTCAGGTATCAAATTCAGCTGCTGAGTGACAAATAGGTGAGATCCTGGTGGAGTAGCAGCTGTTTATATGCAGGGTGGCAGTTGATGCTGTCTTTGGATGGGAATCATTTATAAAACAGATTTGGATCCACTGTTGATACTATTCTCTGTCACTTAAAATGTCAGATGAGAGTTGAAAAGAAATAGTTTTGTATGAAAACCAGAGGAAACAGTGGTGCAGGAATGGACTGTATTTGTCCTTTCCAAATTCTGTTTTCTTTGTTTAGTGTGGGGTGATGTTTTTTAAAGTATTCTAGGCAGGACTTTGTGAGGGTATTTCAGAGAGCTCCTAAAGATTAGACACGGGATGGATGGACAGAGACCTTAGCTTGAAAGAAGCTGGTGGGAACACTGTATCAAGATATGATAGTTACAGGTCAGAGGGATATTGATCCACTTTCAATGTGGATTTTTAGAAATTTCTCACTTCTGCTACAGTGGTACATATACATCCATGTGTTGTCTCTATTTTCTTCCCTCAAGTCCTGCAAATCTGGTCACTTTGTGCCTTGAAGCTGTTTTGAATCTTTCCACTGAAACTTCTCCATCATAAGAATGCTAAATGGAAGTGTCTGAAGAGAAGCCTGATTGTAAGAGCCATTTGTTACTCTCTATTTCTCATTCTGACTATTGTTATTCTAACCTTGTAGTAAATTCTTCCCTTCACAAATTAAGAATATGCAACATTAAATGGAAAAAAAGTTAAATTAATTTCCTTAGTGGTTTGAGAATACACATTTGGGTTTTTTGTTCAGTGCTGATTGGTATTTTTTTCAGAAGTTGGAATAGCATGAAAAGTGTACTGCAAAGAAAATATGCTTGGAGGGGTGTGCCTTGTTAGGGCAAAATGAGAGAAACTGCCATGGGTGAATATAACTCTTGATTATCCTCTGACAGTGGAATTTGTTCATTTGGCTGGTTGAACACCCTTTGGTTAGAGTTCTGCCTGTAAGCAGTGCAGCATTTATTCCAATATCTACAGCTGTAGTTTGGTAACTGTAGCCTCAATAAATATAACTAATAATTATGTATATACATATCATAGGAGGAATAGAAAAAATGTCATGTTAATGCAACAGGCATATGGGTAGCTTCATTGGGCTTTTTGAAAAAAAGAAGCAGAAGATGTAGAAATTTGATGATAAATTGAAAATTGAGAGCTCTAATAGCATGCATCTATTAACAACAGTTTGGTCAAAGAGGCAGGTAAGGTATATTGGAATAATTCAGATAGCTCAGTGCCATATGATTTTGAAAGAGGAGGGAGAAGACAAGCTCACATCTGGAAACTACACACAAGGGATTTTTGAAAAAAATCAGTCGTGGCACAGCTGCGGGTAGGAGAAAGCAAGATGTCTAGTAGAAGGAGGTAGATGTGCAAAAATGCATTGAAGTGATACAGGCTAAGATAGCTGATCCTTTGTAATGAAAAGTCAGAGAAGTATACAGCATCACCTCCCAGACATTATATGACAAATGTATTTTCTGACTAGGGCAGTTACCTGTTAACCTGACACAGCTGAGCCCGAAGTTGAGAAATCCTTCTTATGTGGCCATACAGACAGGTTTATATGACTTATTCTGACTTTTTTCTGTCTTTACTTTTCCTATCTGGATTCTTTCTAAGCTTAAAAGCATGCAAAATAAGGATTGAACAATTGCTTCAGATTTTCCCACTGCCCTGTTCCTGGGCGTACCAAGAAGTGACTGCCTTAAAATCTACCTGTTTCATTCCTAAACTTCCTCAGAAACAAGAAACTAGGCTCCAGTATCTATCTGTCTAATCTAATGAAAATTTACAGAGATGTGTTTGGACTCCAAGCTGCCTCATCTCTTTGATTTTAATGTAACTATAAGAATAAAGCAGTTGGAGTTTGGCCTTGTATTAATTTTGAGGTAATGAGAACTCCTAGCAGAATGAAGGTGACTGATGCAGGTACTAACACTGGAAGTCACTCATATCCCACAGTTTGAATATGCCTTCATGCTTGTGATCAGCGTACATGTGGACCTCCCTTCTGAGCACTGTGAAAACCACAACATACATATGGAGCATTCCTTGATCTGTTTTCCATCTTACATTCCATATTGCTGTGTGCTCAAAACCTGGAATTTAAAATTGAGAAATGCTTTCATGCACTTACATTAATTAACCATGGCTTTGGCAGGAAGTCACACAGCACGGATACTGAGGAACCACAGTGATAGATGGTGATGGAAGGCAACAACATAGTATGTTTAATACTTTAGCACAGAGTATTTTGATTGTTAGCTTCTTGGAAGATTGGTTAATTACGTGTTTATCTTCTGTGTAATTTGTTACTAAATAAGCTTTTAAAAGCATAATTCTGGGAAGGAGCCAGTCTGAATCCAATCCATGTTGACTGCATAAAGCCTGCTTCAGTTATGCATTAATCCCTAGCCTTGTTTGCTGTACTTTAATGGAATTGTGTAAATTGGCTGGGATGGAATCCAAATAGGAACAAATTTTACCAAGAGTTGTTAAGTCTCTTTCTGGAGTTCCAAACAGCTTATAATGGGGAAAGGGATGGGAAGCAGTTTTACCCATATTGACTAATTAGTAAAATTAATATAATTACTCTGCATGCATATAACGATACTAAAAGGAGCTTTGTGGATCTGCTAGGAGAGCAGGTTTTTGAAGTTAGGCATAGCAAACCCTTTACTCGTTCCAGTTTCAAGACTTTTGATTAATGCTTCTTCCAATCAAGCAGTCTGGCCTGGATTGAAGGAGTTAAATGGTGATGGTGAGACTGTGGCTTGACCATAAAGTGACTTAATAGCGCTATAAGGCTTCTCTGATCTGGCCAAAACCCCCCATGACTGTATGATATAAAGGGTTCAAAACTGGTAAGCTTGCTCTGATAGTTCACATTTATTGCAAACACTTAGACAAGCTATTTATGCACTGAAGGTATTACAATGGATCTGCTATCATTTTTCGATGTGTCTCTGTTCTTATGACACTTCAAATGTCATAATATTTTATGTAGATGACACAAGAAAGCATGAAAGTTCCATGGACCATAACATGGGATGTAGGAGCTTATCAGATAGGATGCAGGAACACTGTATTTAATTTTTCAGTATGTTGTTTGAAGTCTTGTTTTACAGTATATTCCTACTTGAGTACCTGGAGTAGAGGCTGCTATGTAATCAAAGTAGTGTACTTGTTTCCTTAACTAGGTCTCAATCATTCCAAACACCAAAAGCTCAATAATTCTTGCAATATATTGTTCTATTTTGTAGCTGATAGCCCAAAAAGAGTGTTTTTTCCAGCCAGCACTTGCACAATTCCAAAAACCAGATAATTAGAATGATGCTTTTAAAGTACAATGTATAAAAGTATACAGCAGAATGTTTTCCATTTTTACGTCAAAGTATATAATTTTCTGCATTTTGTTCCATAGATTTTTCTCTGTCTCAACTTTTAAAACTTTCTTAGAGAGACAAAGTGAAAGTATTTCTTTTATGGAGGATTTATATACTTTAGATGGAAAAACCAAGAGCAAATATAATAGATTCTTTGCGGTGTCTCTGAATGCACACCATCTCCCAAGTGGTAAAGTTTGGCAGGCAGAGGAATGGAGAAAACAGCAATAATAATCTTGAAACAGTCTGAGTAACATTTTTTACATATTATCTAAAAAAAAGACATCCCAGCCAGCTGACAACCTTTACAGTTTGGTGAATTTTCTAGAATGTGCAGTTTGGTGTAAGATGTTAAATTGCGTGTATTTTAGTTCTGTGAAATTTTGTCTACTGCCCTGGATCTCCTTCCTCCTCCCTCTGCCCTCACACTGTGGGTGGTGTGAGGGAATGGGATACTTGCCAAGGCAGAGGCTGGTGTTGGCATGTTCTTCCCAGAGCCATTATTGGCTGGATGAAACTCTTGGAGCTCTGTATCTAACTGCTGCTCTGTTTTCTGCCTTCTCATGTTTTCTCTAACGCTGGTGAGCATAAAGACATCTGCAAAAGTGTATAAGAAGCTTTACTTTTCAAACTATATTAGTTTCTCCCAGCTTTACACCTTATCAAGTTTCTCTCAATTTGAATCTATTTGTACAAGCTGAAAATGGAGACTTGTCAAATGCCTTCTATGAAAGTATCCTGTTAGTGGGATAAGGAAGAAAATGTGATGAACAGAATATTCTCTAGTCAAAGTTTGCATTGGCCTGTGTGAAATCACACATTGGTCTCATTTTGTCTGTTTCTGGTTTTATCACTGTGGTCAGTACAGTGGCCACAGAAGGAGCTGTGCAGAGAATTGAGGGATCTGTTCATTGCAGGAGGTGGATATTTACAGGCCAGAGTTATAAGCTGTGACACACTGGTGCAGTCATCAGAATGCAGCTCACACTGCCTCTTATTAACGCTATTTATTACTTTGTGGGGATACTGACTTGGGATCTCAGTTGGCTATTCCTAGAAAGGACACAAATTTTACAGATACTTTTTTGCTTGTTGAGTTGACACTGTCCAATTTAGAACTGCAGTTTTTTCACAGTAATAAGATAATAAAAATAATATTTCCTTTTTTAAGCCAGGATCTGTAATGGATGGCTGGGATGAAGAAACTGTGAGATAGGCAGAAACATTCAAAGATGTTTCAGGTTTGCAGATATTTCAAAATTATCTGTTTCAGTGGAGATTCAAGTAACCAATCTGGTTACAAGTGATCTGTGAAACTGAGTGGCATTTGGTACTTGTCAGAGTTGGACAGGCTGTCAAGCACCTCATCCCAAAGTCATTATCACTTTTCTGTTCCTTTATGGCATTTTCTGTTCTAGTTTCTAATATCAGTTCTCGTTGTTTTTCTTGTTTGTTTGTTTGTGAGTTTTTTTGAACTGCAGGCATAGGGTATCTGTCTAGTCTCTAGAATTTCATAAATAGGCCTTACAAGTCAATGCCAATCTTTACTGAAAAGAATTGGTTGGCTATTTCAATAATATTCCTTACATAAGACCCTTCTAAGTAGCTTTTTTTCACAAGAACAGTTTGGGTTCAGTAATATAACAAGCGGAGAAATACAGTTTAATGGGTAGATGATTTTTAAAATATCTGTATTTTACTTCTGTTGCCACAATCTAGTTTTCTTTCTAAGTGTTTTTTTTGGTGGACCTCTAATGTGGTAGAGCAGTTTGGTTTCAATGTCAATTTACTTGAGGCTGATGTGATTGATAAGTTTAAATTTTTCTATGTTAAACAAGTTTTCCCTTTTATTAGCATAATGTGATGTGGAACAAAATTGCTCCTGAAATTGAGAGCAGAAGAATGACATTAGTGGATTTTAGGATAATAGAAAGGATACTTGATTTAAATGAATCTGCTGGATTCTTATACTTAAATATAAAGAAATTACTATGAAGAGCTGCCTGAAGAAATCTTTGACTTGATTGTCCCCAGTGCACTTGAAAATAAGACCTGTTAAGAACATCTTCAGGGAAAATGTGAAAATTGGATGTAAATTCAAGCATACTCCAAGGATTAAATCTGAGAATGTCTTTTCTCTACACAAAACGGGGATATGTTTTACTGGATTGTCTTTCTCCTTGCATGGTGGTAAACAATCTCACTTACACATAGCAAAGTAGTGGACTGTGCCTTTAATTACAAGCCAGTATGTGCTTTTGTTAGATTAAATGGTCAGCACAAGTGCTTTTCTGAATCAAGGCTTGTATGATGTCTTGTTCATCACTGACAGTGTACAGAAAAAATATTAAAGGCACTGCAAAACCCACTATATGGCTAATCTGTCACCCTGAAAAGGTCACTCACTTTAAATTGCAGCTCAGTTGCAATTGAGACAGGAGCAGAACCTGTGTGGTGGCTTGAAAAGCTCAGAAAAGGAAATAACTATTGTTATTATTTAAAAGTGTTGCTAATGATTCTAATGCCATTAAAGGGAGTTGAACTGTTTCAGTGATGTCCAGACTAGAGTCCCTGGGCATGCTACACCCCTTGCTTCAGTGCCTTCTGCAGCTGCTTAACCCCTGTAGCAGCTACAGCTGAGTTAATGTGGTGAACAGTTCCAGCCTGAGTTAGTTCTGAGGAGGTGTGTTTCAAACTGTGTGCTGGGTGCTGGGGCATCTCAATAGGGAGCATATTGTGGAAATGTAGCCAGGAGCAGGCATCTTCAGCTGTGGGTAACTTATACTGAGAAACTTTCCAAAGTTGTCCATGATTTTTCTTTGTACTGAGATCAGAAGAGTCATTGCTCCCATTCCTAAAATAAGAGCGAACATGGAGTCATTTACTACTCTTAAGTAACTCTGAACCAGAATTAGAGCTCTATGCTACTTTGGGCTTTAAATTGGATGTAAAAACCCCCAGATTTCCTGCCCCAGGTTTGCTTAACATTATTTAGGTTTCCCATTAAAAAGGCATCACAGCACAGGGTGGGAGAGCTACTTGAGGAGAGAAGCTCAAGTGCACAAATGGGCTCATTGCGAGTAGTGGTTTTCAGAAGAACTAAATTTGTTTGGCATTGTTTGATAGGAGATCTGCATTACTTGGCTTGCTCAAAAGTGAAGAGAAAATAAAAGTGGAATATGAGAAAAATCTAACCCCCTAAACATCTCTGTTTTGGTAATCTTTACTATATTATTTTGATGTAAGCCCTCCTGCCACACAGACTTCACTATTTGCATTACAGGAAATGCTGCAATCCCAAGTTCTTTATGGAATTATTTTTATTCTAAACAAAACAGGTACATTCTCTTCCATCTATTTTTCTAATTTCTAAATCTGAATAGAATAAAGCTAATTAAAGCTGCTCTCTTTTGGGGTTTTCTGCTTAGTCCATAAAAGAGAAAATACTGAAACAAAGCTTTACCCTTTAACTGTATTTAAATTTCACTAAATTATGTAAAGCCATTTTAAAACCTGGCAATGAATGTGCTGAATCATTTTTTTCTGTGTACATTTTTCTGCAGACTATTAGCAGTGTGAGGGCTGTTTATATATAATCATTTATTTTGTTGTCTTTATGACCAGGGTATATCAAACTAACGTGACATCTGCTAAAAGGCTGCAGCCTTCATTTTCCTACAAATGTATTTTCTTCTTTGGACAAAAAATCCCCCATGTTTCTGTTTGGTAAGCAGCAGAAAATTCAAAACCAGAAAATAAATGAAGGTATAAGCTCACCAATGGTATTTTCCTTTAGAATTACTATTTCTTTTCTGCCCATTATTTTTGACTTCTGTAAGCCTAAAACTTCCCCTGTTGCCCAGTGTGTTAGAGGACTATAATGTTGTACTTCCGATCTATATTGAAGACATATTTTTCCTTGCTGTGAAATTTACTGGTCAGTGCAAGAAGGGATACAGCAAAGAGATTGCTGTTGAATGGAAAATAAAAATATTATGCAGTGTATGAGCTAAACACACATCTCAGGCAAGATTTGTATGTTACAGAAAAGGATCTGACCCCATGAATTTTTACCGAGTTGAACTTCTGGTATGTTTGATATGAGGCTAACTACTGAGGTTTTAATCTCCCTTTGGGAAGAAGGTAAATGGAGCACTGAGTCTGGAAAGCTTTCTGTCTTTCCCCCTCTTTTCTATCTGTTTAATTCTATCTCTTTTCCCTTTTCTTTCCATAATCAAGAATAATCTATAATAATTTCCTTCTCCTCTTTTCTTTCGTGAAGCTGTCTGTGGAGCCCAGATTTTCCTTTCCTCTCATTTTTTTCTCTGGGAGAGGGGAAAGAAAGTCACTTTGTCTTATTGCAAGACATGGTGTTATTTCCTTCAGATTTGCAAATCGTTCTGGCTAATTTTAGTGTTAATAGGAAGCAAAGAACATATGCCATATACCACAAAACTCTCTAGCTGTGGTTCTAAAACACAGTGAAAAAATTTAGCTCTTATCTCTTCAGTAGCAGATGTTTTACTGGTTTCGATTATTTGGGCAAGGTCTTTGTTCTTGAAAGGATATTTAGAAAGGTTCCATAACTATTACTGGTTTTTAATATGCATTTTCCCCCCCATAAATGCTAAAGCTGTTTTCATGTGAATCAAGCAGAAAATTAGGATTTTAAAATGTATATTTTATGACCTTATAGAGAAGTGATGAACAATACAGCTATTAGACCAACACTGGGGAGTGGCTTCTTGAGAATCCTCTGAGTCAGTCACTGAATTCTGGTCTAAGAATTATGGTGGTTTTCATCATTCAAAAAAATGTAGATGGATCTGCACAACAATTTTTTCACCAAAGTAAACGATCACCCACAATCAAAGAAGAAGTTACCAATGGGAGAATGTTTCACAGAACAGATGTGTGGCATCCTGCTCTTGATCCTCAAAGGATGAACGCAATCCAAAACCAAGCATGGAGCATCAAATTAATGATTCTGCAGGAACCCTAATTTTGTATCACAGTATAGTATTCTTCACCTACTGCCTTTTGTGTGTCCATGGATTTCAAGGGTTAACTGACCATGGCATGGCCTCTCTGTGTCCAACTTGCTTTTCTTTAAAGCAGTTTGATTGTGACTCAGGAGAATCTAAGGAATTATGATTAAAATGTATTTGGTTTTGGACTTTGCTGCTTCTCTTTCAGATGTAGAGAGTTCATGGGTCCAAAAGCTTGCCTTCCCCTTTCTGATATGGCACCTAACCTAAACAAAAAAAAATTAACCAAGTGAAAACCAACCAGACACACAATACTACTTCTACTTGCAAATCTAGTCTTTCAGAACAACAAACATTTCAGTGGATTAATTAGTAATACTTTTTTTGCTTTGTGTCTTTATGGGTTTGGAAGAAAGGGAGTGGATATTTTTGATGCATTTGTTGAAACAAGTATGCTCTGACACTGGACAAGTGACTGAATTATGTGTTAAATTTAGAAACTGAGCATTCATTCTCTGTGTTGTCGGTGATGAGTATACTTAAGAAGAAAAATATGTCATGTGTTTAATAGAGTTTGGAAGAAATATATCTGTCATAAATGCCAAATTTCAAAAGTTCTCCCCTATTATTGGGGAGATTTTAAACACCAGCCACTCAAAATTAACTTTGGCATTTAAGTACTGAATGATTTTGTCAAAACTAGGAGTAAGAGATCTTTTAAAATCATACCAGTATGAAAGCAACTGAAAGCTGTGTTACTAAATAAGGTTTTAGTAATCCTTTAGCTAAATCAAGAGTTGAAATGCAAAACCTGAGGAAAGCCTCTGGTTCACCACACACTTGTCATAGGTAGAAGGAATTTCAAGCCTGTGAAAAAAAATTAATGAATTGTACTGGTTTAAAATAATTAATCTGCAAATACCCACTTTGTTTTTACACATAGTTCTGTGCAAATGGCTACTTTGTATATATTACCTGAAATTAGTTTGCAAATGTTATTATGAAAATAAATGAAAAAAAATTAACAGGAGAACTTAGTGGAATTAATTTTTGAAGATGAGACTGTGTTTGTATCACTACAGAATATGAGACATGATATGTGGTATACTTTTTTGTTCTGGTCCTTGGATGAACATTTTCCAACAACAATTGCACTTGGTGGTCTAAGAGGTCTTTTCAAACATTAAAGATTCTATGATTTTATCTTCCTTTTGAAGACAAAATGTTGCAAAATCAGAATTACTCCTTTTTGGGAAATTTTTTAGAAAACAACCCACACAGTATGTTCTAATAAGGAAAGAGTTCTTTTGTTTTCTTTTTTAATGCTGTTTTTTTTTTCAAGACAGCTGTAAGACTTTTTTTCTTCCCTGTATCAGGGAGCTATAAACTCCAGTGGTTCCCCTCCTCTGTAGCACATCTGATACTTGTTTCTTACTAACAACATGGAAGTTATGTGACTTTGAGTAAGCTCCTCTGTTGTTTGAGGATATAAAGTCCTGATGCCAGCTCATTTTTCACCAGGTTGAGCCAACAATTAGCAGTGTGTATATTGTCATGACTTGTTTTGTGTAACTAAAAGTGAATATTCTGATGGTCAGAGTTTGCATTTGGGGTGGATTTTTAAATGTCTGTATGCACCACTATGTGAATTCAAAACAGTGGAGGAATCTCAGAATGCAACTCAATGTTACAGATAAGACAGTAAAAACCAATTTTCTTGTCATTTTAAATCAATATTTTATCTAAAAGATTAAGTGATAGCTGGGCTGTTTTACTTGCGTTTATATTGTTTTTACCTCTCATTTTAGAAAGATTATTTTCTAGTGACATTCATGATAAGCTAATAAATTTAGAGCCTATATATAATAACACTGTAGTTTTCATAGGGGAGTTATTTGAAACTGCTGATGATAACAGTTGATGGCACTTAACATATGAAAGAGAATGCACTGGTACAATGGGAGCAGCAGGAGTTGAATATGCAATCCCTGTGTGGAGGAAAATGGTTCCTCTGGAGACCAGCTCACAAAACAGAATGACTTAAATGATGGTAGTAAACAGAAGACAAATGGGATAAATATTTTTCCCTAAAACCACTGCTTTATGATCAGATCTTTTGTTGCTGACCTTGCATTACGTCTGTAAACTGTTCTCCTGAGTCTTCTTGTGCCTTGCTTGGAGGTGAATTGCTGGGAACACAAGAAACCTGTGGAGTTTAAGTAGTTCTGTGACAGAAAAAAGGAAGAAGAGCACACAGAAAACACAGAAGCTCTGCTTCTGCAGTCAGTTGTCTATTTTCTTCACTGGTGGGTATGGAAAAAAATTCCAAGTGAACCTGACTGTATTTTCTTCAGAGATTACAATGTTATTGATATTTAAAGATCAGTAATTCTCGTGAACTGCTTTGGACCCAAACATTGTGAGAGCCTGTCCTTGCGCATCCAGGCTTGGTGCATAGGATCCATAGCAAAAATGTTCTTGAGATCTCCTCTCTGGGAATAATAATATTTCATCAGGTCTATATAAATCAAAAAAGTATAGAAGAAAGGATAGTTGTCTGACTAGGAGGAAAGACTGGTTAAAAATACTGGAACAATAATGGTATTGAAAGAAAGAAGTCAGACTTTCATGACTTGTTCCTCTGTCATTACAGGAGGGTGTGTTGACATTTCTTGACAATCACCTCTGGCCAAATCTGCCTGCACACAGGTGTGCATCCTGCATCTGTACTGCAAGATTTGCAGGAAAAGCATTATAGCTTCATGCCTGCTTGATTTTCTGCTGGAGAAAAACCCAAGTCATATGACATTGTTGTCTTTATGTTGGTTGAAGTATCTAGCCAGAGACAAGGCCTGCATGGTACATCATCCTGTAAGGTATATCCCATAATATGCCCCTATGCAATGAAGGCACAGGTTTGGGGGTCGGGAGTGAGTTCTGATTTTGGGATCTGAGTCTAGAAGGTTCTTCTTGCTTTTTTGCCCCCCCTCCCCCCCTCTTTCCTCTTTTCTCCAGCACTAGAAGATACAGTGTACTGATATTTATTACCTTGTGTTCTCAAAAGCCTAATTTGTGCTTTGTACGTGGATCTGGGATATTGGAAGTGGTAACACAAGGATGAATTCACAAATGCTTTCCACAAAGAAGTTGGTATGCTTTCCTATAAGGATTGCAGAGAAAATTCCTGAGGTGTTTTGTTACCCTGTATATTACTTTACTCTACAGTGGTGCTTATGATTCTAGTAACATTTATTTCAATGCAGAGAAGAATGGTTTATCAGTTATATGTGCTTGTCAAGATTGGTTTGGAGAGGGGGTGTGTGTGTTGCGGGGTGGGTAATGCTTGAGGATAGAAGGAGATTCATATACCCAAAAAAGCAATGCCAAACAGTTTACAAATATTACAGAAATAAGATGTTGGAAATTAGAAACAGAGTATTTGATATTTGTGTTCATTCTATTTACTTAGTCCCAGCAATAGGACAAAGATTTTGTCCAGTGGTTTTGATTTTAGGAAAATAAAACCCTTCATCTCTGAAATCCTCTGAGTTGTTAGACGACATCAGGTATGAATACAGGTCCTTCTCTAGGATAAAGGCCATAATTGAAGAGCTTGTGTTTTTACCACATCAACTTAATTTTAAATACTTTCTGCCTGACTTCTTAACTTGGTCCTGTGAACTTTGATTTGACTCCTTGATTAGAAGGCAGCATTAGAATCAAAGTAAATGCAGGCTTGACAGCTACTGGCCTGTAAGAAATTAGCCTTGACATTGTAACAACACCAACAATTATAAAAAGCCATGCAAAAAGTGTATAGTGCTATAACTCTATTTAAAAATGTTTGGTTTACATTTTTGCAGAGTAAAAGCAGGATTTTAGCACCATTGCCCATAAATTTATGGTTTGTGGTGACAGCAAGATACTATTTGTTAATGCAAAGGTGTCTGCATCATGTCACCTTTTGTAAGTTAAGCATTTGTTGCAAAACAGAAAATAACCATACAGATAAACTTGAAATTTGCCTAAATGACCTCAGATTTCACTTGATATATTCTACCTGTGTACTGCATGTATATATATATATATATATATAAAAAACACCTATGTAATGCTTGTTCAAAATGTGTGTTAAGAGTAGATCAGTCACTTAAATGCAATCTAGTTGGTAGTTCTGAGTCTTTCTCAAAAATTCAACATAAGCAAAACTTTTTTGACATGGAAAAATACAAATCAAGCTTTTTTCCAGTCAAGCAATGGAAACTCAAATGGAGCAAGAGACTGTGCTTGGAATATTTATGGTCCAAACAAAGAGGAGAATATGGAATAAATTTCAGATGATAACACATTTTTCTTAGATATCCAGTTGTGTCTACTCAGGAGGTTTTGTAGGTTACAGGATATTTTATGTTCAAGATGTCTTTGCCATGGTATCTCACTAGGAGCAATCATAACTTTTAATATTAATGTTTTCTGTATTACTTCTGTATGGGAAATGAGCTTAACAAACCTGAATGGATGAAATGACCCAGCAACCAGGTATTCATGCACTTGATGTTAATGCTCAGAGACTGAGGCACAGGTGGTTTGATTGTCTCAAACAAGATTAACAGCCAATGTGTTACACAGAAAGAGAACCCAAGATTCCATTTTCAGGGATGCATTGTTTAAATTGGTCATGGGATTACTAAAAAATTCATGTGTTCATGATAGATGGTTTTATTTTTTTACTGCTGCAGTTATTCACTGAAAAGGACAGTTTTCTACACAGAACTATAAATCTCTGCTTGAAATGCAGAATTAATATTTTCAACAGCCGACCTTTACTGTGTTTTTCAGGTAGGGAAACCACTAATCTGTAAAAACATTTATGTTAATAGCCCTGGATCCTTAAAACAAAGCATCACTGTAAGTTAAAAAACACTGGTCAATCCTTTGCATCCCAAGTGATGCTCTGGGTTTGGTTCCCATGGTTACTGAAGGAAAAGCTTGTGTAGCATCCAGCAGAGAACCCCAGGAAGAGGAAACAAGGGAATCATGGTTTTGGAAAGACCAGGCTGTAACAAGCATGACTGCTGATAGGAAGACCCCTTACAATCTATCTTCCAGTAGTGCTGCTTCTTATTGGTACTGAACCAATTAATAGGTAGTGACATAATGATGCAGGTTAAAATGCCTTTCAGGACAGAGGAGAGTTGATTTAGGAACTGTTTTAAACACCTTGTCATTTGCTATGATTCATGCAATATGAATTAGTTTTCAGCCATTACTCGCTATAATAACTTCACTATTTTATTTAACATACCAGATTGATGCCACTGTAACTAAAACGAGAATTATACTGCAACGAACAAATAGGGCTTCCTAACTCCCGTTCTGTTTGTCCTAGGACAAAATTTATAGAATAAAATGACCAAAGGCAATGAGTTTAACTGCTGAAAATGCAAAACAGATGGATGAATATTAATTCAAAGGGCCAGTGACCTTTTTTTTTTTTTTTTTTTGACGGCTGAATAATGGTATGAAACGGCATCAGAGGAAAGGTCAAGTCCACCAAGATTGAGAGGACTGGGTTGTTCTGAGAATACAGCTAACATAGCTGAGCTTGACCTGGTGACACATGAGAACAATCTTACCTTAAACTCAGACTTCCACCCCCACCCCCCCACCCCCCCATTATTTCAATAAGTGAAGGAAAGCTTCCCTCAGCTTAGAAGCAGTGGAAGCACACAATTAAAAGTACAAGTGCTTGATAGCTTCACTCGCAGGAGAATAAGGGCTTTCACTTTGCCTTAACTCACATTCCATAAATAATCCCAAAAAATCTACAGAGCCCTGGCTGCATGGTCCTGATGCAAACTTTCTCCTGGGACAGGTCCCTTTGCAGCCTGCTTTTTTCCTTGGCTGCTTCTTCCCAGGCCCAATGCACCTGCAGATCTATCCTTTTTCTTCTTCTCTACTTTAATAGTATCCACAAATTTTCTGCTGGAAAAAAGGTTTTCGAAGCTCCACTAAGATTTGTCAGGCCCTTGATGGGGCTTTCTCTTGCTTTCTATTTTAACTCTATCCCTAATATTCCAAATAAATCCTCAAAACGCAGCAAAACGTTTGCCTGATGCAAAATTTCTCCCTGGCCATGTTTACCAATGGTTGTCTTAAAAATTTAAATGTCTTCCACTTTTTTAAAAGTTTCATTTTATTTTTAATTACTTTTATAGTTGAAGTCACCGCAGTAATTCTTTAAAACACTCAGCTAAATGTTATCTTATTAATTCAATTCTTAAATCCTATTTTTTAAATCACTTATTTTTTTAGAAGCCACAGTGAACACCTTTTTTTCTTAATTAGAAATGAGCATCTCTGGAAAGGAAATGAGCTATGATGTGGGTAAAAATATATTTAAAGCTACGTTGGCTGTAACATTGAACATCAGTACTGTGGGGTATAAAACTGAAATTTTAATTTTTTTTCAAGTGCAGAAGTATTATCTTCATGACTTTTGAATCTAGCACTAAATTTACCTACTATCAATGTACTTTATCCCCCAGTCCCCTCCTGCCTGTGACAAATATAAAACTATCTTCATTTCTGTATCCAAGATGAAAATACTCCAATTCTATCAGTTGCAATTTCTGGCATGTTATTTTAACTTTAATTCAGGATTTTAACTAGTATATGATTTGGGCTTTTGATGTAATGAAGATTTCTTAGACTGTGTATGCTGCTATCTTAATTGCTTTTTCAGAGGAGGAGGAAGGGAATGGATTAAATTTGGATTTATTAAAGGTAGACAAAATCCTGCTTGTATGGTAGTGATTTTAACTTATTCTAAGTAAATATTTTTATGTAGAATTAAGTCATTATTAAGATCATCATGTTTATGAGAGCTTTAATTACCTCTATGTGGCATGTCAAACTATTTCTTTTAGGAATACATCTTGAGTACCACTATGGGAGGGAAAGAAGCTGGTTCTAAAATGCAATTAAAGTTAGTAATGAACCTATTGGAAGGATACAGATTTTATCCAAATGCACTCTAATACATAATAGTTGCAAACTTTTATGCTGAGTTTGATCATGTTACCAGTAGCTCGGAGGAAGGGGTGGTTTCCAAGTACTCACCAATGACTGAACTTCTAGGAGGCAGAAAAAGATGGATTCTGCCCTAGATGGAAGTCTCCAGTGAATATACTCATGAGATGAACATGGAGAATCTGTCTTCCTGAGAGGTGTATGGTTAGGATATGTTTAGTATGAAAAGTGGAAGAAGTCCCTCTAACATTGTGGGTTTTCTTCATGTCCATGCTTACCAGCTCCCAGGAGTTTATGCCTATGTCCACAAAGGCACTTGGTGACTATTTACTGTTTTAGTTGCAGGTCCTTGTAGGCTGACAGCAAAATGTACTCACAACAAATGGGCAACTGCACTACAGAGTCCCTTTAAATCGCTGATGCTGTGCTAGTAAATTATGCAAGTTGATTTCTGAACCCAAAAGTATTTATGAAAGTGAAATAAATCACTCAGGTTTTTCATTCTTGGTTACTTCTAACAGATTCTAATTCTTATAGCTAATCCTATAGTGCTTTCAAGTTTCAGCTATTCTCATTGTTTACATATTACAGTTACAGTCTCTCATTTCTAGATCCAAATACATGACAAAAATTTAAGTCCAGAAATGCAAGTGAAAATGCAGTTTCTGAGAGGTGTGATGATGTATTTTGTCTTATGTAGTTCTCTGAGAGCTGACTTCTGTAAATATCCTTGGATGTTGGCATTCTAATAAATTTCAAACAAATGAGCGTTCACACATAAACTCATGTTATAAGATTTAGAAAAAAAAATTATACAAGGACTGTGACTTTAGTGACTTGAGGCTTGTAAAACTGATCCTATCGCAAAACAAAGGTGAAGTAGGATTGACAGCTTCTTTCCAACTTAGAATTTATATATACTGCTTTAGTTCTGTGTTTATCAGCAAAATAGCATGTTTGAAATGTCTACTTATTGCTTGTATCAATTTTCAGTTTTTTAAGCTTTCTTTTTTTTCCCTACCAACCAGTCAGGTGATAGAAGCCATAATTTAAGAGATCTCTAATAGCAAGGAGAATGATATGGCAGAGGATGAGCTGAACCTTATGTGGGCACCCTGACTATACTGGGACAGGAAAATCCCTGTTCTTTACAGCTAGCTCTTTACACCTAGCCTGAACTTGGCACTTTGGGTTCTTTTTCATTTGAGTGGACTGAGCAGAAGTTGTGTTCCTCTCAGTTGATAATGGTAGTCATGAGAAATGAGCATGAAATGGAATAAAAACTTGACTCAAGCTCTAAAAGTCATACAACATTGGTATCTAGATGATAGGTAGACATGGGCATAATATCTGTATTACACAATACATTGTTGCAGGCAAAAATAGCTCAGCGAGGAATCTTAATTTTCGTAATTATTTCTAGTTAACACAAACTTTTCATCACTGATTCAGGTTATAAGAGACAGAAAATAAAAAAATCAAACACCTTGGGAAAGAACTCCCCTCCTCTGAGCTCAACATCAGTCCAACGCCTCTCCTCCCTCATCGTGGTCTCACCTCCCCTTTTGCTGGGTGTTGCACTTGGTGCCTCCCAAACCCTTGGTGCAGGAGGCTGGGGACCCTGTGCTACACTTTATCTCTCTTGCTCCTCTGCTCTTGTTACTGGTTTTCCTTTGCCCCACCTGTGTGTCATCCGTGGCTGCAGTCCCTTAGTACTCGTGTCCCTGCCCCAGTGCAAGTTGCTCAAGGTCATGGTCCCTTAGAAGTGGGAAAAAATTCTTATTTGATATCTAATATATGACATATTGTTTACCGCACTGCAGTTTTTTGTTCTCCATTGATAAATGTTTTATTAATAAACTAATAAAACCCCCAAAACACTGCGGAGGCAATGATTTAAGCTGTTTGCTGCAGCATCTGGTCTGATTTTAGTAACCAGTGTTCCTGCAAACATTTCTTTTGCTGGATGCATACTTTTAGCTGTGCTTAGGAAACAGATGTAATATTCCCCAGAGAGGCAACATTTGCACTGAAGGTGTGCATGCAAATTGCTAATTCTTTATTCTGTCTCCACCAGAAGCGCAGTTACTGAAAAGCTAGTTATTCAGCTACAGGCAGCAATGGATGAAATTGGTACCTGGAGCTGAGAGACTGGAAAGAAACAACACATACTGAAATCAACATCCTTTTCCATCAGTGCCAATGGCAAATATACTACTCCATAAAAATCTTATCATTTCATGTTTAAAAAAAAAAAAAGGAATAAAAATGGGTGAGAGCTGAAAAATCCCACCCAGCAATTCAAATATTTCTTATGATTCCTTTAGGAACAAGGGTGATGGTGATCATAAGCAAGTCTAGGAACTAATATTCTATTTTGAATGTCTGAATGTAAGTCTCTAAATAGAAGGTGATAACAGGTGGTAATGGCAGGAACCTTTAATTGATTTGATACAAAGCTCATTAGCGTTACTAAAAGACTTTCCACCGACTGATGTAAGCTTGTTTAATGTTTAGTGAGTGCTAAAGTATTTTGAAATCTAGAGAAGGAACAGCATTTTTTTTTTAGTTCATTGCAAAAAGATAAGTGTTCTGTATGAATTTTTTAAAAAGTTATCTCTAAGGCAAATGGAAGGGTGTTATAGAAAACCCTGAGTTCAGTGTCATTGCATAGGCTTGTGGTGAGCTGGTTTTCATCTGCAAAATCTTCTTCTTTTCCCAGAGGCTTGTTTCCTTGCTGTGGTTCAGTATATTTTCCGCTGTGCAGATGCAGCTATGTGTGGATTCCATTGGTAATCAGGATCACTGATAGGAACCTGGGTTCAAGAAAACCCCAAACCTCTCCCTAGAGCAAACCTGTGTACTAGTCCTTTTCTATCAGGGTTCTAAATTGCTATATTATTATTTTCAGTTTCCAGAAATTGCATTGGAACATCTGATTCAGCTGCCTGATTGCCAAAGCTGCCTGCCATTTTAAAAAACTTTGGCAAAAATACAGGTAGTTTTCAGCAAGCTGTTCAGAAGCTGAAGAGCGGAAAAAGTAGAGGTGCTGGGCTCCAGCTTCAGAGTTTCATTGTAGCTGGGGATCAAAATGTTATCTGGAAAAATAAAAGAAGGTAACTATAGTCAAGTTAGAAACTCATGAACATGTCCCTCTGGAAACTTCCAGCATCTCTTGTTTTTATCTGGGGCATTTTCAGCCCTTCTTTGATTAAATCCCAGGAAGAGTTCTGTGACACTGGCTTGCTATGTTTTGCTGAAGCTCCACTGAGGGCAAAATAGTATTAGTCCTTTGACCTGGTTTTGGATTATCTGACTTGTTTCATATAAGATGCCACTCGATCCAAGTATTCTTAAAAGTATAAATAAACTTGAACTAGGGGAAAAAAAGGGTGTATGTAAGAAAAATCTGACATTTTGAAATGTTGATCTTCAGTGTAAACAAATTAAGATTCATCATATTAGGATGCTGAATAAAAATTTGATATTATTTTAGGGCTCTGATGTTTGATCTTACAGTTTTAAGAATCAAAAGGACCAAAGAATTATTATTTATGATACATTCAAATATCTTATCCAAATAGATAGGATAGATTATTACATAAGGAACTGTCAGAAATCTCTAGTACCTTGAGACTTTAATGGTGTGAGCAGAAGAAAATGGCAGTCCTCACCTAGCACAGTCTGAATAGCAACCCTTGCATCCGTGAGCTAGCCTTTGACAATAACTAAAGGGATTTTGCATCCTGTACACCTGTACTTTTATTTTTTTACCTAAGAAGGTTGCTGGACACTGGAGTGCATCACTCTGAGCCAGTACCTGTGTAAATAGAGTAAAAAAATGCACCAGGGGCCCACTTGCAACAGCTATTAGTATGTAGCCGGTTCTGGTCAGAGGCTAAAAGATTTAACTAGCACAAATGCAGCCTGATCCTTGTTAGGCTGGCCTCAAGGATTGGCATGGTCTTGACATGTAGCAAACACTCTGGAAAGGAGATATGATGACATCAAATGCCACTGAAAAAAAGAAAGAAAATTTGTAAATGGAGTGACTACAATGAAATGTACTGAGATGAAATGAGATGCAGCGAAAAGGACCAAAACTTGCAAAATTATTGCCACTGAAATCCCAAAATGGGGGAAGAAAGGTAAACAAAGAGACAGGAGAAGAAATTGAAGAAATGAATTGTTAAAAAAAAAGAGAGAAAATTCTGAAGTGAAAACAATAAAAACGAATGGGATGACAGGAAGTGCAGGACAATGGACTGAAGCTTGCCCAATTGATCCTCATTGAAATCACAAGATTTCATTTCCTTTCCTGACAGGAAGAATTTCTTTCAGGAAAGGAAATCTTGAAATCAGATAAACAAACTGTCTGGGGTGGACGACATTTTATGAAATTAAATTCAATGGAAAGAAATAAAAGAAAATTCAGGTATGAAGTGATTGTAATCAAATGTAATGAGAGGACATGAAGTGCTCCCCTTTTGCAATGGCTTTTGTCATTTCAATGTCTTTGGGGGTCTAGTCTTTGTGGTTTTCTAAAACCTAAGCTTAAACATAACCCAGCCCTAAGCATAGCATTAAAAACAGACTTTTGCTGAGGTGCCAATCACAAGGGTGGTGCCAAGGAGAAAGGTGTGGAGGGAGCAAGGTTGGGGCAGTGCCATGCTCCCCTTGGCATGCCTTTTGTAGTGCCAGTGTGTGTGGAGCTGTGGGCTTTGTGGTTTTCTCAACCCTAACCCTAACCCTAAGCGGAGCACTAAAAGCAGCCTTTTGCTTAGTGGCTCAGCACATGGGTGGTGGGAAGAAAAAAGGTGTGCAGGGAGCAACCTTTGGGCAGTGGGGTGTTCTTCTTTTGAAGTGAAATGCACCAAACCTTGCCCAAATGATACTCCTTGAAATCCTGAAATCAGGGAATGAAGTGAAATCAAGAGACAGGAGAAGAAATTGATGAAATGCTAAAATAAAAAGAGAATATTCTGAAGTGAAGTGAAAATAATAAAATGTCATGGGATGACCTGAAGTGCAGGGAAATGTACCAAACCTTGCAGAATTGATCCTCATTTAAATGGCAAGATTTCATTTCCTTTCATGAAGGGAAACTGCCTAATTAATCGGTTCATCTCAATTTCCCACACCACTCTTCATACCTGTGAATGATTACATCTTCTTTCATTGTATTCACTCTGATATTCACATTTCAACCTTGCTCACATTTAGTGCTCTTTATTGTTAGTTTACAGGTTATCTTGGTGTTGCGCTAAGTCAAAGCAATTTCAGTGATTGTGAAGATTATTGTGTTTTTGATTAAATTACTAGTAAATGCTCCTAGCCTTAATTAGTTCAGGGTATGAGAAAGACAGGGAGGAGTAAGACAGAGCTAGTTACTATGAAGTGTTTGGACTATCAGTTGCTTTTAACAGAATGCACCTTGCAAAACATCTGTGCTCACTGAGGTCAGTACAAAATCATTAATTAATGTCAGGTGATGACAAAAAGTGTGATTGGTTTAGACTGTAAAGAAAAGCTCTCCAGATTTTGAAAGTAAACTAGAACATTTGGCTGTGTTTTAAATGTAATTAGCATCAGAGTTTCAGGGTTTTATTTGTGTATGTATTTTTCTCTCTGTTGAATAGGAATGTGACTAAACTATATTTTTTTAACATTTAGCTGGTCTTTTCTGTTATGGTTTGTGGATAGATACTCTTAAGCAGCCATTAACATTGGATTTTTTCTCCTCTTGCTCATAAATTGTGTTTTCAGTGTGTTTTACATTTAACAAGAGTTGGATTTTTCTAATGCATTCAATCAAAACTATTTTCCTTACAAAAACATGACTTTACTGCAACTGAAGAATAGATAATGGTAAAGTAGGGTGGGAAGAATTCCAGTGTATCAGTTTTCAGGAGATATTTTGAGCAAAGGTATGAAAGAAGTAAGATTTTATATATTTCATATTTTCTTCAGCCTTACTAGTACCCTTTTCTTAAGGGAATTGGTTGGAGATATCGGATCATTCTTTGGACTCTTTGCCATCAATGGTGCCCTTCCTTAGCTGTGGATTCTGACTGGGTAAGATCTTATTATTAAAGGCTTAACAGTATGGACTGGAGAAGATGCATTACTTGTCTGTTAGGTTCCTTTTTATGCAAACTGCATTGTATTTTGCAGCTTTTTTACAGCACCATGTTGACTGTTTTCAGGTCACAATTCACTAGGGACTAAATTTCAACATCAGTTTTGCTATGCTCTGTTTGTGCAAGTTGGTTTATTCCCACCAGCATGTATCTTTAATGACTTTTGTATTCCTCTTTTTCAGGTCATTGTCCTAATTTCTTTAGAGTTATAATCTTTTCCTGAGTGTATTTGCAGTCTGTTCCAGCTTCACTTCTTTCAATCTCATAAGCCTATTACCTTTACCATAGTCTGTAGCGAACAGTACCAGATCCAGGAGAAAACACTGTAACCTGATACACAGTTCATCACAGTTTTGCTGTGAACCACTGATATTCTATAGGTGATTTTTTCTTTATTTTGCACCCACCTAGCATTAATTTCATCTTAACCGATTTCCTGTAGCATGCTTTGAAAATGCCACAGGAAGCAGTGCCAGAGGTTGAGCTGTATAGAACCTACTGTATCTCCTCTTTTTGTAAGACCTGTTGCCCTGCCCTAGAGGCATTTAGATGTGTTTAACGAGCTTTGTTCTTGACAAAACCATGTTAGTTCCTGCTCCAGCCTGTTTAAATTTCAGGAACTGGTTTTTTGTTTGCTTTTGTGTGCTCTTATCAAAGTAAGGCTTGATTTGTCCGAGGTAAAATAGTACCCTCTTCTCCTAAAAGAATAAAGAATTTAAAAAACCAAAACCCCTCCAAAATAAACCCTCCCCCTACTAATAAATTCTAATCTATATTAAAAATGAGGGAATCAACATTTAAAAAGTGAGAAACAGAGCTTCACTTCAATCCCATGAATTGGAACCTAAACTATGTCCATATATATATACTATTTTTCTAGATATTTTTAAAGTTTATAATTAGAAGATGTGAATTTGTATTAACAAAAAATAAAGATTTTGATTGATAACCTACTAACTCTCGGGTGGATTAGTAGTTATCATGATCGTCAGTAGCTGTTTCAGAAAACATGTTTATTTCCCAGGAAAATTCCTATGAAGTATTTGCCCTAAACATCTTTCTAAATAAATATGCCTTCGTAAATCGTGATGCCACTGTATGGAGGTGTAGCCACAGTTCAGCCACAGATGGAAGTTCACTGATCAATTTCCAAAAACAAAATAGGAATTATTTTCTAGCATTTCTTGCAGAAAAGAAAAGCCAAAGGAAACCAAGGCTGGAGTTATCCATTGGACCCTACTGTGCAGAACTGAAGGGCAGTCTCATACAATTCTCTTAATAGCTTTGCAAATGTTTCATCTCCTTGCTTTCTGGTTTCCACAAACTGTAGCGTTGTCAGAAGACAGAATATAGCTCGATTTTGCCATGGCACTACATATTTCTAAGAAAAAATTTTAGTGTCCTTCAGTTCACAGGGATTTAAAATAAGTGCCCTTCAGAAAAGGGTTCTGCAGGTAAGCTGCTGAGTGTAAATTTCAATGAACACTGGCAGAAATTGCTGGGCCTTTCCAATGGCTTCATATGTATAGGCTGTGTGGAAATGGGTGGCTTTAAGTACATTAGAAAACTGGAGAAGAATCACAGCTGTGTTTCCTGCCTTTTGAGTACTATATTATGTAACGTGTTTTCTGTCTTCCCACTTTTAAATGCTTCCTTCAGAGGCTTTAAATTTCAGCTTATTGGTGTTTTCTTTGTCTTCCAGCTTTTCCATCAGATTATGGTTCCTTTTTTTAGGTCTTTCCTCTTTTGTTATGTTCTTTCTCTGTGTTTTTCTGATTTTTGTTTTCTCTCTATCTGCCAAATGGAGTGGTTCATTTAGAGCTATATTTAACGACACTTTTTACCAGCTCTGTCGTCATTCCTGGAAATAAGGTAGCATTTATATAATCAAGTCATGCTCTAGTCACTGCTTTCCTGTACTTGCAAGGTAAAATGTAAATTCTATTTGTGATTCATCAGGATAATTATAGCATTTGCCAGAGTACATGTGGGCAGGTAAGTACACACACGAGTTAGATAATTGGGTCAATAGTGAACAATTTGTCCTTAATAGAACTTGATTTAATAAAGGTAGGTTTAATCTAACATGAGATGCCCTTTGATGGAGAAGTTTTCATAGAACTTAGTGTTTCAAAAGCATCTTGCCCATATTAGAAAAAAAAGAAATATATATACCTTGTGTCTTGGACATCTACATTTAAATGACTTTTTTTTTTAATTATCAAGTCAGATAGTTTAACATCTTCTTAACTGAAAAGTGCTGATTATGGCTTCGGACTCTAATTTGGAGATCAAAAATTAGATCTCATAATTTGTAGGGGTTTTCTTTGGGAATTTTTTTCCTTGTTTCAGATTTTTATATGTATTTAACTGTCTTTGAACTTTTTCCTTTGATGTAAATATACTGTCAAAGTGAAGAATGAGGAAGAAGTGGAAATATATATGTGTTTTTATTATTTTTTTCCCCACAAAAGAAAGACATTCTGCCTCCCAAGCCTGGCATGCTGGGGAGCTGTGACAGACTGAGGAGACACAGTATCCATGGTACTCTGCCGCCTTCTGTAGCACCCTGCCTTGGGCAGCTTGTGACTTCATCTGTGCCTAAAGCTGTCCTTGACAGCAGTCAAATACCCAGAGCAAGGGTGCATGAAAGATGGCTGTGAATTTCCAGAACAACTTGTAAGGTTTCTTCTACCTTTTCTCAGCAGCGTGTGGTGTAACGCAAAACTGAATCTCTGACATCTCAAAGGGGTTCTCTGGACTATCACAATAAGTAAAAAACTCCACTGCTTCTCAAGGTAAAGATCACTTCCTTAGTACTAAGATATCTTCTTTTCTGTAAACAGGAACTTTCATTATCTACTGACCACCTGCAATCCTTGCATGATGTTTAAAGGCAAGTTTTTATCATCTACTGAGCTGGAATTAAAAATCAGAGTTACTTTTTATATTACTGAAATAATTGGTGCCAATCACAAGACTTCACTCCATTTCCAATCTTTAAAATGGAAGTTGTACTGACAGAAGCCAAATCACCAGACATCCGTGCTCCAAATTTGAATGTGAGTATTTTCAGATCTGCTGCACTTTCTGTAAATGTAAGGTGAGAGAAATTTTCTGAACAGAACCCTTAACTTGAGGGCTATTGTGCTAAATACAGAACTCCACCTCACTCTATGCTGGTGTACAAATTTGCATGTTTTATATGTCATTAAGTGGGTGTAAGAGATCACACGTGAAATTACACAAAATAACTGGTCTTCACATCGATTCAATAACTATTCTCCAACTTCTTACATAGGCCAAGCATGTTCCTAAAATTACTCAGAACAACAAGATCTCACTAGGAAAAGCTAGACTGGCTTACAAGGTGTTACAGTTTTGCTCTTTCCTTCATAGACTTTTATGCACATTTGGGCCATTGACTTGGTTTAATGTATGAAACATTCCCCAAATGAAAACAAAACAAAATAAATTTATTAACATCTGTGCTAAGTTCATTCTTTAAGAAAACGATTTTTGCATTACAAAATTTAACAGTAGTTTCTCCTTTCCATAATTATAAGTTTAGAATCTTTTGCATCATTTGGCAAGTAAAAAGATATTAATATGTTCATGAAAATGATTCATGATATATGGTAACGATTCAAAATGTGTTAAAGGGGAAATGAGCTTCCCTCAAAAAATTAATCCATTTCCTTTCAGGCCTTGTTCATAAGTGTGTTTTTGTCCAAATTCACTGTTTCTCATTTCTAGATGTGCTTATTTTCTTTCCTTATGCTTTTGCACTAACTTTAACTTTGTCAGCTAGATTAAACAACACTAAAATGATTTTTATTTAGAAAAAAATATAAAATTAACAAATTTTGTAATTCTTTTGATTACAATTCCCTCTCTCCCTCCACACCCCAAAAGAAGTAGAGATATCTGTACTTTAAGTTAAAGTTCTAGTGAGGGACGCAATAGACATAGAGATCACAGATAAGAAAAATTCAGAGAAATAGTACTGTCAAATAATTTGTAGCCAAATACTTCCAGTTGTAGTGCTTATTATTATCAATTTTATATAGAATGTAAATGTAATTTATATAGAATGTAAACTACTGTAAAGCTAGGAGGTTTAAACAGCATTCCATTGTACTGCTATTTTTCAAATGAGTAAAAATCATAGAATCATGGAATCACAGGATGGTTTGGGTTTGAAGGGACCTTAAGGATCATCTAGTTTCAACCCCCCAACCACGAGCAGGGACACCTTCCACAGACCAGACTGTCCAGAGCTCCATCCAGCTTGACCTTCAACACTTCCAGCAATCCCCAGTTGTGGGGCATTCACACCTCCTCTGGGCAATGTGATATACCAGATGCTGCATGGGCTGTGGGGGCTCTGTAGGGGAGGGGAGGGGGGCAGGGATTCCCTGGGGACCAGCAGGGCAGTGTATTGGAACTGGGCTTTTTTGGTAACACAGGAGCACCATAATCACAGTGGATCAGGATTCCCTTTGCTGTAGACATTGTTAAAACACAGGACAAAGATAAAATATCTGCTTTTAAAAGCAAAGGGAAAATAGGAGAGTAAACCAAAACACAAGATGATGCTGGTTGGTGTAACACTGGGTTCTGAGCACGCCACCTCTGGATGCTGTCGTGTTTATTTGTAAGCATCTGGAGGGAGGAAGGTTTGGGGAGAAGAATAATCAATTTGCTTTGCAGATGTTCACTGGGGGCTTCTCTTGGGGATGAATAATGGGGGAAGCAGAAAGGTCATATAACCTCATTATTCATTTTCCAGGTGTATATGGCCATTGCAAGGCCCTATGAGCTATGTGCAGCATTCATACATATAAAGCCCTGCTTCTTTCCCCAAAGAGGTCTGAATAAGCTGTATATAGCCTGAATAAGCTGTAGACAAAAGAGATTTATGGAGAGATTCAATTAGATGGTTTTAAAAATACAAAAAAATGTCTGCAGTGAACTGCGTGTCCTGAATTCCAGTCCAGTGACTTAAAAAGTAAATCTTTTGTGACTGCTACTCTGACTCCTAGAATTTTGGGGTTTTTTTTCCCTAGTATTCCCCTTAAATTAAATTTTTAAAATTAAACAACTGACAACACAGAGGATATTCGTATTTCGACTATACATAGCAAAGTGGTAGTTCTATTATGAGTTTTCAATGGCATCAATGTGATTTTTCAAAATCTATGTTACTTTACATGTCTATTAACATCCAAGCAACCAGCCTGACAGAACTGTTTCCAGCTTGGGTGTGTAAACATATCTTACCTCTTCACCACTCATTCTTTTTTGATGGCACAGCTGGGAGAAGGATGGAGGGAGGAAAGACAACTATACAGCCAATATGCATTAATTAGAAGTGTGTGTGTCTATGTGAGAGAGATAACAGTACATGCATTCGAGGACGTCCTCTCAACCTGTAAAATCTTCATTACCTGCCTGATTTGGGCACAGAACTAGCAAAGCAATAGAGCTACAAGGTCATTTGTTTATATGCTTTGTTAGTTGCATGTATGGTAAAGTGATTTGCAGTTTTGATTGGCACATCCATCTGTAAATGCAGGGAAGGGGCATAAAATTCAAGACAAGTTCTCCTTTTTAGTACATTCCCTTTTTATTTAATTCCTGTAACTATTTTTTTTATATTCTACAGGCTTTCACCTATCTCATAATACTATATTTAACCATTTCATGACGAACTAATTTCATTTTCAAAATATGCAAATTATAGGACCAAGCTTTTTTAAATGGTCTTTATCTAATAAAATGAGTCATTTTTCACTTATCAAGTTCAGAAATAAAATTGCATACAGCTATTCTTGCTCTACTAAATGAGAAGAGGAACAATATTTCTTTTATTGCCTGTCAGCTCTGAATCACTTTAAGTGCACTGTGGGTGGACTGTGCTCCAATGCTTTCTATTCAGCACAGAAATCAATCAGGGTCTAAAACTCACCCTTTTTATTAGGGTGGGTCTAACTGGTGACTCAAAACAGTAATGCAGCTATAACCTATGATTTTTCTTCAAGCAAGGTAATATTTTGTTCCAATTAGTGCCTCAGTTCTAAAGTGGAGCGTATCTCTTTGTTCCTCAGCTGATGCTTGCAAATTTGCTGCTAAGAATAGTTCATGGTATCCACCATGCTCACTGTTAATGCACCAGAATGTGAGGTCACCTAGAGGATTTTCTTTCTCCTCTGTAATATTGTGTTTTTAAAATTTTTAAACTGTAGAGATGAATTTTTGCCTTCTAAAATACAGCACATTTCTTAAGTGAAAAGAAATAAACCCCAATTTCTAACATACTGTATGCCCTCAGTATTCAGAACACTATTTCACTGGAGGGAAATTCAGCTCCAAGTTATTAGTAGACCTTCTTATGAGCTATACTCCAAAAAAAAAAAACCTATAGCATATGACTCTGAAAAACATACACCCATGTTGTCTACTACTGTTGACATTGGAAGGTGAGTAAAGGCATCATGAATGATTAAAAAATCTGGTTCATAAACTGTGATATCTATTTTCTTGCTTCTTCCCATGTAGACCTGTAATACGTGGACTTTTTTTAAAAAAAAATACTGTCTGAGTGAAAAGAACAGTAATAGAGCTTGTCTAGTTTGTGCTGAGCAGTTTGATATTAAAAATTGCTTTATGTGTTAATCTAACAAAATAAAAATGGTAATGCTTTGCATCATTAGAGATGCACTGTCTTTGTCTTGCTAGGTCTTTTTTATACCTGAAATAGAAGAAAGATCTTTGTGGAAGATCTAAAAAATCTTTGTAAAAATACCTCTCATAATATAAAACAAAATATAGGATAAATAACCCATCACTGCTCAGGTTGCAAGGTGTGGCTGGAGGTCATATAGGTGTATCTTGGTTGATTTCAAGTGGGATATTTTGGTACTGTAGGTATTGTGGAGCATTGTGGGTTGTGGGAACCATTTTGACTAAGGCCTCTTGACAAATTTTGCTGGCTTTTGAAACTCAAGAAAATTTTTCAAACAGCTACCAAGGTAAGGTACCAAGGTAACATTACCTGGGCTTATACCTCTGAAATAAAAGATGTACTATGAGGATAGTCAAACATGTCAGCCACCATATCTTGGGTGCTGACTGTGAGTCTGGCAATAAGGCTAATGCACAGCAATTTTGCTGCTCTTAGACTTAGGTATTGTGGTTTAGATTTTCCAACAGCAGATCCTTGTATAAGTGCTTCATCCACTATCTCTTCAGCCAACAAAAGAGCTGTTCAAGTCATGACCTAAAAGTTATATAATTTAGAATTAGAAAGTAATTACTGAAGAATTGTGGAAACAAAAATGAGCAAATCGTTAGAGGGATTTCGTTCCTATTTATACTTCCTGAGAAGAAATCATTCAATTTTCAGTAAGAACTGGAGACCCTGAATAACTTTTGATAAGCTTTAAGAGTGAACAAGCACCAGGATCCTGTTATCAGTGTCTCATACTGAAACCTCTTGCTTGCATCCTCTCTGTTCAAGGTGATTTATTTTGCAACAGATTTTCTCTAAATTTGGTCTGTTATATTTCACTCATTCCTCAGTGAAATACATGGGGAAGAATTAAGGATTTTTATTTGTTTGCTTGTGGCAGGAGATGAGGGAAAGAAAGAGAAACATTAAAATTGTTTTCTAGTTCTGCCTGTTCTTAAAAACCCCATGAACTTCAGTTTCTTCATTACAGATAGCTAACTTACTATCCTGGCCCTGTCTGAAACCCTTAAATGCTATGAATCTCTCTTCTGTCTCTCCATTTGCAAGTGAATGTATATCCTCTTATTTATGCAGGATGCTCTTATACAGTGGCAGATATGTCAGCAATGGTTAGTAAGTATTTTGATTTTTGAATAGAAGAAGCAGCCTTCTGTCCAACTGAGCCATGTACACTCACAAGAGTAGCCTTATGTGGCTGTTCACACAAACTCCACAATGTCTTTTCTTTTTCTGAGTTTGTGTATATCATCAGCACCTCATATGGTCAGCATTCAGGGCATCTGCATTTGGTGCCTTCGTTCTCTGTTGAGTGGCTGTTGATGCAGTTTGATAAATTTTAATGGTTAGTGATGCCTTTTCCTGGTCTTAAAATCAAGAGTCATACACGGTTAGAAGGGGAAAAGGGATTTTACCTTGGTATTTATTCTTAAGGATCCTTAGGTGCACATGTCCAGGTCATATGCATCGAAATGCACCCCGCCGAATATGCCCCAAAAGATTGGGTATAACATTATAGGTTTTACTAATTAGCATATCTATCAAAGATTCCCCAATGAGAGGCTCAAGTGAGCCCCTCTCCCCAAGCAGTCTTCTCCTGGATGGTTCTATCTGAGTTTACAGAATATGTTCTGGAGAGGACCTTGGGGTCTGGGGCACACTGATCCCTACCTACGAAGCTTCTAAAATGTTTAGTCTCTTAGCTTGACAACAAGTCCAAGAATGTAGGGAAAAAGCACTAGGAATACAGAAGCTGTAAAAAGGTATAACAGGGGTATAAAAGAAAAGGCAAAAAATCTTCATGGCATCACTAGTGATCCTGAAGGGCCCAGGGCTGTGGTTAACATGCCTACAGGCATTCTTATGCTGCAATATGAGTATGGCTGTGGAGTAATGATCTAAGGCAAAGTCTTGGTTTGCACACTTCAAGGGTTTGTTTTGTTTTGTTTCATTTTTTTCATGACTAGTTGAAGTTATTACCTCGTGTCTTGCTTATAGTGGACAATGGAGTAGAGCATAGGAATACTTGATCTCATTGTGGTGGTATTTTGAGATGTAGTGTGGAAAATAGTTCAGGCTAAGCTGTCCTTCAGAGTATATTTTTGAATATTTCTGCAAGTGTCATAAGTTTACAGTCTGATGCTTTTCTGTACTGAGGTTATGTGCAACAATATGACTTGTAGATAGCTCCTGGTGATTAAAATGGTTTAAAGGCTTGTATAATATTACGCTTGGGCATTTTGTGTAGATACATTTAAAGGTATATTTGATGTCAGGGTATTTTGCTGAATCAGTCCCTGAAACGCTCAGTACCTTGCAGAGCTAAGTCCCTGACAAAGTGAGGCAGTGCAGCAATCCTGAGAAGATAACTCACCCAGAGTGCAATCACATCTAGTATCGTTCCTATTTCCTGATCCACCCCCTGCCAAACAGCTCCGCTCAATCTTACTATAGACACGTGGCATCATGTCTATTTAGCTGTCACTCTACAACAGCAATAAAAAAAAAGCTGTTGTCTTTCCAAAACTGAAAAAAAGAACTGATCTTTAACACTTCTTATGTAATTTGAGGACCTCTTTCTTAAAAAACAACAGTAAATAATTTTTCCCTCTCATACACTATGAGATATTGTCATGAAATATAAGCTTTTTTTCCTATGCTTATTTGGAATATTTAGAATATCACAAAAAGTTATCGTGGTTTTAATAATTTCTAAAGACAAATATAAGGACAACTAACTGATACTGTACCACACCCCTTCTCAAGTTATGGAGCTGATGCAAAACAATAAACAACTGTGGTTCCAGAGGAGTTTGTTTGACAAAAAGACACCCCACATAAATTGCTAAAATTGATGCTTTAATCATTAAAGGTCTTGCAACCTTTATTCTCAAGCCACTCTAATTAGATCGATTTAGAACATACTCACTATAAATCTAGCAAATTATTATCTCTGAAACAAGTTTAGCAGACAGGTCAGTTTTATAGTACAGGGAATTAAGCTCAATTTAGTGGGTTTTGTAGGTGCAGTAAGTATAAAAAACCATAATGGGATCTAATGAAAAAAGTTAACTTTTATCATGGCAAAACATTAAGTATATGGCTAAAACTTGATTAAATTCTGAGAAGTTGGTTAGGAGATAATCTGAAGGTATTTTTTATGCAAAATAATCTGTTGAACCTTTTTAAGACAGAGCTCAATAGGAAAATATGGGTAGAGATGAAATTCTCAGAAGGAATTCAACCTCAGTGGAAGTTAGATAGAACTTAAAATGAGAAGTTTGCTGCTGATGGATTCCTCCTATTTGTCCTGTTTTATCTCAGCTTTTGGAACCTATTCTCTTTCATTGACTTTGGAATATTGCAGAAATGGAAGAACAATTCTTCTTATTATTTTAGTTAGAAAAGAAAATATTATGTTTTCATTTAATGTTTCTCATGTAATGTTACCAGGCTAATTATCATCTCCAGAAATGATAATGGATGACATTAAAAACATTTGACAATGTAAATTTGCTCCTCGAAGTCTAGTGAAGAATAGTGTTGTACAGTACTAGAAGTTTGCTTTTAGCACATACAGTTCTTAATGTTGATGTCTCTTTTGCTATTTTAAGTCTTTTTCATCAAGAACACAACTGATCTCTTGAGGGGTATTGCCATCTGCTTTTCTCCTATGATAATAAAGTGATGGTGATCATCCAAAAAGAAAATGAACAGTTTCTTCAAAATAATTATTTCTAGCATTAATATTTTGGTACTGACCTGTTGACCTGCTTATACTGAGATCTCCTTCTCCGAAGCATTATCTTCTGTTTCTGTTGTTGTTCCACAGCAACTGTACCCATCAATGACTTTTTGATATATCATAGAATCATAGAAAGGATTGGGTTGGAAGGCACCTTAAAGGTCATCTAGTTCTGACACTGAACCGTGCCATAAATCAAATCCCTCCTGATGGGAGAGAATTTTCTAGAAGTCCTTGCAAGGAGTTTTAAAGATAAACCGAGACTTTTCCTTGAGTTTCAATGCTGCCGGATAGTTGTTTATTAAGTCTTATCAGAGGAACAGAACCACTAGCGTGACCCAGGTACAGCATAGAGCACAGAAAGCAGGAGTGAAGTCTCTAATTATTAAGATTTGCACAGCCTTTTAAAGATAATTTAACCAATGGTTACTAAAAACATATATTATTTTCATTTTCCTACCAATTATTCAGTAACACAGCCAGGAACTGCAGAATTCTCTATCCAGTCATTCCAAACTACTTTTACTGCAGAACATGGAGTAATAGAAGAAGGAGAAGAAGGTTTAGAGAACACTAACAATCCTCCACTTTGATATTTTTTACTCTTATCTATTTACTACAAAGATAAGCCCAAAACCTCTAAATTTTTCACCCTGCGACAATCCTACATAATAGTCTATCACCTAATTGACACCACTGTATTTTCTAGTTCCTGTCTGATCATTGGTAATTTTTTCCAAGGTTTGAGGTTAAAACAGTGTTGTTCAGGGGGGTAAGAACTCTTAAAAACAGGCAGTGAAATATTCTCTTGGCACTCTGGGTTCCTACATCGTTCAACCCTTCTGCCTTTGGTAGGGGCACCTTCCACTAGACCAGGCTGTTCAAAAGCCCAACACAGACTAACCTCGAACACTTCCACGGATGGGTCATCCACCACTTCTCTGGGTGTCCATGGCCTCACCACAGTCACAGTAAAGAATTTCTTCCTTACTGGATTGCTTGCGTCCTGCTGTGTTGTCCTTCCAATAAATGATGAGGTGGCTCAGGTCCCTCATGAAAAGCAGGGATTGTGAATGTGAGGCTGTTCCTATCTGTCATAGTGACCTCATCTGCTCAGTCTTCATGTGCAGGCAGCCTGTAGCAGTCCCCCCACCTGTCCCTGCCCTCCCCTAAATCGTGACCCATAAGCTCTTGGTTGGCTTCTCTTCCTATCTTACTCATAAACAGGGAAACTAAAAAAAAAAAAGTTATTTCTTTCTGAGGATATGAAAACAAAATGTGGTAAATCTAAGGGCAATTCTGAATTCTATATAAGAAAGTATTATAGACAGCCTAATCACAATCCTTGAAGTCTTTTCCATTTCTACCTGAGTACCTAAGATGGTCTAACTCCTTGATTATCAAATAATTTATTGGTGGTGGATCATTAAGGCATTTCTGGTTTAACTTATAAATAACCATGTGAAGAAATGCTTTTGTTTTCCTAAGTATCAAATAGCTGAATCAGAGCAAGAGTCCAGACAACTAGTAATTGTGGAAAGGGGATACCATCACCACAAATTCAGAAGTTCATTATATGCACTTTAATACTAGAAATACTCTTTTGAAACATGGTTGGGGTTTTTTTGCGGTAATCATTGCATAAGCAGTGCACATTCTGTATAAATCAGGGCTTGTAGATGTGTATTATTTTCAGAGTGAAGAATGACAAACCAGGAAAAAGCACTTCAAATTCTCTTAAAATGGAGGATTTTCTCATATGCATGTTTTTGTTCTGCTTGTTTATCACCAGCTCAATTAAAGACATTTTGTTGCCTATCTTCTCTTTCAATAGGCAATTAATTGTATATCTGGAGAGTCACTGCCCTGGGGATTTTTTCTTCTTCAAATCTAGTGATTGATCAGAGCCAGTGTCATACTTAAGACTGAGTCCTTGGGTCACTTTTTCCTCCTGTAATTTTTGCTGCCATTTCAATTAGGCATGCAGTCCTTGGAGAAAAAGAGGCATCTTCAGGGAAGAGCCTGGAATGAACAGAACAAACCATTTGCAAGGTATATATTTAAATATTGTTACAGGAGTGTAATGTGGCATGTTCCGATGTTTCTACATTAACAAAAAAATTCTAAGAAGACAGTGTCATGTTCTGCAACTGATGCTTTCTTAAACAGAAACAGAAATATTCAATCATCTCTGAAGGAACTGTAACTTTATATTTTCGAAAATGTCTTCACTTTCAATGGACCTGAACACATGGACTTCTCTCAATGCTGATGATAAACACTGCCCTGCAGCCTCTTCCAAGAGCAAAGTTATAGCTACCTTGAGTATGCACAAATCACAAAAGTATTCTGGCCTCCCTGGATTCACAGACTCTCGTTTGCCTCTTCAGGAGTGGTAGTGCCATGAAAGAAACATGCAGAGAGGAAATCTGCTGTGTGGGTTAAATGGTAATAAGCATTCTGACTTTGACCTCTTAAACTATACTTCTGTGGTATATTGAAGTGTTTTTTTCAGCTGTGAGGTCAGAGACTTTAGGAATTACTGAGCGTTGATGTTCTCATATGGTTCCTTAACTCATAGAAGGCTGGCTGTCAGATGAAGAAGTATAAAAGCACCCTGTGGAATATTCCAAGTACAAGGCAGGGGCAATGACAGGCTTTTTGCATTTTCATTACCTTGATTTCATACAAGTATCTTGTGTATACAGCAATGTTAACTTTTATTTCTTTCCTTTTCTTTCTTTTTCTGTGGGAGTGAACTCATTCTTTGTCACAGGTGACTCTATTTAGATGCTGTGGGAGGAAAGCAATGAAACCTTGTTGAAGATCAATTAAATTCAGGAAACATGTAGGCCAAAGGCTGACCTAGTCTACTCTGTGACATACACATTATTCACATTCTTGCCACTCGTTGCTTATTGCAGAAGTTTTAATTGTAGAGTCTGCTCCTGTGAGTGATTTTGGCACAGCAGACAAGTGACAAAATTAAAAGCTGATGCTGTAATATCTAAAATCATACAGTAATTAGCCGGCTGCAATCAGGAAGGTTGACATATGTCCAAATAATGCTATGCGTATCGAGTCCCAATATTTTATTTATACATAAGAAGTGGTAGCCTTGTTAAGAATTATGATACTTACTTACTTGTGCAACCTTAGTACAAAATTCAAGCCAAGTTCCAGAGATGCATTTGATTTTGTATCAGGGAATCTCTTCTCTGCCTGGGGAATGTTCACTTTTAAGTTTGTACCAAATAATTAAATACCTAATCTATTCCTAACTGCAGAGTGTTTTCTATTATTGGTGTATTCTTTTCAAGGAAAAATCATGCTTTGATGAATTTTTAAATTGTTTTAGCCTAGGTCAAATGCATTAAAAAGTATATTTTCTTCCACTGAATTAAATAATAAGTAAAGCAATCAGTTATTACAATGGATATGCAATTCTGTTGGGTTCCTGATTTTATATAAACATGAGATATGGATATCCAGGGGCTATGTGACTGATGGTAAAAATGGATAGAGACTGTAAAATATAGAGGGTACGTTGACAATTACCTTTTATTACCTCAGCAACACAGTTACTAATTCTGGGGAGCAACAGCCAGGACAATTCAGTCTCCTTTGGTCTGGGTTTTGGTTTTGGTTGTTTTTTTAGGAGCAAGTGGGATACACTATGTCACTGGACAGAACCAGAATTTCCACAGAATATCTTTCTGAAGTTAAGGGCTGGGAGTATATTTATACGTTTTGACACTGAACTGTGCCGTAAATCAAGTCCCTCTGGATGGGAGAGAATTTGCTGAAAGTCCTTGCAAGGAGTTTCAAAGATAAACCAAGACTTTTCCTTGAGTTTCAATGCTTCCAGATAGTTGTTTATTAAGTCCTATCAGAGGAACAGAGCCACTAGCATGACCCAGGTACAGCATAGAGCACAGAAAAGCAGGAGTGAAGCCTCTCTATCAAGATTTACACAGCCTTTTAAAGATATTTTAACCAATAGTTACTAAAAATGTACATTATTTTCATTTTCCTACCAATTATTCAGTAACACAACTAGGAACTGCGGAATTTTCTATCCAATCATTCCAAACTACTTTTACTGCAGAATATGGAGTAATAGAAGAAGGAGAAGAAGGTTTGGAGAGCAACAACAATCCTCCATTTTGATATTTTTTACTCTTATCTCTTTACTACAAAGAGAAGCCCAAAACCTCTAAATTTTTCACCCTGTGACAAATCTTACATAGTAGTCTATCACCCAATTCACACCACTGTATTTTCTAGTTCTTGTCTGACTGTTGGTAATTTTTTCCAAGGTTTGAGGCTAAAACAGTGTTGCTCAGGGGGGTAAGAACCCTTAAAAAAAGGCAGAGAAATATTCTCGGCACTCTGGGTTCCTACACGTTTGCTCAGTTTGTGTACTTAGGCACTTACTGTTTAGGCCTTGATAATCATCAAGGACAGGAACATGTGGCCAAAATGGAGCTTGTTCTGGTCAAGCATAGCTTGTCTGAAAGAGTGGTATTTTATTCAAGTCTGTGTGGTGAACAGTGTGGGGCACAAGTACCAGATATCACCTGGAGGTTTTCCAAAGTGTAAGGGCCTTTTCTGTTTACAACTGATTCACACCCTTTGCAACATGACTAAGAAGTAGAATTAGCTGAGAGAGTAAAGGGAAGTTTGTCTCTTGGTCCCCCACTCCTCTGCCAGACCAGTGCCAATAATTTGAAGCTTATATCCATCTTCTGGGGCAAACTGCACTGGGAGCAGTACAAGGAAGAGTCAGACAAGTTTGGCAGACCCAGAATTGCAGCATGTTTGGAAAAATAACTAAGTTGAAAAGATATCGTTCACCTCTTGCTATTTTAATGGGTGAAAAGTGGTCTGTATTGTCCTTTGCTTCATAAAAATGGGTCAAGTCCTACACCTTTAATGATGGCAAAACTCTTTTTGAATGTAGGTTATCAGGAGATAGATGTCTTGTTCTATGAGGTTTTGAAAATTTTAAGATTCAGAATGAAAATTGTAGAATAGTTCCAGTTGGAAGGGACCTACAATATCATCTACTCCATCTGCCTGACCACTTCAGGGCTGACCAAAAGCTAAAGTATATTAAGGATATTGTCTAAATGCTTCTCAAACACTGACAGGCTTGAGGCATTGACCACCTCTCTACAAAGCCTGCTCCACTGTTTGACCACACTCTCAGTGAAAAAAAGGTTCCTAATGTCAAGTCTGAACCTCCCCTGACATTGCTTTGAACCTTTCCTGTGTGTCTTGTCACTGGTTGCCAGGGAAAGTACCCAGGACATTCCTGTCCACTTCCTGTCCTCAGTAAGCTGCAGAGAGAACGGAGGTCACCCTTGAACATCCTTTTCTCCAAAGCCAGCAAAGCCAATGTCTTCAGCCTTCTTAGTCATTCCTTCCAGCTCTTTCCTTAACTTTGTTGCTCTTCTCTGCATGAGTTCGAGCATCTTAACGTTGTTCTTTAATTGTGGGGTCCAGAATTACACACAACATTCAAAGTGAGGCTGGACCAACATTAAACAGAATATTTCAAAACAAATTTCTGCCTTATTGGGGATAAACCATATGGCTTTCAAGAGAAAACCATTCCAATCTTATATATCATTTTGAGAGTATCATGCTAGACCTTGGTGTGGTTTCCTGTTATTTTTATATTCTGTCAGAGAGAAATATAATCTTAAATCTGTTAACATGATACAATTTGTGTGACTATTACCTCCTTGTTGGTTCATTGAAGTACTAAATGTATTGTGGATCAAAATATATTGGATTTTGAGATTACATACATATTCCTTCTCATTCAAGTAGAGTGGCATGGTTCACTTTTTGACATTACATAAAATGTCAAATTTTTTTTTGGCTATTGGTATTATATTTGTATTATATTTGGCTATTGGTATTATACTTGATGTGAAACTCACAAAAATTTAGCTGTTTCTATATTCTTGAGACTCATGCCAGCCCCCCAGCCTTGATAGAGACAGATTAAGACAGGGACGAAGAACCTCAAAACCATAAAATATTAAAATACAATTGGAATAGCTCCTGAACTCTGTATACGGATATCAAAAAATTAAGCAACACAAGGCAAAATGAAAGGTAATTGGAAAAGGATATTATGCTTAAGGGAAAGGTGAGAATAACTAGTTTAACATTTGATCAATTAGTATTTGTAAACTTTTCTGTACTCTATAAACTAAGGGTTAAGTAACCAAAGACAAGCCCTACTTAAGAACTGAAGACCTAGATCTATTATTGGTTTATTAAATCCACTCAGGAAGTCTTTGCCATGACCTTTTCACTTCAGGAACTTAAAAGGTAATTGTGTCTTGGAATGCTGAGAAGCTACTGTATTTTTTAGATTAAGACAACGCTGTAAATACACCATTCCTGCCTTGAAATAATACCCAGTGGTACATTAAAAATTTTCATGAGAATTTTTTTGAAACAAGTCATTCTTTGGATTGCCTTCAATAAATACTAAGGAGTTCATTTTAAAAGACAGTGATCTGAGTTCACCCTTGATGAAAATGACTTGGCTATAAAGGAATTGCAGCAGGGAACAATCTGTTCCAGCATGCATTTTTTACCTTAACTGTGTCATAGGGTGATGTAATGCCATAGTTGCAGAGGACAACCACTGCATGGGGAACAGGAATAAAACTCATTATTAAACAGAAGGTAACCCTGTGGGGGTAGAATTATCAAAGATGCAGGTATGTGAGCAATGAGTAGTTCTGTCACATAATTTGGAAATCACACAGGCTGGCATTTTGCAAAGACCAAAAACTGAAGAAAAATGTACATTAAGAAATGTTGTTCGAAAAAGCTTACATGTGTATTTGAACAGAATCTTTGCTTATTATGAGAACTTTATCTGTGACTGAATTTCAAGGTTGCATATAGCAAATCAGTGACACATCTGGCTATCTTGTATTATGTCCATACTGAAACTAAAGCAGAACTTAGGTATGAGGCCTCATCCTATGGAAAATAAGTACTCTTTGTAGACAAGGATTACGTTACCCTAGGATAATTACTCAGATTTAGCCTGGCTTAGTAGCTCAAACAAGCACATTTCAAGTAAAGCAATACTGAAGAAGAGCTCACACATCTAAAGATGTGACATTGTTATGATACAATGTAAGATGGTTTTTTCATTCTAAATTTAAACATTTGGGAAAAAATTGACAAGAAAATTGGAAATCATGGATAACTAGCTACCTAAAAACCTTTGAATATTTTGATTAAATCTTGAGGTACTGTTAAATTTTGTTCCTTTAATTTAATTATCTGCTATTCATCATGTCCCCCTCTGTTCCCTATGCCCCCCTTCACATCCCTTATGTATTATGTCTGATTTTCCTTAGGAAAATATAAAGAAATACTGAAACAACAGGAGAAGCTGTTGTAACATTTCAATCCTTGTTAAAAACAAGTTATTGGAAATGTCTACAGAGACCTGATTCCCATGAGCTATTCAGCTCATTATGCTGGAAGGGATATTAGGCCCTTCAGATGTTTCTCTGAATTAAACCTTGAAACCTTTTGAGATTGACTGGTCATTACTTATCCTGAGCTTGGATACAGCAAACTGTTAAGCAAAAAAACTTGAATTATGTGGAACTGGGAGAGAAAGAAGGGCTTGTCAGTGTCATGTAATGGCTCAGGACTGAGATGCCAGGGCATGCAAAGTGTCTCAGACTTCTGCAAGGTGAGAGACTATCAGGATTTGATCCCACTCTTTGGCTTCTTTACCCCTTCAGGTCAACCCTTTAAATACTTTTTTTTCTAATAGTTATGCTCTGTCCCTGAACTGAGTTTGTTGCTGGGATTCTAGGGGAATGAAATTGGTTTAAGAAAGCTCATCCCCATACAGAAATGTAAGTATATCCAATGTAAGTACATCCAACGATCTCTTTCACCAACTGATTAAAAATTTGATTTTTACTCCCTTTTTCTGCAGGAATAGGAACACTCTATACACCTGTATCTATAGGAGTGTATATATATATATGTATATATTTATATATACACACCCCTGTACCTCAGGTATGAGGAATGCTGAGCAAATTTTGCAGGAAAGGCCAGCCTCCATGTACAGGCTTTTAAGAGTGTGTCTTCTATTGATGATTTTCCTGGAGCTGAGGGAAGATACGGACTTCTTCCATGCAGCATGCTTGATCTTACTGCCTGGTATTGCTAACTTGTTTGCTACAAGAATGTTACAGGCACTTCATTAACGCTCTTCTTTCCTTTCTCTCTCTTCAGTCTCTCTTCCCACTGCCAGTGACTGTCACTGTGTGCTCTGTCTGGCACAGGGAGGTGGGCTGCTACTGCCAAAGGGGATGAAATGGAGGAGGCAGTGGTGGCAGCTACCATTGCCAAGCCACTGCTGTGCCACTGGCTAGTGGTCTGGGCTGTGGTGGCAGCCCCTTTCTCCTGGGCTGGCTTCTCAGGCAGTGTCCTCTAGGGTGCTGGCAGCAGGGAGCATCCTGTGGGCTTTGGTCCAGCTCCTGTGTTGCCAGCTGGGCAGCACTGTGCCAGTCTAGCAAACGACTTGGTGCCAACAATGGGGGAATTCAGTCCCTGGAGCTACAGCTGTAGCGTTGTGCAGGAGTCAGTTGCATTAAGATGTCAGACTGCAGTATTTTATGTGTGAGTTCTTGTATTTTCCTAATGTACTGAAGGCTGAGCCATCATTTTGGATAGCATTGGGGGCCATTCTGAATCACACAGAGCTGCTTTGTTAAAAAACCTTTCTTGCCTGATGTACAAAACTCCAGCTATGAGCAAAACTGCCTGGGTATTTAGTATTCATGTGTTGATGGTGATGAGCATCTTGGGACTGCTTTAAGCAATAGTTTTCAGATTATCTAGGTATAAATGCACTTTATCAAATGCATCTAGAATGAACTTTCCAAATCCTTCATTCACAGATTACGAATTGTTCATTTTTGAAGCAAGTATTTCAGAATTCTTTTTTCTACATTATACCTCTTTACACAAGTAAAATACAATGTTATAATTCCTTAGGTTTTCTTCAAAAACATTTCATGACACAGTTCTGGCCTATTAGTGTTATATATAATTTCTAATTAATGAAGTCTAAAGCAAGTTTTAGGCCAAAGTGAGAAAAATATTTGTTCTTAATAGAGCAATATTAAATTTCTAGTCCTGCCAAGGCAAGCTGTGTAATTAATATATGCTCTTCACAAGCTCACTATTTTCAAAATAGATTTTCAGGCATGTGATTTTGACTTTATGGTTTCTAATAACATGTGTAAACAGTTGAGTGGGGGTAGTGTTTCACTCTGAATGATGGGATTTATACATTTTTCTCTTCTCACCAAACAGAAGAATAACTCACTCAATTATTCATGTCATGCTTTAAGTGATACAAAATAAATCTGTCCTTGACTTTTTCCTCTTTTGAATGTGTAGTTACGTTTTCTTTTTTGCTGAAGTTTATGCTGGATTGACAGGAAAAGAGGCCTGTTCCAGGGCAAAAAGTAGCAATATAATTTTCACCTTTGTGATAGAACAGGGAAAGAAGAAAATATATTTCCTATTTTGCCACAATGCACTTGACCCAAATACTTTCAGACAAACTGACAGAAAAGGCCATTTTACAATCTAATACATATATTAGGGTCATAGGTAGTCTATATTTATTATGTGAGTATTTTTGTCAGATAGGGCACTTTGCATTACCATGAGAAGGACAATAATGTTCAGGAAGTGGAACAAAAAGATTAACTCAAAAGCATGCCAAAAATAGTTGAAAACCTTGTTTTCCATTCCCAGTATGCATTCAAAATAACCCATTAGATCTGCCTGAAGACCACATATGGCCATAGCATTTTTTGTTGTCCCAGTTTGGTGCAGCTGTCAATAAAATTTAAACAGAATTTCACTGACTGAAGAAACATAATTTTAACAGAATATTATAATTTGATATGTCTTGAACAGTAAATATGTTTTGATTCTTATGCATTATTCTTGTTGCATATTTTGTGGGAGCTTTAATTCTAACGTTTTAGCTACTCATTAGGCTGAGATACTGTTAAGATCACTGATGATTGCTATTGGATTTATATTTTTAATGATTGGAATAGCTATTGTACACTGCATGATTACTTGCATTATTACTTCTTCTTCTGTCTTTTCTCCTACTATCCGCTATGTACGTATCACCCCTGTGGATGACCCATAAACTATTGAAGATCGCTAGGAAAGAGACACAACGTTTGAGCCAAGGGGCAGCTATCAGAGGCTGAAAATAGTTTATGCCTCAAACATTGATACAAAGCTACAGCCACAGAAACCTTCTTGAAGAACTTTGGACTGTAAGTCAAACTGCTGATGAGATTAAAGGAAACCCACTGTTCAATCACTTCAGGCTGAGGGAAAGGTACGCATCCACAGTAGGCCGAGCCTCCTGATGAGTTTGGGGTGGGGGAGAGCACAGCTCACAGAAGCCAGGTTTACACAGACTCCCCCCCAGTCGAGGGGGGAGGAGGAGGTTTTGGGTGCATGGTGCAACCTCTGGTGAGAGGCAACGAACACCCATCCTCTGTTTACACAAACTGGCCCAGCTGTGGAACCCCCAACCCACCAGGGCACATCCACAAGACTTTCACGTGAGAGGCTTGGCCCCACAGGGCTGCACATGGTGCAACAGACCCAGAGTCTGCTGTGAGAGACTGACCCCCACCCCAGGGGGACATGGCCAGACATGCCTACCTAGCCTGAGCATGTACACCCATGGGATTCTGTGCCTTCTGGGGGGACCTTCACCACCGGGAAGACCAGCTGGAGAGGATTGTCGAGGCACTCAAAAGAAATAGTGTTTAGATTTATGAGATGAAGTAGATAAGGAAGATGAAATAATTTCGTGAGAGAAGACAAGATTATTGTGAAAGGCACTTCGGGTCAGAGAATGTTACTCTTGCCGACTATGCCAATAAATGTTAAGATCCAGTTTTAAGGTTCTTGGAGATGCCTCTGCCTGAATTAAGGTGCAAATGAGACTATATGCCAGTGACAATAATATGGGTTTTATTGTATAGTAAATGTGAGAGAAAGAGAGAAGAAAAGGGGAAAGAAAGAAGTAGAAAATAGGCGGGGGGACAAGGGATGACAGAGACAGAATAAAAGAATATAACTGCTCTGTGGGTCCCACTGGTGCCTCGACAATCCTCTCCAGCTGGTCTTCCCGGTGGTGAAGGTCCCCCCAGAAGGCACAGAATCCCATGGGTGTATATGCTCAGGCTAGGTAGGCATGTCTGGCCATGTCCCCCTGGGGTGGGGGTCAGTCTCTCACAGCAGATGTGATGTGCTCTGTGGGGTTGGGGGTTCCACAGCTGGGCCAGTTTGTGTAAACAGAGGATGGGTGTTTATTGCCTCTCACCAGAGGTTGCACCATGCACCCAAAACCTCCTCCTCTCCCCTCGACTGGGGGGAGTCTGTATAAACCTGGCTTCTGTGAGCTGTGCTCTCCCCCACCCCAAACTCATCAGGAGGCTCGGCCTATTGTGGATGCATACCTTTCCCTCAGCCTGAAGTGACTGAACAGTGGGTTTCCTTTAATCTAATCAGCAGTTTGATTTACAGTCCAAAGTTCTTCAAGAAGGTTTCTGTGGCTGTAGCTTTATATCATTGTTTGACGCATAAACTATTTTCAGCCTCTGACAGATACTCAGAGTTCAAGTGAGCTGCCTGGAGTTTTGACTTAGATTCTGGTGCATTTTCCCTCTTGGCCCCTGAAACTCATCTCAGCTGTCATCCCTAGGCAAGAGACACAGGGTAAAGTAGCAACACAATTTCTAATCCACAGGCCTAACATGAAATTTCTTACTTGATCATCAGTCAAAAAGTAATAAAATAGACATTAGTTCTGATAACTATTTTATAGAAGAGTGAACTTAAAAGTATAAAAATTTGTAATCTGATATTAAAAATTGTTTATTTTAAACTAGAAATTTGGGCATGTGTTTTAAAGATTTTTGCTTTTTAAAGTTTTTTACCTCATTACCAGGCATTTGGTCAGAGAAGGTCAAACCAGAAGATGCTCCAAAAGAACTTTTGATTCAGGAACTAAGAAGTTGCATTAGACAGGCATGATCAGGCTAGTATTCTCCATTTCTTTTAGACCTTTAGCAACGTGGTACTCTGCTACTATGATATAGATTCTGAAGCAGGGCTGGATCCTGCTTCACCTGGAGGAGAGTGTGTATGAAGATGATGTGTGCCTCAGTGCAAGCACACTCCTGGACATAGCCTAAAGCTTAGCTCGAGCAACTCAAAATGCTTTGTGGTCTTCCTGTGCATGAGAGGAATTTGTCCCAGCTGTAGTCCAGGGTTCAGAGGGGAGTAATCAGAGAGCAAAAAAGAGTATCTGTATTAAAAAATATGTTCTGTCTGGTTAATATTTTGAATATTTTGAGTTAATATTGATGTAAGAATCATAGATTTCTTAAGGGGAGGAAACTATAACTAGATTTAAAGATTTTATAAAACTAAGAGGAAAATCTTGAAAACTATAGCTTTGTAACAATCCTTCATTAAGTTTGGACTATTTTCTGATAAACATTTGAGCATGTAGGATTGATATGAAAGGAGTTAAGACTAAAATCATTGTTATTTTGACTTTGAAATTAATCTAATTTTCCTCACCTCTTGAAATATTTTGACAGTTTGGTTGATGGGCTAGGTTGGATATATGCTGGGAATGATTTTTAGAGGAAATTGCTAAATATACCTAAAAACAAATTTACAGTTAATATTAATGAATAGCTCCCTGTTGTACTTGGAAATATGGTGGGGTTTTTTTTGGTTTTTTTTTTTTGTTTTTTTTCCTGTTTGTTTGTTTTGTTTTGAAATTACTGGGAGTTATACAAATATCTTTGTGGAATAACTTCTCAGTGTGAAATAATGAAAGAACAAAATAAGGTATTGTAAGGAGAGAGACTGTACAACAGATTTTCTCAATCAGTGGTGAAAGATTCTGGGTTTTGGTGTACCTTCAGTTTTTAAGCAAGTAAAACGTGATAAATATATCATATGTTAGAGTTCATGTAGAAGTAATCCTTATGTCCTTGATAAAGGATTGTAGTTTTGGCTTTGGTTTTAAAGAAAGAATGAGGAGAAAAAAATGGGATAGTGTTACAGTGACTTTCCACCTTTGAGATCAAAATGCAGTGTCAAATGTCAAACTGAATAGCAAAAGAGGTGTTTTCTAGATTAGTGTTTTTGCTCTATACAGGCTAATAATATGCATTGTATTTTAATCACATCTTGGATTGTGAGGGTAGAGAATAATTGTCTTTTGAAGACCTACTTAAGCAGATGTAAAATAGATGCATGTATAATAAAATATGCAACCCAATAATAACTCAGTTGGATGAAATTCTGCATTATTGTTTGTGAAATTTTGCCATTATAATTTCTAAGGTGAGACTGGAAGACATAAAAAAGTACATTTTCCATATTTTGATATCTTCAGATCAAATATAGTATATATTGAGGCATGCAAGGAGCTGTTCCTATTTAAAAAAGGAAGAGGTCTTAAAAGAGGTCTTAAAAAAGAAGAACCTCAGTAAAGCATGGTCATAAACAGCCAGATCTGTCTGCAGTAAAGAATTCATTCTCTAATCAGCGATTTTCCAGACAGTACTCTTCAGGCAGTAATAAATAATACAAGCCAAAATGTTCACCTGAATATATAATTTCTAGTTTATTTAGTGAATCAGTGTTAGTTTTTGAGGTATTTTTGTATGTGTGTGTTTGGTTTTGTTTGATTTTTTTGCTTTCACCATAACTTTTAGGAATATAGAGAAGCTTACTAATATCTGTGGATGCTTTAGCATTTCTTAACTGGGTATAGGCATGTGGATACTGTTTTTGCTTTTCCTGTTTGACTGACAGCAAGGATGTTATCTGAATTGAATACATATTAAGTGTCACCTAGGAGATACAGAAAAGGAGCTTCCATATACTGTCACTGTTTCAATTTTTCAGGAGATAAGCAAGAACCTTTTTGAGCTGTCAGCTATTAAAGTGAGTTAAGTGGCTATTTTCTATTAAAACCACATACAGTATTTTAAGCAGTTACAAGATTTAGGATCAGCCCTAGGGCAATATTATAGAGATGCAAAATCCCATTCTAACCACCATTATTTTCATTTACTAAAGCACCAGTTTAGAGTACAGAAACATGTATTTGGAAGACTTATTAACTCACTGAAAGAAAATTGCTATTCTAATACCATAAAGTTGATTGTTTTTCACCTTCTTTTAAACTCTCAGTTAGTTTGTAATGCATATTCCTCACATCTTTTTTGTTTTGAGATACTTTTCAATTTAAAGGTGAGGTTATATTTTAAAACAATTTAAACTTACCATTAATTTACCTCTGTACAAATATCTTTGACTACAAGGTGCGTACATATGATGGTTTGATCTGGGACAAGCACATTTTGCTGGCACATTTCAGTGACTTTTTCTGCACATAAAGCAACACAAAACACATTGAGAAATTTTGCATATGCTTGGTACTTTCCCAGAACCTTCTTATCATCGTGCAATTCTCTTGAACTTTAGTTCAAACACTAAATAAATTTTGTACAATAAGGTAATGATTGCTCTTAGCCATATTTATTGCACTGTGTAAGCTTACTTCTGTGTTGTTATTATAAATTATAGGTTAGAATATGAATGACATGTATTACATCATATAGTATAATGACATGGACAGCCTAGAAATAAAATGCTAATTTCAGTAACTTTTTTCTCCTTTTAATTTTCCTCTGTTAGAGATATTTGCGTAAGTACAAAATAGGGTTGCAATATATGCTTCAAATGCACAAATATTTCCATAACTGATATGGTACTAAACTTTTACTTGTCTTTCTGTAAGCTGTGAATCTCAAAATTTTCCTCGCCTTTACCACTTAATTTCTTTCTGTGTCTTATGCTGTCTTTCTTCAATATTATTCATTACATTATACTGATGGTTCTGTGAAAACTGATTTTACAATTATGATGCCTGACTGACACACATTAAGAGCACAGATTTTGTCAATTAGAATTGCTTGAATTACTGACAAAACATTACTTTCTACTGAGGGATGAAGTGAAAGACACTGAAATTCAATATCAGTATTTGTAAGGAAGAAGATCTATTGGTGACATTTAGACCTTTGAAGCTGCCTTTTCATGGCAGAGTGAAATTATTATTCAAGCTGTGAGTGGGAAATAAATGTGGAATGGCAGCAATTTCTTGCTGTTACATTTCTTATAGCTGTACTTAGGGAGATAATATGCACACAGGATACATGGACTAATGCCATAGTGAACATTTGGGATTGAGAAGTCCATATCCCGAACCAGCTGAGTTGAGTTGACCTTGGCTTGTTGTCAGATACCCACCCAGCCTCTCTCTCATTCCCCCTCCTCAACAGCACAGAGGAAGAAAATAAGATGGAAAATCTTGTGGGTTTAGATGGGAAGATGCCTTATCATCAAGGACAAAACAGTCCTGATTTGGGGAAAATTTTCCCCTTCTCCAGGATGGGGTCCTTCCTGGGGTTACCCAGTTTTTCACTAACTGTTCCTGTGTGGGTCTTTCCCACAGGATTCAGTCCTTCAGGATTGATCCCTGGGGTCTCACCATGGGCTGGAGGGGAATGTCTGCTCCTGAACCTGAAGCCCCTCCTCCTATTTCTTCACTGATCTTGGTGTCTGCAGAGTTGTTTCTCCCACATCTTTCCTTGCTCCTCTCTCCCACACCTCTTGTGCCTTTTTTTAAATACGGTTTCCCAGAGGTGCCCCCAGCTCACCTGTAGGCAGTACATTCCACCTCCCATCTCTTAGAAACACACATTTATGAATCATCAAGAATATTTACATTATATACTTTTCATGAATTTTGCTTGCAGCGACAAATTTCCTCACACCAAAATCAAAGTAGCAACATCACAACACCAGCAAACATAGACAGTATAGATACACTCCCAGCCTCCTGGATTTGGGTGGTGTGGAGCTGCAGGGGGAGCCGTGACGGTACGTGAGCACTGCTCTGCAAGAGGCAAAACGCTGCTGTGGCACCAGCACTTCTGCAGCTGCAGATGCAAAGCATAGCACTGTACAAGCTGCTGTGAAGAATCATAACTCCAACCCAGGCAGACTCTCTGCAATATCATTCTTGTATCACCAGAGAGATAAATTTGTGAATTCATAGTGTACCTTGCTTGCTGGTCTCTGATTTAAGCTAATAACTAAATAAGAAATACAGTCGGAAAGGCTATGAAAAGAGTAATAAATGGGGCCGTGTAAATGCACTGACAGGAACAGCCATTCCATCTGTACTCTTTGATGTACTTTATGAAGCTGATAACTAAGTCAAATTTTATTTTCCCTGTAGTATTCTCGCTGCCTTGTTAGTGCGTTAATGGCTTCTGTCTGAGCATAATGGCAAGCTTTTTGGGAGTTGTGAATTTAAAGTATGGGCATGTTATAATATTTTAATGGCATCATATCAACAAATATCAAGCATTCATCTACCAAAAGCAAAGTGCTGATAGCTATAAACTAGTCTCCAGCTGGTGTTCAGAGGGTCTTACTTGCTTCTTAGCCCAAGTGAGAGACAGTTGATATGAATGACGTTTAGGTTTTATTCAGTGTTTGTACCTCAGTCTTATTTCTCCACTTTGTGATCATATGCCAGAAAGAATGCAGCAGAGCTCCTGAAGGCAGAGTTTGGTGATGCTTCAAAGAGTATTTTGACTGATTCTTGTTGAGAACTGTTTAATGTCTATGAAAAATTAGCAATATTTTTGAGGTATTCATCAGAGAAATAAAAACATGACAGATGATTTTTATTTAAAACAGTGTTTCTAGTACAAACAAACCTGAAATAATATTTTATCTTGAAATTATTTTAACTGGGCTCTTCGTTTTCTGCAGCCTTCACCACCCCTTCATTCGAGACCTGGAAATCACCTCCCTCTTTTGGCCTGTTCCGGATATTTCTGTCAGAGTTCAATTTCTGTGAGTTTTGTATTCTCTTGAAGTCTTCGGAGTCTCAAGGTTAAAAGAAGTAAAAAAGATTGCAGGTAGAATTAGCTACATAATAGAAGTTTTGGGGTTTTTTTTAACTGCATAATTTAGGATATCAAAGAAATCAAGTAGGTGGCCAAAAGAAAGGATTGTAAGCACAGGTAGGTAAGACAGATCATGATGAGGTTAAAGCCAATAGAAATTACTAGACGTTTCCAATTTTTTATTACTAGAATCTCATTTGATTGGTATCTTAGCCATGTAAAATAAAAAAATATGTCTCTTATTTGAATAGAGAATCATAAACAGTAGTGGTTCTGTACAGAAAGGTAGTAAAATATGGCTTCTGTACGCTATAAGAAACCCTTAGAGATATCAGACAATCATAAGTATTTATTGCATAAACACTCTGGCAGAGAAAATAGTCAGGAGACTTTATAGCAACACAGGTTTCAAAGACTGCAGGTCACCTTCATTAAAAGAGCTTCTTGGAGCTGCTGTGCGGATTTGCTTCCTGAGAACCTTCCACTACGGAAGGCATGAGACCTTGCACTTGGTGTCCCTTTGTTCGTGAAGACTTCAGCTTTCTCCACAGTACTGGCATTTCTCCATTTGATTTAGGGAGATGGTAAATGCTGGGTGGGTCAGGTCTTCCATCCTTTATTATGTCGTGTTAATACTTCTAATTGATCCAAGATTCGTGTTTCTTATCTAGACGAAAAAAATCATCTTACAAATCAGATGAAAAACCAAATACAAAATCACACTTACTGATGCCAGATGTGAGAAAAAAGTATGTAAAACTGAATTTCTTTGCTATCCACATCATTGATAATCATGAGAGTATCTCTTTCCTGCAGTAGCTGGAATAGACCAATGGGATTGGGATTCCAAGTGTTTTCTGTGACTTTTTAATTTTTCTTTTTTCATATTAACTGTACTTGGAGTTCTTTGTACTGGCTGAAAAACAAAAGTTGCAAGCCAGGTAAGCCTGCAGCTGTTATCATATTAGTTTTTAGACACTGGTGAAATGTGACATGAAGATGAAAAATTCAAATCCTGATTATTTCTTGTGTGAGAGAAATGTCAATATGCAATAATTTTTTTTATATTTATTACTGAGAAAACATAGCATATTTGATTTAGACTTTTAAGATCTGTTGGAAAAGGATTTTAAGGTGTTGAGGTTAGGTATAGTTTCCTGTTTGTATCACCAAGAGCAATTCAGGACATTGGATAGTAGTCTAAATGATCTTCTTTAAGAAGTAGAAGACATAAAGAGTTTTAAAGAAGTAAGAATGTGGTGAGAGGAATAAAATTTACTAGTGGACAGGCCCCAAACTGTCCTCTGAGAGAAATCTTTTCCTTTTGGCATGGCACTGAAAGCTCCTTTGTGGACTTATTTTGTACACAACTGTAATAGATTGGTGCATTAATAGACAAGAGGATCTAAAAGCTTAGGAGACATGAAAACATTCCCACTAATACTGGTATCTCATGAGCATATAAGGTTGGGGAAGAGCAGTAAAGCGGTTAAGGATGATGAGCTAGAAGAGGAAAAGTTGATCTTGAGAGAAATGGGAAAAAACCTTTTGTTGGTGTGAAAATGATTTATAAAGCATTAGTATTTGAAGCCTCTGCTACAGGAAATAAACATATTGAAGATTTCAGCTTTAAGTACCTTTTTAAGAGTAAATCCCCCAAAATTTAAGTACCAAGAAACAAAAAATAAAATTATGCCATTTATGTAGGGTATCATAGGAAATAAAATGCATGCATTTGAAACTTTTGGCTAAAAGTAATTTGATATTATTCCTATTCCTTTGAGAAATTTTAAATATCCTGTCCAAACAGTGTTGGTAGTCAAGGTCTATATGAGATTTAAGAGGGGTCCATCCTTTTCCAGAATTGCTGAGATTGTACAGATCAAATGAAGATATTTTAAATTCTGCAACTTTTATTTCTCTAGATGCACACAGCTAAGCTTTTTACTTTGGAGGATTTAGAAGCTTGGGTGAACCATAGCTTTTTTTAATTTTAAATACACTGACTTGTATATTAAGTCAGCTATAATAGGAATCATGGTTATTGTGATTGAACTTACACTGGTCAGTAAATGTGGTTTGCCTAAACCTTATAATTTGATCTCTATCACATTTGTTTTTAAGAATCACTAATCAGTAATTATAACAATATTTTGTCTGAAAGTGCAGCACCTCTTGAGCTTTTGAATTGCAGGCAGTTTCTTAGAAGCCATCATTAAAGCTATGTAAAAAAAATGTTGGTATTTGACCCTGACAAAAGAGAAAATAAGATAAATGTTCAATTTGAAATTAGTAATGAAAAATAAATCGATAAATATTTGTTACCTTGATTGGTGTTAAGATAAAGAGGGACTTCTTTATCAATTCAGATCAAGAAGGCATAAATGTATGTGACTTGATCAAACTAGGATGATTTAAAATTCCTTTTGTGCATATAAACCTGTTGGTTCTACTCTCTTTTGATATTAAGGCTGCTGATTTGAATCCTCACTCCTTCAGGAAAGGGTGGAATCACAGATGAGACAGACATTCCTTTAATGCTTTAATTAACCCAATCCCTGGGTTTACCATGGTTTACCCCAGTTCTGTTTGAATTACCCACTATTACTGTGGTTGTGATTTCTGTAGTGAGAAGCATATGTTTTGCTTAGAGGCTGTAAAGCACTCTTCAGGGAGCTTTTCTAGGCACTGTGTTTCTTTCCAGGGTGTCCTCTGCCTGGGACAGGTCCTTGTCTATTTAAGAGAGGTCCTGTTTTCTTCCATGGTAACATGTTCAGCCCAAATTTGGGCCTGTGTTCCATTCTCTGTTCTCACAGTTGTACATTAGAGCAGAGCAGCAAAGAAAGCAAAGATTTAATACAAATTTCATACATACCACTGTTTTAAAGAGAAATCTGATGACCACTGATGCAGCTGAGGAAAAAGCCAGTCATAGATCTAACTTGGGTTAGACAACAATGACTTATAAGTTGTGCTGGGATAAACCCTGGAGTTCAAGCATTAGTCCTACATTTAGTTTAGAAACATATTCAAGAACAGTTTAAAACTTATTAGTAGTGATACTGACAATAGTTTTGCCTTAATCATAAGGGCAGTAATCTGATTATTTCAGACTTTAAAGGTAATTCACTTGATTAAAGTGCTTATCTTTTCCCTTCTCCTGTGCCCAAAGGAAACCAAATAAGCAATTAAATAAGTATAATGAGAATTAATTCTTCTTGATTCTGCTTCTTTCCATTGACTTTGCTAAAAATTCCCCAAACTGTAATTCAGTTTGTGCCCATTGCCTGTGGTCCTGTCACTGGGCTCCACTGAGTAGAGCCTGGCTCCATCCTCTTTGCAACCTCCTTTTAGCTATCTGTATACACTAATAAGACCCCTCCTGATCCTTCTTTCCTCTAGGCTGAATTATCCCAGCTCTGTTAGCCTTCCCTCATAAGTGAGGTGCTCCAGTCCTTTAATCAACTTTGTGTGCCTGGACTCTTTCCAGTATATCTGTCTCTTGTACTAGGGAGCCCAGAACTGGACACAGTACTTCAAGCATGGCCTTGACAGTGCTGAGCAGACGGGAAGGATCACCTCCCTCAGCCTGCTAGGAACACTGCTCTTAATGCCACCCAGGATAACACTGGCCTTCTTTGCTGTAAAGACAAAGATGGCCAGCTTAGTGTCCACTAGAACACCCAGGTCCTTTTCTGCCAAGCTGCTTTTCAGCTGGATGGCCCCAGCATTTACTGGTGCCTGGGGCTGTTCCTCTGTGTATGCAGGACTTGGCATTTGCCCTTGCTGAATTTCATAAAGTTCCCATCAGCCTGTTTCTCCAGCCTGTTCGAGCCCTCTGGATGGCAGCATGACCATCATGGTGTATCATCCACTCCTCCCAGTTTTGTACTATGAGCAAAATTGCTACCCAGTCACCTACATAATTAATGAAGATGTTTCAAGGGACTGAACCCAGTATTGACCCCTGGGGTACACAGATACACTGGTAGTTACTGACCTGTCACAATAGTTCATGCTTCTGATCACCACCACCTCTGGGCCTGACCTTTTAGCCAGCTTTCGATCCAGCTGCCTGTGTACTCGTCCAGTCCATCCATACTCCAATAGCTTGTCTATGAGCATCTTATGGGAGACATTTCTGAAGTCCAGATAGCCAATATCTACTGCTCTCTTCTCATCTACAAACCCACTCATTTCGTTATGGAAGTTAATCCAATTGGTAAAGCGTGATTTCCCCTTGGAGAAGCCCTGCTGACTAATCCTGATGACCTTTTTGTCCTTCATGTATCTAGAAATATTTTCCAGGATTAGCAGCTCCATCACCTTTCCAGGGACTTAGGTAGGTTGACCAGCCTGTAGTTCCCTTAACTGTCCTTCTTGTCCTCCTTAACAATAGGACGACACCTGGCTTTCCTCCAATCTTTAGGTATTTCTTCCAGTCAACATAATCAATAAGATTATTGAAAATGGCCTTTGCAGTGACATCTGCCAACTCCTTCAGCACACGTGGATGCATCCCATTAGGGCCCGTGGACTTATGTATGTATACTGGAAAAGAACTTTGAAAAGAACTGCTAAACCTCAATTCTCACTGTCCCTCTCTTGGCAGCCTCTGTAGCCAGCCAGGGACACAGTGCTGTTACTTACTACCCCTTTCCAAGGTCATCTGCTTCCAACTCCTTGCAAGTGAGCAGGGAGGGACATTTTTGGCTAGATCAGGTTGCTCAGAGCCCTCTCCAACCTGACCTTGAATGTTTCTAGTGGTGGGGCATTTACCACCTGTCTTGGCAACCTGCTTCAGTTTTCACCACCCTCATTGTAAAAAAAACCTTCCTTCTTATATATAATTTAAATAGACCCTCCTTCAGTTTAAAACCATTACCCCTTGTCCTATTGCAACAGGCCATGATAAGTTTGTCCCCATAATCCACATCCTTAATAGAAGGTACAAGCTGCAGAAATCAAAGCAACAAATATAATTCTGTGAAAGGGAATATAGATATTATGCTGAAACTTGACTCCAGTAATTACACATAAAATTTTTTGCTGATTTAGAAGCTTCTTATCTGAAACAGAAATTCAGGGAGCGCCACGGCAGCAGCCAGACTTTATCTCTTAAGTTTAGAGATGTTTGTTGTAAGAAAAAGTGCTACTGGCAGGAATGCCACAGTGCGAGATCCATTTAGCATGAAGCAGAACTAAAGGCAGTGAGACAAGAATTTTAACATATCCCCAGTGTGAAGTCACTTAGGAGAACTAAATGACAGTGTCATGGAAATGCTATTACAATTAAGCAATAGCTCTGTGTTCAGACTGACCTTACAAAGCCTCTGTGCTTCAAACAAACACCTGAACCAAAAATAAATAGTTTTTCGAAAAAAGCAACACCAACTAGAAAGGTTATTCACAAGTTATTAACATCATTCCCCCTCCCCCCCCCCAATGTGTTGAAAGCATTTTTGAAAAATACTATACAGAAATTTTGAAAATTAGTTTGTTTCTATGCACTATGGTAGACAATAGATAGGCTTTGAAATTTTTAGTTTATGTATTTTGGTGAGAAAAGGGAATAAATTTTAACTTAAATAAATTTATTCTTCTTTAGCTTTGCAAGACTTAATAAAAATCCTATTAAGATGATAAGCCAAAAACTATGGAGTTTTGTAGTCAAAATTCGTGTTCTGGAATCTGAGAGGTGCTTTGAGCTAAAAATACTTCACTTGGAAGCTGGGCCACTTGGGCACTATTCCTGCTACCACTGGACTTGTACCTTTTACAAAATGGATTAGCTTTCACAGCAAGAGCTTGAGATCATCCTCTTTTCATCAATGGTCAAGACACTCTCTTGGGCAGTGAAAAGTATGAGCTTTGAATTCTCCATCCCTCAGGCTGAGCAGTAAATAGGATCTTTGTCTCCCATAACGTGATGTAAAACTGTAATTTCCAAACCAATAATTTCTACTCAATTAGGCAAAATAATACCAAAAGGTAGGTTTGGTTTTTGAATAACCTGAACCTTGTGTATGTCTGGGGTAAAACAATGAGCCATTTCAAGTTGACTGTACTTTTGACAGATGCACCATCCTGCCCCATACAGTATCATTTTTTTGAGGGGTAGGAGGGAGTGGTTTGAGGTTTTATTTTGACAACTTCTGGTATCAATATCTTCCTGTACTGATGCTAGACAAAAAAAAAAGACATATCACTTTCTTTTTAAGGGGCTGGGAGAAGTCCAGGTCCATGAGTAATGCAGTCAGCGAGTCATGAGCTGAACCATTTCTATGGTTCCTTACTAAATACCTGTATCTCATGTGAATTCATAAGTGAGTAAAAGGCAATTGATTTTATTCTACTCCATTATAGTAAGATGAGGAGTTAAAGACATTTTGCATACCGGGACATTAGTCTTTGTACAATGGCTGATGCAATAAACCAGCATAGAAGCTGTATTTCTAACAAAGTTTCCTCTGTCATGGTAATGAGAGAGGAGAGACCTGTAGGCTATGAAGAGCTCAGCCTCTGGTCACCTGGATCACTCTCTGCTGCCCATCATGGGCTGTATCTGTCTCTCCATTGTTCTTCATAAACAATTCTTGCATCTTCAGAGATTTAGTTAAATGTTCTAAGCAGGTGCTTTCAGACTTTTTTTTTGTTAAAAAAATAATTACAGCATCTGATTTAAAATGTTCATCTCTTTCTAAAAAATACACTCTTATAAGGAAAGATTTTCTGTTTTTCCATATTCATGGAAATCAGATGCAGAGCTCCTGTCATACTGATGAAACTTCAGCTTCAATATTTTTCCTAGCTCAGCTCTGAAAATGTATCTCTATGTCTCTCTCTGCTACTGATCCTTCCTCCTCCCACAAATAGATCCAATTAGGAAAGCTATCATATTGATGTAGTATGGGCAGACACAGATTTGCAATGACAACAGAAGTGTAAAAGAGATGTCACTATTTTCAGCCCTTTTAAGAGGGAAAATTTTAAATTGGTGGATGCTATATGTAGGACTAAAAGTGTAGCCCTCTGACAATAATTGGGATCCTTGGGATTCTACAAGAAGATAGGTGGATTATCTGCTACTTTAGTCACTGCAGGTATGCTGCTGAGCACCTCACTGAAAACCAGAAAAAGAGCATTATCATTAGTTTACAGCTCTCAGCAATCACCTTTTATCCGGCTTTTGTTTAATGCTCTCCTTATTTATTTCTCTGTGTGCTGTGTGTGCAGCGCTCAAATGACTGTAACAGATACTTGAAAAAAATGTGGAGCTACAGTAGAAGTTTGACCTTGCTATGCCCCATGATGGAAAATTCTAGTCACATATACAGAATATTTCTGTAATTAGAAAATACAGGATATGGTTTACCAGACAAAAATTACCTATATTACATTTTAGTATCTTTGCTAGAATCCAGTGCTGGCTTTAGTCCTCTCCCTGTCCCTCTTTTAATCTCTTCCTCTTCTCTTTCATCCTACCCCTTATTCAAAATCCACCACCATATGTTTATACCAGAAGATAAGGGACTAGCTTATTCCAATTTCCATTCTGTGTGTATCATTTGCTAATAAAACTCTGTAACTTTTTGCAGACCCTGTGACTTATGACATTCCTTTTCAACTGTGGGCATCTATGAACCCTCAGTGCTCCCTTCTCCTTCGAGGTGGGACACCACAAGAGCTCTGAAAGATTTTTATCTGGTGTTATTACTGGAACGAACATTAAAATGACATGTACAGAAAGAGATTTATGACTGCTTATATATATGCTGCTGTAGAGATTATGGAATTTATTCTGTAAACTGAACTGCTTAATAAAATAGCTACATCTTCACTGCTAAAGCAAGTTTCCTTTGAGAGAGTCAATTGGAAATACTTTTCAAAGTATACAATTATATTGAAGAAAACATGGGGGTGACTTTTCACCTTAGTCTTGCTTTTTAAGATTGGCATATGTCTCCTGCCTGTTTTACCTTTACTACAAAAAAATCCCCACAACCCCTCAAAACTCATGATACTCTTTATGTTAAAAAATTTGGGAAAATTCAGTTAAATGCCTATAAAAGTAACTTAGAGAAAAATCTCTTACAAATTAGTCAGTCAATATTCAACTGCTGATAAAAATTGAACCAACAATTAATGGTTTCATGTCACTTAAAACCAAGGTGTTTCTTAAGCTTTCTATTTATGAACTAGGTCTAAGATCAAATAGCTTATTTTTCAGGGTTTCACCTTTTTACAGAAAAATCCCCTATAAACATCCTGTGCTGGTTTGGGCTGGAGTAGAGTTAAATTTTTCATAGTAGCTACTATGGGACTGTGGTTTGGATTTGTGCTGGAAACCAATGAGTTTTCTCACTTTTGTGCTTTCAGTTCTAGTCTCTCATCCTGCTGGAGGGAGAGAGTGAGTGAGCAGCTGTGTGGTGCTTAGGTGACAGCTGGGGTTAAACTGTGACACATCCTTAAATAGAACCTGCTTAAGAAATAAAGTCTAGTAAAGCTGATAGAGCATGACTTCTGTCTATAATACACCTTGTTTTGATTTTCTTGCATGTTTTTTGGGTTTGCAGTGCACATTGTCCATGATGGTTCATAGAAAGACTACTTAGAAATGGAAAGAGGGATGAATGAAGTAATTTTGTTTTATCACTTCCCTGTATGAAGAAAACTATGGCATACCTCTCTGGTTTGGATAACAGCTCAATAACAGCAAAAAGGCTGAAAATGTGGTATTTTCTGTGTGATTGGGGCTTGAGGATAAAGGATAACTATTGTGTTGGTAGAATTCAGAGTGGCCTGAGATGTAGAAATGCTCTCGTTCACATGATGTGGTATTGATATATTTGTGCTTTAAAATAGTTTTACACTGCTATTACCTTTGAAATTCCATTTTCTGTATTCCCCAGTAATGTTTCCCTTTTTTCAGCTTTGACATTGTGACCTTACTGGCTAACTCTTTGCTTGCTAATTTGAAGTAATATATTCTGGAAAAAAGGGATTGATTTCTGGAAGAGGGGTGATGAGGGATAGAAAGGTGGAGATTCAAGGTTCTTGTGTTTAAATGTTAATATTCTTTTTACTTGTATGCACCTATATTTGTTTATAGCTAGTTTAGTTACTGAAATAACATATAAAATATTTAATCTAAATAAATTAATATGTTATTGAAGTAAAATAGCTCATGTCTATGTATCTTAGGTTGAGATATTATTTTATTTGAATTGCCCTTCCTTTGACCCAGTTGATACTTCTTAGACACAATAAAGCCAGTTCATTCTACCTATTTAATCTCCTTTTTTTCTCCAGTTCCTTTCATGGATTTTTTTTAGTCTCAATTTTCTGGCAGGTTTTTTCTTCTTTAGACATTCAGCCCAGATCAGAGATTAGGTTTCTATTATTATTATTTTACCATTCACATTATTGCTAAAATTATGCACATTTTGCCACTCTGTGGTTAGTGCTAATGAGGAGGAGGGTGAATCAGATGATGATGTTATTCCTCTTCTTCAACAGCATGTGGTTCTCATTTATGCAGCCAACTCCTCCACTGCCCCATATCCTCAGTAGACCATCCAGACATGAGAAGTCTGGTCTTGAAGTTTTCCTGCATTATTCATAACATCAAGTGGTTGGTTGTTCGGATTTTAATTTACTATAATCAGTTTTCTGGCTCCTACATATCAAAAAGATTTTTAATTATTAAATACAAAGTTATATGTGAGCTCATCTCTCAGAGGAATGTCAAACCTCACTAACTTGGTTAAATTCCCTTAGACGCTATTAGACCTATGAACAGGATTAAGCAGTTCTTCAATTATAAGCATATATTACAAACAGTTTTTATTGTTTTCTCTTGAGCAGTAACCCCTTCTCTAGCTGTGCTTTTCAAAACAAGCAAGAGGCTCTCTGCCTTGCCTTTTTCCATTAGGTTTATAAAATGCCAGAGTGCTGCCACTATCAGTCCAAAGCTGTGTGAGGATCCCCATATTTCCTTTGCAGCTCTAACCTTACAGTGTGCTACTTGTAGAGCATTAATTATGACTGTCTTGAACACAAGACAGACACCATTTTTTTTTCCTTGTGAAAGGAGGTAGCTGGAATATGAATGCAATGCTTAGCCTGAGGGTGAGTTTGCTTTTTTTGCTGTAGCACTGGTCTGGATTTCTGAACTTAGGTTCCAATAACTGAGAGAGAACCATTCTTGCTGACCATTCATGACTTATTGCAGTGAAGCTAGTGGAAACACCAGCATTCTAATCAAAAAAATAATCTTTTGACAGCTTGTTGTTCTTCCTTGCTGACTTGCACTTATTCCCATTGATGCCTTCTCATTTCCTCCTTGTCACTTGCTTTTTACTTTACAGACTACATCTGACATCCACTGCTCCTTCAGTTCCTTTCCAGCTTCTCTTGGGCAACCCCAGTTTCGGCTCTGACAGCTGCATGCAAGACTCTGCTCAGCTCTGCTAAAGCATAATGCCCACAGGAGAGGGAGATGTGAAGCTTTCAAGAAAGGCATGATCCTATTTGACCCTTGAGTTCTTCTGGCAGAGAAATTTTTTCCAAATTTGATTTAAAATTGGAAAGCATCCTCAAATACAGCACAGCTATCATATATGTTATCACAAAAATCTTATGTGACCTTTGACAGCCCTGAGTATCACCAGTCATCTGCTGTAAAGTAACACCACCAAAAACTGCAGTCAGTTTTTCTGCAGCTGGAGAAATCCAGCTGTTGTAGTTTAAGACAAACAGCTCTCAGCTAAAAGCTAACATCTCTCTGGCAGGAGCAGCTGAAGTAATATGTACTCATTTTTCAACTGCTGCAATTTAGAGCCGGCAGTGTTTGTGTGGCTGTGCTGGCCTCTTATCAGTGCTCTGCATGCTGGAGGCATCTGAGGCACTGGTGTGATCCCTTCTGCAACTTCTGCAAGGGACTGCTGGTAATTTGAAAAGAAGGAGCCATGTGTTTTAAACAGCTGCTGCAGCTGGAGCCTCCAGAACTTCAAGCATGCAGTTTATAATTGGGATTTATGAAAGTGGGAGTCAGAGGTCAGTATTCATTCAAACCACTAATGTCCTTCTTATCTTGTGATTTTAGGATTATTACAGATTAGTGCATGTGACATACTGAATAAAGTGTAAATTTTCAATTCAAATGTCACCTCTCCATTATATATTATTGGACACCTTGGCTATTTTAATATTTTTTGTTTAAGCTTCTGGATTTATCACCATAGTCTTTAAATGAGTTGTCCTTTCAGGCACATAAAAATGCATATGCATGTATATGCAGATACAAATGTATGGATACATAGAGCTTTATCTGTACATTAAGGCAGATGAAAATACTTGGTTAAAACATAAGTAACATTGTAACTTGATTGCAGAAGTAGAGCAACAGGCTTGTTGGAATACTTGTAATTCCTTTTGCTCAGTGCAGATTATGTAAAATTGCATTTCAGGGACTGATGGCAGAGTGATTAGCAGCAAAGTACAGTGTAGTGGGAGGTCATAGAGGTTGAATTCCCTCCCAGAAATCACTCAGTCTTGAAGGAAGTCTAAATGAGTTGAGTTCTAATGCTTCAAAATCTCTTGGCTGGCCACCTGGCTGGGAAAGGGTAAGAACTGGTACTTGTCTGAGTTTGGCTTAAAAATGGGATTGAGAGCCCAGTGTGATGCCCTTAAAAGAAGGGAAAAATAAATGTTGAATCAGGGGCACAGCAGAATTAAAATTATTTGCCTAAAATTCCACTTCCTTTAAAATAACTTTTGGTTATGGAAAGAGTAAGATAGTAATGGGTATTGATTAAAACAACAACAAGAAGCCACCAAACACCCCCATATCTTTAAAGCAAAGGAATCAAAAGGAAAGAAGTGCTCTCAGCAGACAGCAGGGTCATGCAGACTGCAGCATGTAGCAGTGGTTGGTTGTAGCACCTACTTTGGCTTGGCTCCCAGTGCAATCCCTCATGGTTTGGTTATATCAGAAGCATAGCACCAGAGCAAATCCCTTGAAGTGCTTCTAGTGAGGTCATTCAAAGAGCAGTGAGCTTAGATACAGAAACGTGCTAGAGGAAAATAACCTCAAGAGTCATACAACAGGGTTTTTGAACTATACCTATGAGATTTAGGGGGACAAATCTCATGGATCTTTAATCTCTCATTTGCAGTCATCTTAGCAGCCTCAGTAAACACATCTCTTTCCTTTGCTAGCAAAGAGTTCCTAAGATAGAGAAAAATAAAAATGCTCCTGAAAGCACACTTTCAGAGAGACATGCTATGCACTACCTCCCTGAACCTATTCAGCTAGTTTATTTGAAACAAAAGAAAAATACAAAATTAAAACTAATGTAGTAATATTCCACAAGGGGTGGATCAGAGAGGATGGGATGACTGTGTGTGTAGTTGAACTCAAGTAATGCCATGCTGCCTTCAGAAGGAGGAGTCTTGCTTGTGTTTCTTCTCTCCCAGTTCTGGGGTCCTACACTCACACTAGATCTGACCTCAGAGGTTCCTTTTGGGACCTGGTCTGACTTATTAAGATGGTAAAAACCACTTCTGGGTTATGCCAAATTAGCTTGGAGGAAGGAGGGCAGAGAGATTTATGGGTTGGATCAGATGACCTCCAAAGGTCCCTTCCAACTTTTCTGATTCTGGCAGAAGAGAATTTGATGCAGGAGGGGTGTTTGTTTGAAAGGATGTGAGGCAAAAATTATGGAGGGGAGGGGGTAGAGAAGGACTTTTCCATTCAGCAGCAATAAACTGATATTTGGGCTTCTCCTGTTTCTTGAAATGGTACTTAATGAAAATGTGTGTCTTCATACCTACTTGTTTTTCCATTTCCTTGTCCTGGTTTATATAACTGTCAGCTGAGACTGGAGGCTCTTCATAGCACAGATCTTGTTACTCTGTCTAAACTACCATGGTAGCATGATTTGCTGCATTTTGGTGGGGTATTTTCGGTTTGTTGTTTGGTTGGTTGGTTTTTTTTGTAGGGTGTTATTCAAACTTGCTCTTTTTTTGCCTGCAGCCCCCCTTTGAAAGAGTTGATATTTTGATACGATATTATTTTAATCCTTATTTATAACTATTAAATATTTCCTCATAGTTTCTGCATCTCAGCATACAAAGAGAATAATTTGGTCTCTGAGCCTTTTCCAGTTTGTAGTGGCTGGCACAGAGCTGACCTCTATACATCGGCCATGTTCTCTTGGGTACTTGAATTGAATAAGATTGAATTTCAAAGGGAATATGTTCACTTCCTTTTCCTCTCCCACCTTCAAAATTGTGCTGCTAGTGTTTTACCATAAACGCCTTCACACTGGCAAGGTGACCTGCCTCACTTTCATCTAGTCATTTGAACCAAATGTCCTTTGCTAGATTTGACAATTGTACAGTACCTGAGGAGAAGGCACGCTGCATAATACATAGCACACCCTGATGATCTGTTATCCCTCGCATGCCCTAGAAACTTTGCTGATTTTTGAGACTCACTTTGAGATCTTTATTGTAGTGAGCAGTGAGGTTCTTTGTTTTCTGCTTTTTCCTGCTCCATAGTGAGATATTTTAGGTATGGAATTAATAACTACACTAAAAGCCTACCTGTCCAATATCTGCCCAGCACTACTTTAAGGAATCAAAACCATTATAGTACAAATCAAGGCACATTTCTCTTGCCAATCCTCCCCAATCCTCCTCCAAGCCCCTCCTTTTTAAGAGGTTAGAGAGGAGATAGTTCAGAAAGAAGTAATGGCTTCATTCTCTCCTTATATCCTTAAGGAATAAGGACTGGGATATGAAGGGGAACATCAACTGAGATTGGCATCTGTACTAGTTTGAAAGCAAACCAGTGGGAGAACCCAAGCCAGAATTACAATTTAATAGGAAAATTAAGATAAAGGCAATAATACAGAAACACTGGTTTAAACTGACGGAGTCAGGATACAACCTGACACCCTGTCAGTCAGGGTGGTGGTAGCAATCTGATTAAATGGTGGCTGCAGTCCTGTTGGAGTGATGAATGTGATTCTGTCGAAGTGGTGATCCTGTAGTAAAGTCTGGTCCTTTTCTGGAGGTCCAGTGGTGATTATGGAGCTCTTCTCCTCCAGGAATCCAGTGAGTAGTGCTGCTCATGGTGTTCCAAACCTCAGATTATATCCAGGAAGGAATGCTTTGTTCCTCCCCCTGGGTGGAGCATTTCACAATGGGATGATGTAATTTTATGAGCCATGCAGTGAGGCTGGATGGCCCATTAACAGAGATAGTTCCCCGAGGGAATTATCAGGGATGAATCATAGAAGAGATAAAGAACCCTGCCCCACCTGTTTTTAACAGCTTATGAAGATGGCAATAGAATACATACTTTTGGTTACATCTTACACTGTTACCTAAGACAGCATCCTATCTGTGAACACAGGGCTATGCCTTACACTTTGGGTATATCCTTCTACAAACGTACATTTCTGTATTCATAGAGGTAAGAGTGAAGCAACATTAGTCCACCAGCTCTTCCCTGGAGACGATATTAGTGGTGATGTGCTGCTGTATCTCATACCCTTGCCTTTCTTTATAGCCCTCCTTTGGTGCTAGTATGCTAAAATCAGAGAAAAGTTGATTTTAACTGCTGCTTGCTGCAGAAACAAAGAATGAAAGAAAAGTCCCCTGGAGTATGAATGAGTACAAGTTAGGTAACTGGTGACCTGAGACAGCATGCACAGCATGAAATGCTCTCTTCAAGTATACATACAACTGTTCTTAACTTACCTTTCATAGCAGTGATATCTGTAAACACTTGTGAAAACATTAAGAGCTGACTAGAAAAAAAGCAAAGGAAATTCTCTTCTCTCCTCCCTTCCCAGTCAACTACAGGACTGTGTGACTAGTGCTGAAGCCCATACGATAATAACAGAATGGGACAAAATACAGTAACTGCTGAAAACATACTTTTTTAATGGAATAAAAAGCATCTATTTGTAGTTACTTGCATACCATCACTTAACACTGTTGTGCATTTCATTAATGTGACTTTTTACACAATTATTCCACGCAAAGCCATGATCACATCACCAACTCAGGAGCTGAACTGTGTATCAAGGCCGCAAAGAGTGATATGGAGCAGAGGGACTCTCAGATGTTCCCTGAGCCATAAGTCTTGCCTGAGTATGTTTGTACCAAAGAGCTCAATAGAGATAGGTGATGGGTGTAAGATGCAGACAGTCAGGGTTACATGAGAGGAAAGTAAAATGTCTGTTGGAGAAGAGAAAGGCAGAGAAAGAGCTCTCCATAGGGGTGCTCCCAAAACATCCTTGTTAAATATTTATACTGCCTAAAGGTGAATCTATAAAACACTGGAGAAGTGACTGCTGTATGCCTAGCTTTGCAGCCAACAGCTCTTTCTGGTTAAAGCAGCTGATGATTGCAGTGGGAGCAGTGTGGGCTTCTAAATATAAGCCTGTGGAAATGTTTGGATATATGAGGGGAGAATCAGGAGGAAGTCCATGAGATTGAATCCTCGCTGAAGTTTTTGTCCTAACAAACCAGTTCAAAATGAGCCTGGTTACACCCCCAGGCAGCAGTCAGGCCTTCCAGTAGCTGCAATGTCTGACTGCATAAGCATGCGTGGCTAGAGAAACTGTTCACAGGAGTACAGTCCATACTTAAGGGGGAAATTTTGATTCAAACATACAAATAAAGTTTAAACAAGAAAAGATTAATAAAGGAGGATTATTAAAGGGAAAAAAAGTCATCTACAAAATGGAACAAAAGGCCGCCAACATGTACAAGAGCTGCAATAGCTCTTACACGTGCTCATTTGTTGCTATAAGAATGGCTATATATCAGAACATGCTAGTAGCAGACAGGTAATTGTCTCCTGCCATAAGCTGATGCATATTCAATAAGTAAAACGTGGAGATTTTGTAGTTGTTTGTTTTTAAATTAGTTTGTTCTGTTCAGTCAGTCAATGAATAATGTGTGCTGTTTGAGGGAAGATGTACTGAACACGATGGAATAAAGGTAAACCACGAAGTATTTTTATAAAAGCAACAGCTCAGATTCCTAGTGTAAATTCCACTTCTCTCCCTAGGGCTGGGAATTTTGTTGGGTAGGCGTGCCCCACCCCCTCTTCTACCTACCCATAGGAACCCCAAGGTCAGAGCCACAAGGGGAATGGACTATGTGGCTCTAACTAGTTCCAGCAGATTCCATACTTCCAAAATATTAGGCAGATTCAGTTATGTTATGGTATCTTAAAAATTTGTTTGTGAATATTTAGATGAGGAGTAACTTATGCCACTAACAAGTGGATTTCTGTAATGAAAAATAACAACTGAAAGGATTTTTTAATCTGGTATAAGTGATAATTTGATTTTACACCTAATTTTTAGGTATAATAATTTGATCTAAGAAAAGCTCTCTGGTAATAGGATAAAGGTGTTTTCAGCAGCTCAGAACACTTCCTTGAAATCCTTGTAAAAACAGCTTCAGGAGGTATGCAGCCTTCTTAGAAATTACAACAGAGCCCTGATGAATTAACATTGTCTTTTGCTGTGACAGAAAGACTTGTAAATGGTATTCAGAAGAATGATAAGGGTAATAGAAGTAGGTCAGCTTGGCAAATAAATAGCCTGACTTACCCACAGGCCTTGATTTGCTAGCACTTTGAGATTCTGGGCCAGCTATGTACCAAATCTGCTCATCCCATATAATATTTAATCCATACCATTTTCTGGGGTTTGTCAAAGATTTATTTGATAGACTGTGTGTATAAAAACTAATATTCCAGTGCTGAATTTTTTTAGTGGCTAGTTTAACTTGATTCACTGTGACATTCCCATGTGTAATGACATCTTAGCTACCAGTTTCACATCATTAATTATGATATTGCTCTGTACTGTGACAAGAGGCCTAAATTAAAACTTGTTTTAAAATATATAAACTGACATTTTTGCAGGGTCATTTACTTCATGAAGTAATAGATATTGCAGGCATGAAGGAAATATCTGTCCAAATTCTGTGTTCTCCTAACAATCTTTATGGAACGATAGCTGTTGGATAAACAGAAACAAAATTGATGTGAAGACCTTTTTTCTTTTTCCTGTTCACCCCAGGCCAACGTTTCAAAAGCATCAAGAGTTGTGAAAAGATTTTATATCTTTCATTGAAGAATTCTACTGAATGTGACCTTATGTTATCCATTTAAGCATATGGCTATAAAGGGTGTTCCAAAAGTCTTTCAGCAGGAATTTAAGCAGACACAGGCTTAGGAATTTAATCTAAATTGTTTAGGATTAACTAAAAAAATAATCATGATCATTTTATCCAGCGAATAATGGATTTCCTTAATCTGATTTGAAAACTGGATGCAACAGCAGTACTTGCTGTGTTTTGGCATAAAGCAAAAATGGGCTATAAGAAAAAATGCTCTGATTGTATGATTTTACCTTTTCTGTATTGGTTTCACAGTTTACCATATTATTTTGGGCACACAGTTGTTTGAGAGAAATGACAATTTCTTGCTTCCTTTGCATTTCAGCACTGAAGGTATCTAACAGCTCTTCATTCCTTTTCTGCAGTGACACATTCATTTGGTTTGTTAGCAGATGGTCTTTTTTTTTCTACAGTGCTAATCAAACTTTGATACATTTGGATTTGCACAAGGGAAAAGCTGACAAGGCTGACTGAGCGCATCTGCTTGGCTGTTTCTTACAGTTCCTGAGATATGACTCAATATTCACTTAAGACTGAAATGCTGGAATTGGAGAGTCAATGTGGTGGGAAAAGCTTCACTTTCTGTAATCAATTAGGGCAGAGCTGCTGCTCGTGCTTCTCCAAATAACACTCAGGTTGATGGCACCAACTCCTTTTAATTGATGAATTGCAACATTACTGCTCAGCAGCATCTGAGCAACATTCTGTTTGTGAAAAACCTGAGTAACCAGGGAATTCCACTTGGCTGTTCTGAAGTGGTTTATTTTATAAACAAGGCACTCTCAAGTCCTGTTCTTCATGCTTTGATATGCATGGAGGTTCTGCATATATAGAGAGCTTTCAGAACTGAGGCTCAAGTCAAACTCCTGATACTGGAATTGATACAGCAAGAACAGGCAGAAAGGGTCTTTCCATGTGAATAAATACTGTTTTGGTTTTTTGTTGTTGTTGTTTCTTGGTTTTGTTTGTTTTTGTTTTGTTTTTTAAACCTCTTGGGGCCTGTGTCAGTAACATATGATACCTGACCTGCGAGCAGCAGCTCATTTTTTGCTGGTTAGAGTCCTATCTGCATCCTAATATTGTGCTTTTTTGTTACTTGTACTGTGAAAAACCAAACTTTTATCTTTTCACATTTTTTCCTTTCTACCCTGTGTATCAACATGTGAGAGACAATGAATTCCAAGTATTTATACTGAGTGTACAGAAAATTTTTATGCAGCTCTAGCTTTTCACTTGTGGAAATAGAATTTCAGACTCATCAATGGTAAAATGACATGAATGATCTCTTTGGTGGCCATGTTCTTTCATAGCACTACTTGAGAGAAAGGAACATCCTACCACAGAGGAAGGTCAAAACTGAGACAGGGAGGTTCAGTTCAGTGTAGCATTGAAAAACAGTTTGAGAACACAGTGATGAAAACTGTTCCCTTAGTCCCTGCAGGGCATCCATTATTTGGGGCTTCCTTAGCATATCTTTTGTGACTGTTCCAGAAAAGAGGCTTGTAGGAGGACATATGTTAATAAATACCACTGTCATAGGTTAGCATAGCTCCGGAAGTGATTTTCTTGTAAAGAGGTGCTTACAGCTTCCTCTATGACCTAAAAGAACCTATCAACTGGTTAGTTTGAATACTGACAATTTTTTAAGCCACTTAAAATTTTGACCACCTCTGTGGTCCACATTTAAGAATGGACAAACCTCAGGAAAGCTCTCTCTTGCTTCTGGCCTTGGCACAGGTAACTGGGCAGGGCCCGTGAGGCCCAGCCGGGTCTGGGCTGGGCCCTGCTCGGGCCGGGCCGGGACACAGCTATCCTGGAGCCGTGCGGCCCTGTTCCATCTGCGGCCCCCCCCAGCCCTGTTACGTGCAGATGGCACGGCCCGGCTCTACACAATCCCCCTTCCCTCCAGTGCAGGCGAAGATTCAGCTGAAGCTGCCCCGCTGCCCGGCAAAGCTCATGTGACCAACAGCGATAAGCAAATTCCAGCTGCAGGGCTGGGTGAGATTAACCCTTTTAGTGCTGTAAGTTTCCTCCAGAACAGATGAAGCCTGCAGATATTAAGTAAAGAAAGAAGAGCTGAAAACCTGAGGGGGGAGAAAGAGATGCTTAGAAGCTGAAATTCTGTTGTGAAGCTATGGTGGTGATAGACTATGATATATCAGAGTACCCATTGTAATTTCATGAAAGCATGGGGGGGGTGGAGCGTTCAAACTGTACTTATGAGTAAAAGCACCTGTGCTGAAACAAGCAAATGCTGAAGCATCTGTAATTTGAGGAGAAGTTTGGACAGGGAGAGATGGAAGTGATGAGGACTCTTGCTCCAGTTGGAAGGAGAAGACCTCTGTTCCTAGAGATGCTCCCAGAGATAGTCCTAGAGATGATGAGGACTCTTTTGCTCCCAGGGAAGGGGGAGGGCCTCTATTTCTAGAGATGAAGATGCTCCCAGAGATGGGTGAAGAGAACTTTTGTTTTTGAACAGCTCAACCTTAAAATGGTACCCCAGTAGCTCAAGATTGGACCCTCGAAAGCAGTTGTGGAGAAAGCTGTAAGTTGGGGAAGGGACTCTCACATATGAGTAGAGAACCAACCCGGGCGGCTGTCTCGTTTTGATACTGAAGCCGTGAGAGAACTTCTTGTGAAGATGTCTCCATAGCGTGAGCAAGAGAGACTCCTCTCCCTAAGTGAACTGAACAAGGTTATTACAGAAGTGGTAACATGACTGAAAATCTTAAGGGTTGTCTTTTTACATTGTCAGTGGGAGAAGGGAGAAAGGTGGGGGGAGGAGAAGTGTTCTGGAGGTGTGGTCTGATTCTTTTCTTCTTTTAGGTGTGCTAATAAACTTCTTCATATTCTCTTAAGTTTTGTGCCTGCTTTGCTTTCTCCTAATTCTTATCTCACAGAAGGTAAATAAGTAAGTGATGAGTATTTTGGACCAAACCACTACACTTTAATTGGTGTTTCCGCCTGGTTACAAACTGAACCTGCTACAACCACCTATTCTTTTGTTAACTGAAGACTCACATGATTTCCAAGAGTGTTTCTGGCTCATTTTAATCTCTAGATTCTGCCCTAAAAGTGAGTAGCTCTGCTTACAAAGTTGTTTATGACCAGGAAATGTTTTAATACTCTAATGATTAGAGAGAACATACAAAGAATCTGAAAAGAAGATGTAAAAAATGAAAAGAGTGAAGGAGATTATAAGAAAAGACAGCATCTGAGTGTGCAATGGATATAAAGGGTCTCCTATTTCCAGTGAAAGGAACTCCAAGTAATTAATTTGCTTCGTAATGGGCCCATAAATATTTCAGTGTGTTCAAACTGATATCTCTAGATCAGCAATTTAAAAATTAGTTTATATGGGCAACACCAGATAATTAGGTTTTTATTTTTCAGTCAGGAAACTTAACTGGATAATGCTGGAGTGTACTGTTTGCTGGATTCAAGAAAGTGGAGTTTGGCTTGTTTACTTGGTTCCCTTTATTCCTTCTTTATTTAGGTTTCCTGTGAATGGATAACTCCAAACAACTATGTGAAAAAGAGGATGTATTTTGCAAGACAGAAAAAATTCAATGAGTATCAGAATATTGCAAATCATTCTTGACATGACAGTATGAAGAAGGATGGTAACAGCACTGGTTTGGTGCTTCTCTGTAGACCATTCTTATGCAAGCCTTGAAACTGCAGTTTTACCTGAAGTTTCTAGAATATAAGAGAAGGCAAAGACTGATTTTTGAGACAATTCTTGGTTTTCTTGTTTAACTGTATATTTAGAGAGAGATGAGAGGAATCTTTAGTTACTTTGAGTTGTGGTTAGGTTAGAAAAATAAAAAGACAGCATTGGTACAACTCGCCCACTGCCGTTGGCTTGGGCATCTAGCTGCATTATGGATTATTTTCTCAAGTGAGCTGTGCCACAATGTTTTCCTTTATCCTAGAAAATACTACATATACAATATACTAACAATAGAGTTAGTTTTTTTGTTTGTTTGAGATGGTTCATTTTGTCTTTTTAATTTCAGTGCAACATTCACAACTCCAATCATTACTTAAATAATTTTGGTCCACTTTTATTCATCCCAATTTTGATTTCTGTGCAGTCATATTACAGATAAGTATTATTGGAATATTCTATATATATTGATTCCAAGATGGCCACATTTGTACTGAAAAGTGAAAATAAAAATTGGTAAATTTTTAATAAGGCATTTTCTTTCCCTTTTAATACTAAGCCCTCCTAACAACCTAAAATTAATTTATGGTACTGTTTTTTTGTTGTTGTTTTGGGTATTTTTTGGGTTTTTGTTTTTGGGGTTTTTTTGGATATAGAATGATTCTGCAACAGCTTAAAACAGAGAAGATGTTCTTCACTAAGTGTATACACATTTCAATGTATTATATAATGTACCATAATATATATTTATTTGACTGATACAGTTTATCTTATACTCCAATATTTAATTTTTACTTGAAGTGGTATAGAGAAAATCAATTAAATAGAGAAACTATTACTCTTTCAGACAATGTGTTTTCTCTGTTGCACAGGGATAACATTACTTAAAATGGGATTTTTTGGAAGACTGTAGTTTAATCCTTCACCACTCATCAAAGATTCAGGAATTCCATATCTGCAAGGGATAATAATCCTTTCGGTACATTGTAATTGTGATGTTTCTCTTTTTCGACTTACAGAACATCATTTTGTTTTTCATATAATGTTATGATAAAATAAAATTTTCCTTATAGCCATTGTACACGCTGCTGCATCTAAAGCTGGATTTGGATTATGGGATAGCTCAATAGTATCAGTGGAATAATGAATTGAAATAATTTTGCTTTTTTTGAAAGTATGGAGTATAAAAATGAAGTTAAGAGACAGAGGTGAAGCAATTTTGTTATCTAGAACCTATGGCAAGCCAGCATTCCCTTGATGCCTGAGTTCAAGCATTTCATCATTTGGCTGTTATACATCAATGGTGACACATCATTTTCCATGATAAGCTGTTTTTTTAATATAAGCCATAATATCCGAGTTGGATTGTCAGAGATAAGGTAATTTTATGATCCACCAATATCTCTCCTTTTCTATAAATGTCTAGATTGTTCCATATTTCCACAGTAGACAAAATTGGAAAGTTCTCAGATCAAAAAACAATTAGAGTTTGAGCAAAGTTTACTTTTGTATTTGGAGAAGAGCTGACAATGACAAGTTTTGTCACATCACTGTAGAATTGTGCTTTACAGTGAGATTCCCTTAGATGATCATGGAATCATAGAATGGTTTCTGTTAGAAGGGATCTTAAAGATGAAGTAAAGCTGATGTTACTTCTCAGGGTATTAATTATGGATAATGACATTATGCATAACTGGTTATCTCTGCAACTGCAGTTTGTTCTAGAGATCTTCTTTAGCTCAGACTAAATTCATTCGTGTTGTCAAAACAGTTATTGCTCGACCTCAGAGGTGATTGCCCATCAGAGCCTCGGAAATGGTTTAGATTTCTTTTATTCTCTTGCCCACAAAATTGTAGGAAGAAAAATGAGAGTCAAAACCTGCAGGTGGATTTCTTAGGAGTATTATTGAAATATGCAGTAAGTGTGACCAAATACTGAATAAAAGATGCCTGACATCTAAGGGCTGTGATTTTTGCACAGTGAAGGAGAAATGAGATGGAAGAAGGAAGTGCGTCCAGCCTCCTCTTTTACAGCAGCTTTACATGGGTGCTTTGTACTGCACAGACTTATGAAGTAAGTACTGGGTGTGACTGCAAAGCAAATCCTTTTATAAGACATAATTGATTTTATTATGGATTGATAGAATTTTTCTTGGTTAACTTCATATTTGGACCATAGTTTTCCACATCTGTAAAGACTTATGGAAACATTAGGGCTGACTAGAAGAAAAAGCATAGGAAATTCCCCATTCTCCTTCCTCTCAGTCATCTACAGGACTGCATGGTTGACATCCTTATGCTCTGCTGCAGAGGTGAAAACACAAAATTACCCGTGATCTTTCCTGCCATATTCCTGTAGCACATATCTATTTGTCATCAATTATAAATTTTATGTTTATTTTTGGGTGATGGAAAGTGTTACAGAGATGAAACAGGTTCTCCATAGCCTCTAAGTCCTAAAAATCAATGTCATGCCTGTGATTTGGAGTGCTGAGCTTAATGCCTCAGGTCCTTCTTTCATGTTCCCTTGCTTTGGATTAATGGACGTCATACCAAATAGAAGGGGTAAACATAGATACACATGGGTATACATAGCTCAGATACAAATCTGCTACAGAAGCTGTTGGTTTATAATGTTCCTGTATAAAGAGAAGAAAAACTTGGGATGTACATTTCTGAGTGCTTTAAATAATGTTGCTGGGACTTTTGAAATGTTACATTAAAGCTGTGATGTGGTACTTGGTCATATTTTAGTAGCTGAAGATCTCCTCAGCTCACAATTAGTATGTAAGCTGGAAAGGAATGGACTCAGAATCATCTGCACTGTCACAGATTTTTCTCACAATTCCAGCTGATGCCAATATCTGAAAAAAAGCTACCTACTTGCTTCTCACCCACTGGGACAATTTGGGAAGATAACATAGTTCATGCATGTGCATTATTCAGACACAAACAGCTGTTTGACGTATCTATAAACTCAATATATCTGTATATGGGAACTCATATTCATAGAAGTGGCAAAGACGGTAGTTAAAATTCAGTCCAGTTTCATACTTATTGTAAGAACATATCACATCCAAGCAGTTCAGTGCTAAAATTCTTCTGCACAGTCTAATAGAATATTAGGATTTTGAAAACTTTAGAGGATGTTCTGAGATAGGATAAAAATAAGCGAGCCTTACTTACTCATAGCTTTCACTAGGACTAAAGACACTGCCCTAATAGTCTGAAGACCCATGTTCCTTGTGGAAAGGGAGAGTATATGCTTTGTTTATGAAGAAATTATGAGACCATATTTGTTAGAATCCAACTATACAACAATAGTTTTCTGAATGCAAGGTGCAGCAGTCTTAAAAGGCATGGAGATAACACACATCCTCAGGTTAGCTAAAGAAACATAATGACTGTATAAAAAGAACTAGCCTTGAAAAATTGCCTTTGTAAGTCTCTTTAAAGAAATTATATTGCCTCCATTTAACAGATGAGGGGAACTGACAGGAAGGAAATGTTAAAGCAAGTACCTATCTTTAAGCAGCTTTCTGAGCTTATCTTTCAAGAGCTTAGAGTGTAATTGACTGAAAATCTATAGCACTGTTGCCTGTTGAAGCACATTTCCTGATCATGTTCCCACACCATAATCACAGGACATTCCTACCTTAGTAGAAAGTCAGTTGTCTCCATATCTGCAATTACTTAACAGCCTGACTAATCCTGAGGCATTTGGAGCCAAAAGTGAAGTGGTTATGGAGATCAACAAAGAAAACCATTGTGCAGTGTAATTCAGCAGCATGAGCCACTGTATCTGTAACACCTCTGGTATTTGAATAGAACCTTAGATCAGTATTTTGGAGATTATTGTGTAAGAAACATCCAGGAAGATAAAGACGTCCATTCAGTTTTTTGTGTCAAATATTTTTTAAAGTCGACATGAAGAACAAAATTTTTGAAACCTATCAGCTTATCAATCAAACCATGACTTTGAGGATCAGGAAAACATTACCTTATCTGGACTCTGGCAGCAGCATATCTATGTTATTATATCTGATATTATTCTGATATTAAGTTAGAAGCTATGTGGGAGGATCAGGGACAGGAACTACTCAATGAGCTTGTTTTTCACAGTAACACCTCTTATAAATTTGGAAAAAGGGAAATGATGTGAATTATCTGTAGTATAGTGTAAGTGGATTTATAAAAATAATTTTAAAACTTTGAGGAGCATACTATAACTAAAGCCACAACTAATATTTTTATCATAATGCATATGCAATCAGCAGCTGAAATGGGACTTCAGGAGTACTGTTTGGAAAGTTTTAAAGCATTGGTGTAATGTATAAATACATGTATCTTTCCATACTAATCTTTTGTTCCAATATGCTGCTTTGAAGTGCTGGGGACTGTGGGAAAAGGCAGCAATTGCGTATGACTCGCAAGAGAGTCTGCTATTGCCCAGAGGCATAGTGTGAAGAAAGACTAGATCTGAAAAACAACAACTAGGAACTCAATAGCAATAAGGATCTGTGGTGATCTGTTAGCCCACTGCTTTTGTGATGCTATGTTCCTCCTCCTGCTCTCCCCTGTCCTTAGCCCTGGCCACTCCCTTGGGCTCTCCCTATTGGTTCCTGTACCCCAACTCTGCCCACGTACCACCCCTGAGCCCCTGAGAAAACCCCCCTGTGCTGGGATCAGGGGGTCTCTCTGCCTCTGAGGGTGGCCGGGATAAGATGTGGTTAAAGTCCTCTCAAACCCTCATGGGAGACCCTTCTCTGCCTGCTTTGCCATCACTGGTTGTAGCGCTGCTAGCTGCCGGAGCAAGAACCGCGGGGCCGTCCGAAATGGACTACGGGAGTGCAACCATGGTCGCACTGCCCTAAGCAGCCCCGCTGAGCTCGCAGGAAAGCTGCAGCCTGCTAAGCTGAATCTTGCGACTACAACAAGGATCAACTCCCTAAAGCACTTTTTCTTACTTCTCCTCGTATAAGTGACTGGGGCAGTGGGATGGCTTCCCTCTGGTAAGTAGAGGTTGTTAAGATCCTATGTCCTACAAACTTCACAGGTCTTAAGGTAGTGAAGCTGGAATTCAAACGAAGGCTCTCATCTATGCACACAAAAACACAATGGGGACATGGAGCACCTGAAGCCCAGATTGGATGTCCCCCACTTTTAATTTCTTACCCTAATTTTATTCAGTACATACTTTGGGATACTAAGCAATTAATCACATTTTAGTGCCTCGAGCTGGACATCCATAAAATGTGCTGTTACTGACCACATGGGAAAAACACAGAATAAGTGAACTCCCTGTCTGGTCCATTATAAATGCAACGATGGAATCCAGATCTTCTTATTGTTGTCTCACTTTGGGATTGCCACTTTTACTTGCAGTAACTTTCCTTACTGTCTCCATACTTCTATGCAATGGCAGGTTAAAAATCCTGCAGATAAAAGTCTCCAACAATTTGCAATATTGATCATGTGCAAAACTGAGGAGAAAAAGCACTCCTGTTGGCACATGGTTAAAAACTGTTAGGTTAGTACAGGATGGATTTTTCAGCCAAAGAAAAGCGTAACTGGGGGATGTGTTAGCTCAGTGTGGGAGAGGAATCTGGGAGCACTTCTAAACTCCAAATTTGGAAGGTGTTTCAACTACAGTAAAGTTCAAAAAAGTGCCGGCAGTGCTCCAGTATGTGTTTTTCCTTATCCACTGGCAAAACTTTCATCTTGTCCTTCAAGATGTCTTTTGTCCATGACTCGTTCTGCCCTTGGCAGCGATAGTGCTGCATGAGGAGTAGTGAGGAGCGGCATTTGAATACTGCGGGATCTAAAGTCCCTGCTGTCTGGGCCATTTTCCCCATGATAATGTGTTACTCTGCTTGTACTTTCCAAGGCCATTCTGGATGTTATGTACCATTCCCATATACACCTTTTCATAGAAAGAGTTTCTCACTGTACAGGACCAATTTATTTTGGATTGAACAATTTGATTACCTCTCTGCAGCTGTTACAGGCCGCTCAGAGCATGACTTTTAAGACGAGCAATGGCAGGATGATTCTTATGGCAGCAGTTTTAGGTGATTCCACTCCCTTGTCTGCTGGTTTGAGTTTGTTCTGTCTCTACTTGGCTGTATGTGTGTATGACTTTGAGTACCCATGGGGTGTAACTTCAGCGAGATTTGTGGAGTTTTTAAATGTATGAAATGTTTGTATAGATATATATATTTTGTGCTGAAATCCTCCTTAATTCTCTGTAATGATCTTAACAGGATGGCAGGAAAGTGATTCCAGCTTTCAATTCAAGAGAATATTTTAGCGTTTGATAAGCTCTGTGTGCATGCATAAGTGCTGGCATGAATAAGAATGAAAGCAAGTGGTTTCATGAAATAGAAACATGCAAGCAAATGGCGCTAGTGTGACTGGTGCTACATGTGCTTATTTTGCTACATATGGCCAATTTCGTGTGCTTTGCTGTTGCTGCAGAAGGAAATGCTACCCCACTGATGTATGTGAAAATGTAGATGTGTTGGGGGCTGGGCTTTAACTGATTCAGATGACTTACTTGAAAAGATGTTTTTTATCTTCAAAGTCTACATTTATGTTCTTTCTTTATTTTTTTTTCCTTTTTTTTTTTTTTTTTTTAAATTCCTGCAAATGTTCAAATTCTGTTCCTGTACCTGTGTCTTTCTTGGTAAGATGTGCTTCTAAGTATCTCTCTGAGCTATGAATTAATTTTGATAATAACATTTATATCTCTATACTTTCAGGTTTCTTTCACAGTTCTTAGGAAAAATCTTTTCCTGGTAATAAGATTTTTACATAGCAATGATATTGCATATCTGTACTTTAAACATTGTTATTGATGTGATTTTATCTAAGAGATTTTACCATGTTTATCTTGAAGGAGAGCTTTGAGGAAAGTTTAGCATTTTGTTTTATTCATATAATTTTTCCTGGTTTGAACCTGAACTGTTTTGAGGCACTTTACTTAAAAGTATCTAGAGCTTAATACATAGGACACACCTGTCTCACTCTGTTACTGCAGAGTGTACTGAATGGAGAGGTGGATTTACCTATTTCAGTAGCTGTGGTCTACCAAGATTCTGGAGTATTGTCCTGAGCTAAATGCAAAGTAGTATCCAGTGCATTTTCCTTTTTTACACACCAAGAACAAGGGCTCGAGTTGCAAGCTGTCATCTGTCTGGGGTCAGTAGAAGCAAAGATTGCCTCTGTAACTGTGTTTTGGTTAGAGCTTCTAGAAGCTCTTTGGGCTCTGTTTGATTTACTGCTTTTTCTCCATTTCTCTGTGTAAAGGTTCTGTAAGATGAATGAGACGGTCCTTAGAAATGCCTTCTCTGCAAGGGGCATTGCTGCTGAGTTCACTGCTAGCTGAAGGTATGTACATCTGAGCTAAGCTAATGGTTCTTTGCTGCCAGAAGGGACAACCTGACTCTTTCCTGTCGGGGTCTCCCCCCCCACCCCCGCCATGTGGTCCTGGGAGAGGAGCCCTGAGGGGAGACACGGTGTTTCCCTGCCCCTGGTCAGCCTCGCTCCCCATTGGTTGGTTTGTGTTCCCCTGCGCGGGCAAGGACCCTCGGGTCCCGTGATTGAGCAGTTCCTCAGCAGAGCCCCGGCCATGCGGCTGGAGAAATAAACATCTCTGAAACATCTACCAAGAATCTGTCCATATATCTTTCCTTTCCACGGGACCCCTTGTTTGGTGCGTCGTGTTGCAGTATCCCCACTGCAACACTTTCCCACTGACAACTCGTTGACAGCTCTTCTCTGAACCAGTTGTTTGCTGTCTCAGTAGGACAGGGTTTCCTCTTCCTTAGGGATAATGATACTGCTGCTTTAGTTAATTGAGTTAACTTGGCAATGGGCAGTACGTCCAATGTGTGCCTGAAATGTCGTGAGAGGCAGCAGGACATGATCCAGGGAAGGACAGGTGTCAGGTAACGTGTAAAATTGTGACATGGAAAGCTGTCTGGGAAGCCATTGGTTTACAGCAGGAACATACTGAGTCCTGAACAGGCTTACCAAATGTAGTACAGAGCTGACTAAAAGCTCTTCTACTCCTTTCTTTACTCAGCCTCCTGTGTAGCGGTAGAACATAAGAGAATCAATTGTGTGAAGTTATTTTCCTCAGGGCTAGTTCAGAAAAAACCATCTCCTTTAATTTTCTCTCTTTCCCAGGAGGGTCCAACCTTGCTTTTTTATGCTATCCTTCTCATAAAACCCCACCAGTTTTAATCTGTTCTGTGGATTAGAGATTTGGTCATTGGGGTGTGATAAGGGTTGCAGTTTGCATATTCCTTGGGTCACAGAAACAGCAGTATTTTGGCTTTTTTAAAACTGGAGTTTTATGTTTTCCTTTCCTGTTTTCCAATGTACATTATAGGGCTTTATTAGTGTGACTTCCATTCACATGGTGGGTATTACAAAGCTCAACCTGAGTCCCTGAAAGTGCCTTTAGAAATTACTTTTCTTATTGCATCATGTACTACCTTTTAAAGGAGAGTTCTCTGACCTAGGGACTGGCTCTTGGCAAAGAAACAACATTGTCTTATTTTCCTTCTCTGTTTTCCCTGCTTGTGGATATTTGAGAGAAATCAGGACTTGGAAAGAAACAGATAAGTTTGAACTCTCCATGTCAGTTATTTTGTGTCTTCTTGGCTTTATCGCACTTCACTGAACAAGTAAAGAATGTAAAATCAAAACAAGAAATCTAGTATTATTTATATATCTTATTACATTTTTCATCATAGCAAAAGCTGTCACTGACTGGTGAGAGTTGACAGGAGGATCCACTGCTGCCTGTATCTGCCATCCAGAGGTACACAAACATCCTGATTGAAATTGCACAACAGATAATTTGCCAAAATAAAAAATTTTGAAAGTGGAGTCCTTTATTTTCCTTAGAATCAGAAGGTCACAGAGCCATTCCTATTATCAACCACTCATTAAACAGAAAAGGATCTAATTAACAAAGTTGTCTATTGACCACTTTATTGAGCACAGTACTCATGTCCTCTCTAAAGTTAACCAGTGATGTCTGCCTTTATACTGCAAAACATCAGAGAAAGAACGTAATTAAACCAGTATTTGTATAATTGTGAACCATATGATTTAAAAACAGAAAAGCTGTTTGGATTACACCCAGATCTTGCCAAGACTGAATTTTCCAATTGGATTTTTTTTCCTTAGGGAGCATACTATGAACTGCTGAAATTTATACTGTGCTACTATAAAGCATATATTGTATCCATTTTCTTCTTTGATCAAGCTACTTTTAATTACCTGTGATTTAGGAAATTTACTAGATTCTCTAACTTATGTTCCTGTAATTGTAAGCAAGTGTTTTTCTCTTTGATCATTGCACCTTAAAACAAGCATTTATCTTATTGTTGTCTCTTAACTTGAATCTTTTTTGTGATTTCTTTTTTTCTTGTCTCTAGTTCAGAGTCTTTACATTATGCATGGTAACGAACATCTAAAGGCTCTTCTCACTGCTGGAATATTAACCAGCCAATCTGGGCCTTCTTGGCTGGAGCATCCCTGATGAAGTATGTGAACAGGAGCTTTTTTTAATGAGACTAGGACTTCTGTTTCAAGAAGTAGTGTTAAACACAGTTGCAGCAGGTTGTCAGCAGATTGTCTGGGTGGTAGAGGGAGGAAAAGTAACAGGTTAACAGTAGGAGATCTTCCTCTCTCAGTAATAAAGTGTTACTCTTTTCTTACCTGGTTTGATTGTGTTGACCTTCTTGGCAGTATTTATTGCTAGCCATTAAAAGGCATTTCTTTCCTCTGGTTTCCTCATTATGTCAAGTCCTACATGTGTATAAATTACTGCCAATGCTATTTTTCCCCAGCATTTTGTCTCCTTTCACTGTACGAATAATTTTGTATTGACTTTCATTTCCCACTGATATTTCTCTTGATTGTCTCCTCAATATATTTCCAACATTCTAACTTTTCCAGTTTCCTTCATATTAATATTTCTCTTCTGCTCTCTTTTATGTAAACGTCAGTGTCCTATCTAGCAGAAACTAAGTGCATGTAATTAAGGTGGTCATTTCACACCTGTCACAACTGGTTGCTTTACTTCTGCTTAGAAATAGAAATTCACTTGATTCTGATTTCATAAATTTATCTTGACTGCAGTTTGTCAGTTTCTGAGGCTTGTATGTCAGCCAGGTTAAAATGCATTTTTTTTCCTTTAACAAAATTAACATTAATTCTTTTGTCTTTTTTTTTTTTTTTTTTTTTTTTTTTACTGCATTCTCTTATCCCTTGTCCATTCCTTTCCAGGAAAAGAAAGTAATTTGTAGCCTACTGATGTAATTTGCTTTTATATGCCTAGGTGGTTTTTGTGTGTGAAAAATATAGTGATATCAGGTATAGGATGCTCTGCAGTTTAAGGGATATTGTGAGAATGGATCAGAACTGTTTGCTGTGCCAGCCTGCTTTTCTCATGCAGCTGGAAAATATCCTCTTGGCATGTGAAAGCCCCTAGGAGTGTCTCAGCAGGCGAGCAACTGGAGTGGCTCAGCTTCACAGGCATCCTGGGGGCTACTTAGCACATCAGAGTAGAATGTTACCTCTGACAGAGGGAGGCAAGAGTAGTGCCACACACTAGAATCTCTGTTTTTTTCACAGTGTTTCTGTGCCTCAGTGTTGGCAAAGCTTCTTTTGCTGGTAGTTTGATGGCACTTTGGGGGCTGTGATCTGTGATAGTTTTAGTGTTTGCAAATTTGGATAATTTCATAAACACATGAAGGAAAGAATGGATACAGATGTAGGTCTAATGATGACCTATACAGGCTATAGTTCAATTTATATGCTAAACTAAGTTAAGTTAGATTAATTATTCCCCTCTGTGTTATGCTTGTCATGGAAATAAAACCAAAATTTTCTTTATGTCTCTAGTTATCTTACAAATAAGACATTAGGGTTAAAATAGAAGGAAGAAGGGGAAAATGGAAAACGTTGTTTATAAATATATGAACAGCTGTTTTGCAAGCAGAAAATCCTGCAGATTTCCACCATTAGTTCTATATTCTCTTGCAGAGTGAATGCTTGACAATCGCCTTATCCTAACTATACAATCATCAGTAGGATTCTCCTGTGGATGAGTTTATAGCTCAGTTTATTGATACTAGAGACTGTTTTGGCAGGATAACATATTTCAGGCAGGACAGATTTGATAACATTTGAAAAGCTAGATTTAATCAAGGTAACAGCAGCTGTTTACAAACTAAGGTTTAAAGAAAATAGAATTCTTTCGCTTCACTTTCAGATAGATATTGCATGGTGAATACCGTATATAGGCTGAATAGTCCATTCAGATATTTTGGTAAATTCACTTGGACTTCATTTGCTAGGAGAATGCATCAGAATCTGCAGAGAGTAAAATATATTATGGATATTATTTGGAGTGTATTGGTTGCCCAGTTCTATTAGTTTTTACTTTCATTTTACTACTGATGAACCTTTCAATCCTTTGCATGGTGAAGAGGGCTAATGTACTCCATTACACCAGTAAAATGTGACTGACTTTCATCTATAGATTGTCTTCAGATCTTGCTAAAGCTCATGGCAATGCAAAATAAATGAGTAATAAGAGACCTGGAGACAATAGAAGCTACTCTTTATTATGCTAGGAACTAGAATTAAAAAATGGCCTAAAATGCTAATGTATTAGATGTTACCCACACTTAAGGTATTGTTTCCTGAAAGGCAAAGAAATGACAAAATCTAAAGTGAGGGAGCTGGACTTGTTCAGCCTTGAGAAGAGATGAATGAGGAGGCATCTCATCTATGTATACAAAAATATGAAAGGAGAGTGTCAAGAGGATGGAGCCAGGCTCTTCTTGTTGGTGCCAGGCAATAGGACAAGGGACAATGGGAAGAAACTGATACACAGGAATTTCCACCTGAATATGAGGAAGGACTTTATTGTGTGGGTGACAATGCACTGGAACAGATTTTTCCGGGATGTTGTGGAGTCTCCCTCACTGGAGATATTCAAGAACCAAATGGATGCAATCCTGTGCTCTAGGATGACCCTGCTTGAGCAGGGAAATTACACCAGATGACCCACTGCGGTCCCTTCCAACCTTACCCATTCTGTGCTTCTGTGAACCCAGATTCTCAGACAGCACTGTGGTATTTGAAAGGCTCAGAAAAAAAATTAGAAAATCCTGAATGCTGGGCTAAAAGCTAGAGAAAATGCAAAGCACAAGAGTATGTCTCAAAGTTCCTTTCTGTCCAGATGTCACTAATTTATCTGCTTCGAGGTATGGAGACTAAAAGCCATCCTAAGACAGATGCACTTTGGCATTAGTTTTGAAAGGATAGAGCAGACCTTCCTTCTTTCCGTCAAGACAGGCAATATAACCATTCTGCCAAGTGACGTGTTTTATCTGATGATCAAAGGAGGAGAGTAGGAAAGGCTGTGTAGTCCAGCAGTTAGGACCCTTACTTTGTGGGGAGTGAGGGTGGGGAATCTTGTCTACCAGTTCTGCTTTCACAATCATTTATGGAGATTGCTCTGTAAGCATGAATCAGAATCTGGGTTTCCTCATCCTATGTTGATGTCCTACTTGGTGTCCCAACTAAGAGACCATGGACTTGGTTTATTCATTCTACTTTTTTTCTGCTAGGCCTATTCCTCTTCCTTTTTTTGTCTGTTTTTCTTACTTTTTTTCTCGTTGTGAGAGACCCAGTTCAAAATGGAAAGTGAATTCACCTAGCTTAAACTGATGGGCTGGTGGGTGGTGGTAGCTTTTTTCTAAGAGATGTAAAATGAGCAGGTCATGAAACCAAACTTTACCATTCTGGGTGAATATTTGAATGACCAAAGTGTTATCTATTATCTATAGATAATATATAATATATCTATCCATATATTTATTTAAAATAAATATAAAAATAAATCATTTTCTGAGATGCCTGTCATTTTGACAGGTGTAAGGGACATATCAGATCAGGCACCAAATTCCACCCTCCCTGGCTTTAATTGTTGGCCATTTCCTTGCCCATGGCCACAATTGCCCTGATCCTCTGGCAGCCATTCCCCACAGCTCCCCAGTCAGACCCTCCAAATATGTCACCAAAGGGGTTCAACAGGTGGAGCAACTGGTGAATGCCTGAGCAGAAATCCTACCTGCAAGGTGGCAGGCCAGAAAGAAACAGTCGTGAGTGATGCAGAGAGTTGTGTTGGCTGAAAGGCATCATTGAAAATGCCAGGTAGGGTTATTTCCTAGGTCTTTCATTGCTTAAGGAAACAAGGGTTTCTCTACGTTCTTTGAAAATAAGATGTTTTTGGTAAAATCCTACTTGCATCATTCAGTTATCTTACTGGATTCAGGACAGTCCTGAGTATAGATCCGGCTTGGAGGCAAAAGGGCCTCAGTGAGATGTACATTGTGTTATTTAATTTTTTAATTGACTACAGATTGTTTGTGATACAGGCATTTTTTAAATGGTATGTTTGACTTATACACTTATATAGCAATGACAGCAGAGATTCCATGTCAGACCATGAAAACATGAGTGAGCTGGTATCCTTCTGTTCACTCTGTTTCCAGAAAGACACTGGTGTGTGTGTGTGTGTGTGTGTGTGTTTGAAAATGCATTTCTGGCTTTCTGGGGTATGTGCTTTTCTGTGTGCAACGTGTTCTTCTGTATATTGTCACCTTGTCAGACGTGGCATCTTTATTTGCTTCAGCTTCTCCAGTCACTTGTTCTATTTGTGTCATTCAACTCAGTCTGATTTCTCTAGAGCTTCTAAAGAACTTTTTCCGATAGGATGACACTTTGGGATATTTAAGCACTTTGCAGAATCTGGAGCCTTTTACTAGGATGCACATTGGATTTACTATCTCAGTCTTTTTGGATAATAATAGTACTGGAAACAACACTACTCTGATCGTCAGAGTTCCTCAAGAGTTCAAGAAGCTGTTAATTTCATTTATTTTTTAAAATTTGTGCTTTTATCCATGAAAGAAAAATCTGAGTGTGCAAGATGTTTTAAGCTGATATAGTAATTGTCAGAACTTTTCTCTGAGCTTAATACTTCAAATAAAAGCATCTGAGCTGTAAAAAGTGAAAAGTAACATATAGGTCAACATGCAAGCAGCAAACAAACATCTCAAAACACGATTTAGTCAGTTCAGTCAAGCTCAGACTGATGCAAAGAGTGAAATTGTCCAGCTTGAATGTTTCTTCTGCTTCCAAAACACAGAGATTCTAAATGGCAAAACACATCTTTTTCTTATTCCTTTGACAGGTAATTTCTCATAGCTGCAGTGTTTCTGAGTGGGAATTTCATCCAGGTCAACATTCTTACATTCCACCTGCTTATTTTCTGAAAAAAATAAAAGGCTGCCTGCAAAATGATTTCTAGCATAGTATTGATATAGGATTTAATGGATTTAATGTTTTTTTCTTTTTTCTTCTATTGGTCAACTGAATTAGCTTAGCTCAGTAAAGAGTTTTTATATCTTGCTGAAATTTCCTTGCTGCAGCAATATAAAATAGCATTTGACATAGGGTTATTTTTTTGTAATTGGTTCAACCACTTTTTCTATAGTTCAACATCCCTTTTCAATGAATAATTTATCTGTTATACGTCCCTCTAGAGTGCAAATTGTCCTTGATTTGTTTTTATTGATACATTTGGAACCAAAATACATAATCTGCTTCTAATGGCACCTGGTAGAATTTATATAATCTGGGAAATATTTATCTTTTTATGCTCAAAATATAAGTGGAACAAGTATTTCTTACTCTTGCGCAAGTCAGCATAGACTGGCAGAAATAAATGACTTCTAGTTTTTGGTAAACAGGAAAAATAAGGATATATCAGTGAGACTGCCCAGGAAAAAAAGAGAAAGTCCAAACAGTACATTATCACAAATGTGCATCCAGAAACAAAGAAATTTCCAGACCCTGCAGATGAAAACCTTGAGAGGATTGAGAAGATGCTCTTCAGTCACTTCTTTCCCTGGACACTTTGCTATCATCTGTCATTGCTTATTTGCTTTCTGTAGAGCCTGTCAGGTTCTAACATTCTTGTTGCAGTGGGATCACACATCAAAAGACTTTAACCACCACTTGCTGAATATTTCTGAGTTTAAAAACTGCCTTTCTCTTAGTTTAAATTTTGTTTTTGCCAACCAACTACCCAGAGTCAACCTTGATGTAGCAAGCAAAGTACCAACAGTAACTAATCACTCTGAGTCAGTCTTCTGTTCTGATGGCATTCACAGCAGATAAACAGGAACCTTATACCTGGGAGCACCAGTTTCTTTGGCAGAGGTGAGAGGGCTCAGCTGCAGAAGCTCATAAAAGTCTTTTGCTGGTGGGGAGAACCCAAAAAATTTGCTCTTTATTGCTGAATAATAGCAGTATTTTTCAGAGACAGAGAAGCACCAGGTCAGTAATACATTGTTCTCATGCAATGTCATCCCCCTGCTCTATGTCATCCTTTGCAGTGTCATGTCCTTGCTGTATCTCCCTTGTTTACGCACCAAAACCTCATGTTTAGCCTCTCAGCTACAGCCTTATACTGGGGACTGGTTTTCTGTTGGTTTTGTAGCATTATGCTCAATCTGATTGCATCATATACCCCTCCATTGTATTACATCTGTACTGTAGATCTCTACGACTGGACTCTATACCTGTAACATATTGTTCATTTCACAGTGCCCAGCTTTGTATTTTGGGAGTCCTGAAGTGCATATTTTTCAGCTAAGCCCATCTTATGTAGCTTCTAGGCTGGCCAGTTTGAGCATCACCAGCTATAGTGTTCTTAGCATTACTAGCTTTACAGTGAGCTTTGGCACCATTTGCAGAATTTATCCATTGCTGTCTTTTCATATTTTCTTTAGAAAAACAGTGAGTACAATTGGGTTTTAATATAAGTTTTAATTAAGTAGTCTTATCTGGGTTTTGTTTTTTGGTTTGTTAACTTAATAGGATCACTGAGTTGTTTAGCATACAGGATGGATGGTGCTCACCATTCATGACCAGCTATTTAATTTTTCACTTTTATCTTCTTCATTCAGTATTTGGCCTTATATTTTATTTATTTCAAATTACAAGAAGATGCACTGAAGGTGGAATTATTAATTTCCTCATGGACTTTGCTGCAGTACTCAGTATTGTGCATCATACTTTTCTCAGTGCTTCTGAGGCATGTATTTGAATACATTTCCAACAAACTCCTCTGAGGTACAATGTTATGAATATTCCTGTTGTACTGAGAAGAAACTGAGATACATGGAAGCTTAGACTGTGTTTTCACAAGAAGCTAAGCTGATTTTCTTTTTTCTTTTTTAACTTGTTAAATCCTTTCATGAGTTATTTCAGTTTGTTATGTAGAAAACTATTTTTATTTCTTCCCCCCCGGCGAAACTTCCTTCTATGTTGGAGTGTTGTAAAGGCTTGTGGAGTGGTTTCAAGAGGAGAAGTGACTGATGGGATTGGACTTCTCTACCTGAGAAGAAAAGTGGGTAGTTAGATTTGTCTACCTGTATCTCTTCCAGTCTCATCCCAAGCTTACATACAGCATAGAAGGAGCTGCATTTATAGCTATCACTGAGCTCAAAGGCCAGTTGTTTCCATAAGCTGTTGCTACATATTCCAACAGTAGAATTCATACAGATGTACAGCACTGTTTAAACATCTTGGTGCATCCTCATGTAGTCTGAGTGTTGTTACCAATCTGTCTGCATTGTTGTGTTTTGACTTAATTTTTTGAACTTTCACATTTCAAACCTTTGAATGGTGCTTTTGAATTGGTGGTGTTTTTCTACATAAGCCTCTTCTGCAGCTGAGGGTAGTGAGATGAACAGACAGCACTACATGTTCTGAGGAGCACATGGACTCTTCATTATCAAGCAGAACATATATTGCACTTAAGAAAGACTAATTCTCAGCATTTTGAATCTTGCCTAGCTACCAGATAAGAGATCTGTTTTCAGCTGCCTCATCCAAAAGTTCCAAGCACAGGAGTTTTTAACACAGGTCAGGTAATGATCACTGTGGGTCCCTTCCAACTCAGGATATTCTGTGACAAACACAGAAGAGTTTCCAAAGTATACATATAGTCATATACATATAGTGACAGCTTTTATTCTACTGGCTGATACTGATGATGAAGGGGTGAAGCTGAGTCTTCTGTGACAGCAAGATTGCTTTGAGTACTACAGTTTACTTCTGTTCCCATCAGGTGGGAGAATTATTTCAGGTGTCTCTTGCATGAGACTGAGCACAGAAACACAGCTAATAATATTGCCAAAGCTCTCTAAGGAGCCTTGCTGTGCCGTTGAAAATCACCAACTAGAACTGTCTAAACTTCTTTCTTACAAATCACAGGAACTCTTCACAGTGAGTTCACAAAATCAACCAACAGTATGCTGTAGCTGGGGATGACTTTCTAGAGATAGGTCAGCTGTGAAGAGTGCACTGTTAATTACCACTGGAGAAAAGTGAAATCAGCCTAGGTGCTTTGCTTAGCACCACCCAGGATCTTTTTTGGCAGATGCTAGAATGGGATCTGTTTTTCAAGAGGGCACAAAGTTACAGGAACTGTACATAAATTCTTCCAGTTTCTCTTTATTCACTTTTGCTTTCTAATTTTTAAAAAGGAACAGGAGCTCTAAAGATGGAAACTTTTGTTTGTGATCCTTACTTATTCTTACAATCTACTTATCTTGTGCTCTGAGAGGACCCTTCAGAGAAAAATAGCCTGCAATCATAACAAAAGCTGTATTTGTTATTGTCCCTATCCTGCTGCAGTAGGTAGATGTTATCTTGAGTGCTTGGTTTATTGCATCTCATTTTACACAGTGTAAAAGTACAGTTTCCAAGGGAGTTGCCAGCCAACCAGAAAAATCTCTTTATAAAAGATCCTGGACAAGCCAATGGATTTCTATACACTGAAAGTCTGGTTATTTATTCCCTGCATTAATAAAACTTAATGAAAGTGAAAATGTTTTAGATAATATCTATATTTTAAATGGTTTTAAGGTCTAACCTTATATAAAAAATGCTTGCACTTCTTCAAAAAGCTGGTGATAGCTGCTCTCAGATGGAAAAGTGCAAGTTTTTCAGCTTTCTGCAAATGGTATGTAAAATTTTTGACAGCTTCTGTTTCTTTAGTGTTCAAGAACTAAATACAAGGTTTCCAAAAAATGTAGCAGGAAAATATGTTTAATCCATGGCACAAAAATTACATAAACATGGCTGCTCTCCCAAATCCTTTCTTTTCCTGCTGTATACTTTCTTTTTATCATGAGCTTCTCAGCACAGTGTTTGGAAATACCAAGTTCCCTCTATTGTGCTTAACACAGGAAGACATGACTAAGAAATTACCTATCCTCTATCAAGTGAAATTTGACTAACTAATGAAGGGAAATGAAGCAGAGATATTAAGTACCTTTAGCCCTATATCCTCCCTTATCATGAAGGATCCTGTTAACCCGTGTTGTCTGTAATGCTTTTAGCTGATGGATATCTCAAGAGAAAATTTTGTAGTAGTCATGTGCAACAGAGTTCTAAGATAACAACATGACATAGGATAAGATCAGTATAGGTTACTCATTGTAAAAATAAAAAGAATGAGCTGGAAATACTTACTTGGTACCCATCGGAAGCAGAAGCATTAACTGTTAGCCTGTGAATAACCTTTTCATTTTCTCTTAAACTCCCCTGCTCATGCTTATCCTGAGCTGTCACTTGTCACTCTCTGTGGCCATGTAGGCAGTCAGGGAACTCCCTACTGAGGGCCATTGTGCAGGCACAGAATGCTTCTTGTGCTTGTGTCTTGGACTGCCAGGCTTGGTAGCACATTGGGATCCTTCCCTAATACGAGAGGGAAAAAAAGCCTCGAAAATTTTACCAAGGGTTATTGAGTTCTGGTAGGAATGGATCTTCCCAAGTGTTCCAGTTTGGCCAAATTTAGAAATATATCCTCTGAGAGAAGGCACTCCCCCACCAGGTTCAGGAAAAATAAATTTTCCTCAAAGGAAACTGAAGGAGATAAAAACTATTCATTTAACAAACACACAGGAAAAGGAAAATAATGCTAAATAATAAAATCTCTCCCTGTGGAGAAAAAACCTGGGAAAGTGTTAGAGTCCTCCCTTTGGTCTCCTCAGAGCTGGGGCTTGGGCCAGGGCCAGGCCCTCTGTGCCCAGTGGGAAGTCCTCCTGATGTGCTCTGAGGTTGAAGCAGTCCAGTAGAAAAGGAAGAAAATCTGAAATTCCAAGGAAGGAAAAGGAAAGTTCAACTCTCAGTCTCTCTCCAGAGAAAAAGAAGCTGAACCACTGGCCAAAAGCTGACTGGAAAGCAGCAAGCTGGGTGCTTCCTCGCTCCCCTGCTGCAGCTGGGGAAAAAAAAAGTTGCTATCTCTGTGTGACCTTGAACAAGCTGCAAACTGCTTTGAAAAAGTTTTGCTCAGTTTTTCCTTCCCCCTCTCAGGCTCAGTTTAGAGGCATAGAAAGGCACAAAGTTAATTTCTGGGCATAGGGCAGCGACATGGGATACACATCATAAAGTCACCCCAAGACACCAAGGGAAGAGCTGCCACTGATTTTACAGTTGGAGACTTAGCTGCATTAGCTACTGTAAAACTTTCTGTTGAGGTTATCACCAGCTAAAAGTCATCAGAGCCAACACTGACTAAAAGGATACATGTTGACTGGAGAGGATATTTGGGTTTTGTTTATTTATTGTGTGTATATTTGTATATACCAAATGTACCCACCCCCTCCCTGGGGTTATTACCTCCTCTCTCTCTCCCAAGATGTATCCTTATTTTTTTCCCTGGAATATGCCAAAGCCTTCCAGAAATATATTACTAATGCAACTCCTGTCTTTTGTATGTTGTTTACTCTTTCTTATCTTCTTCATGTAAGGAGAGTTTTTTTGTAGTAGGTTTCATTTTGATACCAGTCCTTTAGAAAACAAATATCCTGCTGTGTCTCAGGTAGGATACATCAAAGAAGATACTTTGCATTTAAAAGACAGTGAAGTTTGCAAAACTTCTTAGTTCTTTTCAGATTTACTGCCAGAGGTTTAAACCTGCCCTGGAGAAAGCTCAAAAATGCATAAGTTATTTAGGTTTGTGGTAGAAAGTGCCCTTTCACCTGGAGAGTGTAAAATTAAAAAGAAGAAAAAAAAAATCATACTCTAAATTATCAGCTTTCCCTTCTGGCTATTGATGGTGTTTCATATTTCTATCTAGTTGTCATTAAGTACCCCACAGAGTACACTTTTCAGAAAGTTGGGAAGACATGAATGGTAGTCTGAAAAAATTGAAAAATTACAAGTGAAACATACTTGTATGTATGAAAGAGCCTTTCTAGGAAGCTTTACAGGTACCTGTCAGAGGATCAGATCAATCCTTAAAAAAGTGATTTCTGTAAAGATTAATGTTAGGTAGATAGCTAAATCAAATCAGTTAATTTGATTTATGCAAAATGTTTGTGGAGTTTGAGGCCTCTAAATTGACAGAGTTGAGGAAAAAAAAAAAGAAAGGAAAATGGAGAAGTGATAAGCAGAAACCATATGTTTTAGATTAAGAGTGTGGATTTTTTATCTTGTAAATAAATTTAGACCCAACTGTAAAATTGGCCTGTGGACTGGAATTTTTTTGGCTACAGTAGGTGTGAGGAGTCCACAAAAGACAAAATTAGATACATACTGAAGTCATATGCATGCATAGAAAGAGAGGCTACATTTTAATTTATAAAACGCTAAGGAGTAGCTTGTGCGCATTATCAGTATTGGATAAAGAGGAAGAAAGCAAAACTGAGAATTATCTTTTGGTTGATCTGGCCATTAAAATGCTTCATCTGTTGTTTTTCTGCTAAAAACAGTAGTTTAGTGGGATTGTGACAAAAATGTATATCCCTGCATATTATTATATTGTTAGTGTTTGGGGTTTTTTTATTGCAAATTACTTGATGTACTACCTGTATGTTTTATTCTACTAAGTAATGACATGGCTTTCTTGCTCTGATGAATAGAAGACTTGCTCTCTGTTAGAAGACTGCAGTGACTGCTGCTCATATTTATCCACTCCAGTTTTCTCAAAGCTGTAAATATAGGGAATGATATCTGCTTAAGTCTTGAATTGGTAAATTAATCTCTTCTTCATAACTTTCAATGTCAGTGACCATATTTGTAGTTGAACTTTATTACTCTATTTACCATCTACATTTCTTCTCTGTGTCTCTTTTCTTATGTCTTTCTGAGTCTCTTCCCTTACACCCTACTCTCCCAAATTCAACTGCCATTCCTTGGCACTGATTCTTTGATTGTTATAATGTGTAAAGACTTAGTTATGAATTAATAATCAGAGTGTTCCTGTTTTTTCACCTGGTCTCCATATTCAAAGCAAAGTCTGCCAGGTGGACTAGATTAAATCCCTAGGATTCCATTTTGTTTTCCACTGTCAGCTGGCGTTGGCCATAGCCACTAGCCACATTTTGGTTTTCCATTCCAATTCTCTTTTCTTCCTGCTTCGTTTGTAAGACAACTAAATATTAACAGAGAATAAATTTTTCCTGAAAATTCATTTTTGCAGTTATTCCAAAAGAACACCAGTAGCCTTCTGCATCAATCTTAGGATAACTTTGTTAGCAATACAGGGTGGACCTGGAAAGTACTAATCAAACTCTCATATTCATAAGTCATTCAACAGAGATGCATGGTGGAAGACAACAGTCTGAAAAAGCTCTTAACTCTACTTGACCTGCTTTACTACACAGGATATGGGGGTTTGTTCTGCAGCATTTAGCAGAGCATGTGCTCAGAATTAAACACATGTTTAGGTTCCTACTTTAGTGAAAATTGATTTCAGTATGTTTTAAGTATAACGGGAGGTTTAATGAGAGGCACAATATGGTCAGTTCAGTCATATAACTGGGTTATAGTTCAGTACTGTCAGTGGTCATTACAAGTTCAGAAAGGTCTCTTTCATGGAGCTATGAATTACCAGCTTGTGCTTTCAATCTCTTTTCTACACTCTTTTAAACTAATGATCTGTGTTGGAGCATTAATGGTATTGTTAGTAAAGTAATAGTATAATGCAGAGAAAACTTGTCTTTTCAGGAGCTGCACAGATTTGGAGGAGTTATAGTGGAGGGTTGATTTTTTTAATTTCTTCTAGCTATTTCTGAGGAATGGATGATGGTCTGTTCTCCCATGGAAACCTCTAGAAGAATGTTCACTAAGGTATAATGCAGCTAAATACCTAGATATTAATTAACGATTGATATATAAACTCAAAGTAAGTGTTCTCAGTAATACTGCTTTTTGGACTTTCCTTTCTTGTTTCCCCCTCCCCTCCTCCCCCCCCCCCCATTCCCTCCAAATCTATTTTTCCCAATTCCATTTGTATTTTCTTTTCTATTCACTTGAACCCAATTTAGGCTCGAGTTTCCCTATTCTTCCTTGTTTCCAAACTGATGTTTATTTCTGTGTTTTTTCTTTTCTTTTAATGAAAACCAAGGATGCTGAGACATAATCACAAGGACATTTTCTTTCCCACCTCTGACTATGCACATGGCTTTGACAAGTAGGAAAGAAAACCTACAGAATGTTCATGGCATGTAAAATGTACCATAGAATGAATCATTTTCAGCAGCCTTGATGAAATGGGAGATGTTCTGATTCGAACTGGAACCATCCACCTACTTCTGTTCATTACATCGACACTGCTCTGTTCTCTTCTCTGAACTCCAAGAGTTACTTATCCACCCACATGGTTAATCTACAGAAACCATTCTGAAAGGTTTCTTCCTTACCTTATAATCTTTTATACTCTCTACCCATTTTGTGTCATCAGCTAATTTAGATTATTTTTTAAATTAAGTACTATATGTTAAACCATATCAATATAGGGTTTGACTCAAAGCTGTAAAATTCTAAAAATTCTTGTTTAAGTAAACAACAACTTTAACATATGGATTGTATTTAATTTGCTGTGAGATTATAATTAGGCTTTTAATTGCATATTTAGTATTTCAATTATTTGACAAATTGCTTTCTTACTATATTTTTATTATAAAAATGGTTTAATTCATTTTAAAAACAAGTAGTTGATAGTCTTTAGTCTTATTTTCTCTAGGGTATATCTTTCCATTTGGTAAAGGCAATGAAATGAAGTGTTATTAACAATTTCAGAGTAGAAGAATATTAGAGGTGCTTTTGAGAAACAAAAGTGTGAAATCTCCTGTATGTGACATGTTTTGTATTTTTGGTGGGTCTCTCTTCTCATAACATTTTCCCTGTTCTCTCTTCTTTTTTAAGGCGACTTTCCACCTAAAAAATATTGCAGCATAAGATATGTTCACACACTCTCACTTACAACAAATCTGGTAGTTGAAGTGTTCACAACTGCCAGCTGCTGGGAATTACATGTTACCTATCGTCACTGCACTCTGTGATTGTGCTGCTGTTCCTGCTTCACATCTACATAATGCATCCAGTCCCCAGGGCCAGCTCATTCTACCTGGAGTTGGTTCATCACAGCAGGCAGTCCAATGTATTATAAACCAAATTCCTTACCCCCAAACAACTAAGTAAAGCAAGCCTGCCCTAACAGTAAGAGAAAAAATTATTTCTGAACTTCATGCTGTGATGGTTGTGTTGCTCATATTCCTTATTTAGCAAATAGGGTGTTTCTGCATGTAGCACGTGAGCAGTTACTGATGAGCAGACAGTCCCCAACAAAAGGTGTAGTGGAGGTTATAAGCATCTGGCATAATTTAGTGATTGATGATTTGCGTATGTTCCTTGCAAAGGGCCCCTTTGACATTCCCTTTCCCAGGTGCCTCGACTGACGGATGTATTTTACTGAGATGGATGCAGATCTGTTAAGACATCCTTTTACTGTTTCAGCCCTTTCATGTGGTGTAAAAGGTTGAGAGAACAGATTACTAAATACCCTGCTTTTTAATTCACTGTTTTGTCAGAGAGAAAACATACCTAGATGAGTTTGCCCTGACATCTAAATAAGAAGTTTGACAATAAAAGTTGCGGACAGCTAAGCACATCTGGAAGATAAGTGCATAAATTGTAAAACCAATCCTACAACTGTACTTAATCTGTCCTACATATGTGCCAAAGTCTTCCCTCTTCCCTTATTTATGCTTTCATAATTCAGGACTTTAATTCACCTGGGGGTCGCTGGTGCTCTGTCAAAGTTTAATTGTTTTAATTACTTAATTATCTGCTCTGGTGAAGTGGTAAAGCCTTGACATTTCACATTTTCCCTAGGAATATGCATCTGTGGGATGTATCAGTTTCTGGATTTGGTAAATACAGGGAAAAATAATTCAGTTAATCCAGTCTTTCAGTAGCAGTGCCTACGTCGTTACTGATGCCTTACACTGGGCTACTGAGTCCCTTGTTTTCTCAGCCTGTAGATCTTTGTGAGAGGTTTCCTCTTTAAAATGAATCTACTTAGTTATGAATTTGCTGGTAAGAAGGTTAAAAGGATGGGCTGAGTGATATTTTTGCAGGCTAATCCAATTAAATTGGAGGTCACTTTACAGTGGATCTCTTTGAATGGCAAGGCAGAAGCATGGCCTCATCAAGCAAGAATGCTATCTTATATACAGATACTGATGTTCAGAGATCATAGTGGCAACTGCTGAGTGACACTCCAGGAAGAACTGTAATAGATGATGTGATTAAAATTTTGACTTAAAAACAAAAAGACAAAAAAGTATTTTTCTGCAATAAGTTGGCTTTTTTTTCTATGTTGTGGATTTTCCTTGCAGAAGCAGAAGCTTCAGTCAAGTTAAACTTTTGTGTAGTAAATGTTTCTGTAGTAAAGAAAACTGGAAGAGTTGAGGATCCTAAATGCTGTGTACTGTTAAGAATTATTTCTTAAATGTATCTTTTGTTTTTCTTTTACTTCTCTGAGAGCAGGAAAGAAAATGTTCAATGTTTGCGTAAATGTTTTTTCATAGCTGGGCGATGCCAGTTGATAAATGGAAGGTACTAAAGAAAAAATGATTTATGAGGTAGCTATTCCTTCAGTTTTTGAAATAAAATTACTCCTGAAAAGCTGGAGAAGGCTTTGTGTTAGCTTTGACTGTAGAAATGAAAAGACAGGTAGAATACAGTACAGTTCTACCAATAGCAGTTAAATAATGCCTGTGCTCTTACTGTAATGGGACAAGTACTGCCAATTTTCTGTTTTATTTCACTGGAGGTAAAGGAAGAGGATAATTTTATTTCATCAAGAGGATTTATTTAGATGAATGCATTAAAGGAATGGGGTGCAAAAAGCACTGCTTTTTAAGAAGAAAAATAATGTACAAGCTCTGTTCAGCTCCTTGGAGAATTTCAGTACATATAACTACCAGGATTCATGGAACCAAGTCAACAAACTCCTGAAGATCAATGTCTCTCTCTCCCTCCTCCCCTCTTTACCTCCATATGTAAAGAGGCAGCATGCCTGTTGTAATGATGATCATATACTTTTGCCTCACGTTAGTGTCCTGGGCCATTCAGAAAAAAGTAGTTCTTGTACTGATGATCACAGTAACAAAGCTACAGGAGCAGTAAGAAAGCTGTTTATTGTGAGGGCTTACTGTAGAAGGTCTGCTGATTATTTGGACAAGAGAACTCAAATATCAAGAGAGTAGGTAATGCCAGAGAAGTAGCTGGAAAACATGAAATGTATCAGCCTTCATCAATACTGTTGCAGTTTAGGCCCAATGAGCATGTTCCTTGATGTCAGTATAATTTTCAAAGTAGCACTAAGCAAGTGCGCTTTCTTGATAAAGCTCTGGACTGGGATTGGCAAATGTGCATCTGAAGCTTATCTCAGGCACTGGGAGATTTGCTGAAAGTCACTTATCACCAGTCTATGCCATGCTTTTTTATAAGTTATTAAGGCATTATGTATTGATGTGTGAATTAGCTTCTAAAGACAGTATTTACAGATGAAAAGTCTATCCTGAGATATAGATATTGCTATTTCCACGATTTATTATATTTTAAAAAGTACCCTTAAAAAAAAAAAAAATCAAATTCTACAGGCTAGTTATGTTCCTGTTGTAAAGCTGTGATTTGTTGAGAGACACAAAGAGAATAAAGAGATACTTTTGGTATTTTTAGCTCTAGACTGGTGAACCTAGAAGTACTTTTAAGTTCCCTGCTAGATCAGGGCAAGTTTTACTGAGCACCAGTCCTCATCTTCTCTGCGCTTTTACTTTTTGTGAGGAAATGGCTCATGTGCTTCCTTCCCAGCTTCCATACATAGCTGGAGTTTGTGGTTTTGTGACACAGTCAAGCCAATGAGACTCTTTGTGACTTCTGAAGGTGGTGATCTTACCTTACTGCCCTCTTACTACAGTCACTTTGCAAATAGACTCTTGCCTGATCCCATATGAAGTCAATTACAGGAAGTTGCATCAGCATAAAACTCTTCAAGTTTTATTGCAGTTATTTTTTTTTTTCTGAAATTGGCTTAGCCTTGGAATCCATTTCAAATTCTAGCCTGCCTGTTGCTGCGCATGCAGCTATAGCCATGACCACTGACACACAGCATCCTGACTCCTGGTGGTGAGGTACTGATGTGTAGCATCTCTTAGTTACGGTGAGGGCCCACAAGCCTTTGCACTCCTAATTTGATGTTGGTTGGTTCATGATTTCCTTCCCTGTTTTATGTATTAGATTCTGAATATGTAAACTCTGTTTGCTTATGCATAAATTCTAGAAAGTTCTCCCCTACTCGACATCCCATTGGCCTCCTGTTGTAAACCCCTCCTACATGTTACTCCTATTGGTTGCTCTGTTGTTGTTCCCGCCCCCTTTGCTTTTTCTCATTGGCCATTCCCCTCAACTCCACCCTATTTTCCCTGAGTATAAAACCTCTGGACCCTCTCATACTCCTGGTTCTTTGTTCCTGGTGCCTTCAGTACTTCTGGGAATAAACTGAGCTTGTGGAACCTACACAAAGGACCCCCTCCTGCTTCTTTGTCTCTGCCGATGCGGCAGTCATCAAATCTTGGGGCTAACTCCCTAGGGAGAGGAGCTCGTCCTCTACAGCTGGCGGGCACTGAGCTGCCTCTCAGCGAGATGCAGCCGGACCTCTGGGCTAACCCCTGGCTCAGCATCTCACCTGCCAAAACGAAAAAATGCAGGGAAAAGCAGTGAGCTCCATTTCTACATTCATTTTGTGGCAAGATTTGTGAAGGAAAATAATAATAATAAGAAGAATGAAGTTATTGAGTACTCTTCCATATTTTTTAAACAAGAAAGAGAAAATTTGTACAATTTTGTATTTTGTGTGTGTTTGTGCTTGCTCTTTAAAGTGAAACCTATGTTAGAATATCTTTTTAAATAACCTAGAAGGAAACTGAAGATCAGGAAATTTGTTTTTGAGAATGTAGTAGGCTATTTACAAGCTTCAGAAGGCATTTTTTTCAACAAGCTTTGTTAAGGCACTTTCTTCTTTGAGCTGCCTTAATTCAATCTTTTCATTTCACTGTCTGAAAGTGGTTTGTACAGATCCAGAGTAATTGGTTCTTTCTGTAAACTGCATAATGCAAACACGTGTATCTACATCTGATGGAGCAGTGGTGTTAATGGTATCAACAGCAGCACTGTGTTCTTTACATCGTTCCCTTCTGCCAGGTGTGGAAGAGGAGGAGGAGGAGAAGACAGTCTGTCACAGGCAGGTTTCTGCAAAAGAAGAGACTGTGAGGAAAAGTGGTAGGGCTTCCTACACAACCTGATCCATTTTCTCATGGTTCCTACTCCAACACTGCCGGGTGTGTTCTTATTAGGAGTTGTCTGCTCATTTCCAGTATCTGTCTAATTCCTTAGAGGACCCTATTAAGATGCATGGGTCATGCAAAAGCAAAATTTAGTAATACTCCAAAAACATGATGAGAACTAAAGGGAAGAATCCTTCTCACATACTGTATACCAGGTAAACTCAAACTGTGGCATAGCAAACTACTTTTTTTCAAATAATCAGAAACAGTTTTCTCTGAGCCCTGTAACACTACACAGCCTGAGAAGATCCACAGAACTGTATTTTGTTGAAAAAAGCAAAAGTCCTTGATCCCTACTTACTATCACAGTTTAATAGAATCCATCTTCTCCTTTGCCCTAACTTTAATTTGAGCTTACCTTAAAAATAATTCCCAGAATTTTCTTGCCATATTTTCCCTAATAGACCAACCAAATATAAGATGTTACTTGATAACAGAATTAACTTTAGAAAAAATATTAAAAATATTTTGACTTACAGGGATGTGTGAATGATTGCCAGTGGGTATAATTTTATTTCTCTTGTGCTGAGTGCAGTAATAATTAATTTCACTGTTGGTTAAAAGTCCATTTTATGCATCTCTATGACACATTTATTTATAAACTGACAGGATTCAATTTAATGTCTCAGATACTTCTGTGATTTAAGAGATTTTTTTTTTTTTTTCACAAGTTATGGAATGATCAACCATCAGTTGCATGCACTTAGCAAGGCCAATGCAGCAAATGGGTCAAAGGAAAATCCTGCTTTAGGGTAGCCCTTCTACATGCCTTCTCTCTCCACTTTTTTCTCTCTCGGCTCTCTTATGAATGCTCTCATATGTGTGTACTGGAAATGGACTCTCTTTTTAAAAAGATGAAGAAAAACAAACTGAAGCCTGAAATGAGTAGTATGCTTTTATACCACTGCTTTTTACTTCCCATAATTTAAAAAGTCTGAATTAATACTGTGAGACCAACTGGTGGATGAAAAAAAGTAGTGTATTTGTAAGATGGGGTTTAATGAGACACCAAAAAAGACCTTCAGCATAGTCTGCACTGGCCTTTGCAGCTAGCAGTGCTGTCATTTATGTTGTGCTAGTGAATTTTGTAGCAGTGCTGGGTTTTATTATATATGTAGTTGAGGCTTAGTAGACTAGAAAGAAATAATTTCAATGAACAGGATCTTTTTGTTATGAGTTTTCCTGCTTTCTTTTGACATGCCTTATTATTGTTGGTTATTTTTTTTTTTAAAGGACAATAATTTTGTTAGTTGTTATCCAAATTAATCATCTATCCAGTTCCTTTGACTATGAAAGCAAAGTGTTGGATTTTCATTGTAGATGCAAGCAAATCTGGGAGAAAGCAAATACTTTGGGATAAATGGCTTCATCTTGCAAATAAAAGCTGTGACTTAAATTCTTCTTTCAATGCTGGCACAGAAGCTGCACTCTGAGCAACTGCTTAGATTTCTGGGCTTTTGGGGAAGAAGGCTCCCCTTCCTTCTGGTCTTATGGATAAACTGACTGATGATGGCACTTTTAAAACACAGAGCTGTTGAGCCCATCTGTAGAATCACAGAATTATAGAATAGCTTTGGGTTGGAAGGGACCTTTTTAAAATGTGTGTGCAGATAGGGGATTTTGTAGTGTTGTCATGCAGTTTATTAACTCCTCATGGCAGTGGCTGGGAAGCAAACACCGAGATGCGTGTCCCTCTAGCAAGGTGGCAGCATTTCCAGGAAGAGACACTAGTGGCTCTGATGATTTACCAGGAAAGGAAGCAGCTTCCAAAGATCTCTTGGACACATGGGACGAGAATGATTTTCTCAGATTTATACAGGCAAACTCTGATTGGACTTCATTTTAGGTACTTCGTGTGCTGTTCTTAAGTGCTGATATGGTAGTTTATGATTTGTAGCTAGAAATCAGTTCCTGATCAGAAAGCATGAAAAAGCTCTTACAAGTCAGAAGGCAGTGTTTTTCTGGTATTGTTAAAAGAATCTAACACCTTCCTCTGCTTATTATACTCAATCAGACTAATTAAATCAATTCAACTTTGCAGCTTCTGAGAATGTTTAGAAGGATTTAATTTGCTTCTCTCCTATTTGTTTTGAAGTTATGTGGTCACCACTGATGACTTCTTGCATTGGTTTCAGTTATAAAACTTAATATTTATCTAAGATCTTGAACATGTGGTGGGGATCTTAATGAATAATTACACTATTTTACCTAGTGTTTTAAATTATGTGTTTGTTTTGAGAATCATTCATTTTCTTTATAAAGAAAAGCAAAGCAGATTCTTGCTTTTCCTTTAACTTGATGTCCTTTTCTGTTCCATTTTAATAGATCACCTCTGCTATATTTCTTTAACTGACCCAAATGAAAGATCTTAATATGGTATTGAAAACCAGGAGGTAGGTGTGAGAGGGGATTAAAAGATTATTAGCATACAGCAAGTCACTGGAACTGGAAGATACTTTGCAACCATTTCCTTGATTGTCCCTTTGGGAAAGAATTGTATTTGTTTACCTAGCATGTTCTTAGCTCAGACCTCTTAGGATTTAGAGGATATTGAAAACAGCAATGTGTGGAGGCCAGATATATGCTAGAAGGATAAGGATGCCTGCGTTTTGCCATGGGAAGTGGAATTATATCTCAATCCTGTGCACAGCAAGCTATTTATCATGTTCAGAAAACAGCAGTAGGTAACAAACTTGACACCTTTGCAGCTAGGAGACCGTTTATATATCTCAAAGCCTTTTTTCTTGTGAAGAAAGGATTCTCACCTTCGTGTCATGTTGCATTGCAGTTTACTGTGGAGTGCTGCAGTGATTTCTTATTTTAACTTGTTGCATTTTATCTAAGGGTAACTGGTGTATATTAATTTGAACTGTCAAATTATACAATACTGGTCTGAACTCATAAGTTTCTCTTCCCTTTAGGCTGTTTAAGGTGACTTCATATTTGTTATGAAATTGCTGGTCCTTTTAGGGAAAACAGAGCTAGCCTTATTGGGGATCTAGTGATTCTTTTTTAAAGACTTCAAAACAGATCAGCTAAAGGGAGTGTGAATGGGGGACAGGGCTGAGGCTTCTGGTCAGTCAGATATGAGGAAGCTGTTGAACTGTATTCTGACTCAGAGTGGAGAGATTGTGATTTTTAATACCTGTGAAAAAACTCTGACATAAGGTACGTCTCTCAGACAAAGATGTTTAGAGGTAATGTTGCTGTGGGGATATTTGGGCTCTTGAAGAAGATCCCAGGCTAGGCATGCACTAGTTTAGTTTAGTGTGACACAATTCAGTGCAAACTCCTGTGGAAAGGGCTCAAATCCAGTTCTGTGTATGATGCCACTCAAGTTTGGGGCTGCTAAAAAAGGCCAGATATACTACAAGGCCACTTAAAATAATGTTGCCAATATGTTTAAAGGCAAAGTATTTTATTCCACTGGAAGGTTTTTTCCTAAATAAAATAACAGTAACAATAATAATAAAAACAATTATTAATAATTGCTAATGACATAGAAGATGGCATGAAATAAGTAATAAATTTGTTTCTTGTACAAGCTGTAAATTGTTTCCATTATCCTATGTCTTTTGTGCTACAAAGGAAGTAGCTTTGTGCATGTCAAGGTTTTAGCTATTTTTAGTAGTAGTACACATTCAGTAATAACGCATTTAGTGCATGTTTTTATTAATAATTTGCCTGCAGGAGACTCCAGTTATGTGTCAGTTATTAGGATTAAGTTTTACTGTCTCCATCCCCAGACCTGGCTATAGCTGTGCTAATAGAGTATCATATTCTACCAACTTTTTAATGAAGGCACTGGTAGCTCTATTGGAAGTGAGTAAAAGAAGAATGATGGGTCCATTTTTTTTTCTTAACAATTCTCTTGGCCAACCCAAGAGAGGAAGACTTATTAGACAATACAAAATACAGTTCTGACAGGTAAAGGAAATTCCCTTTGGTTTTGATTCACCATTAATTTGTTATTCTCTTCATCACTCTTTTAATCATTGATTTTTTAACAACAGAGATTTCATTGAAACTCCTAAATGTTTTTCTTGAAGATGATTATTTTTTACAGTATTACATAATGCTTTTGTGAACATCTAAAAGTTTAGATTTCTGTGTCTGTGTGTGGGTATGGTTTTTGTGATTTTTTTCTCTCTTTTTTAAAAGGTGTGCTTTGTACTCCAGTAACTTCATTCTTTCCATCAAGCTCTACTTTTGACAACTGCAGAAATGACGTTCCAAGGATGAAGGGAAATGGAAAGCTAGTTGGAATTTGACAGGAATGGACCAGCCAATAGCAAAAATAATTTACTTTCTTTTGACATAAATGTGTCAATTTTTGAAAAGTATTTGACTGCTGCTAAAGCTAGACTGGTATTAAAAGCTTTATATTAATCTGACTTTCAGAGAGAAGTGAAGTGAACTTTTATTCTAGGTTTGTCCAAACAGTACTTTCTTTCTAGCTCTTACCTTAATGAAGGATTTTACACTATTTTTACAGTTGGTTGTAATTTTTCATTTGAAAACAGTTTTCTGTTCAATCTAAGAAGTTGTTTCCCCGTGTGAGTTCAATTTTTTTTAACCTTTCCTTTTCCATTTCCTTCCTGGGGAATTTTTCACATGCAACAAAAAATTATTAAATGTACATTTTCATGTCAAAATTTGATTAATTTCCTTTAATGAGAAAAAATCCCTTTTAGCTCTGCTCCTGAAATCTCAGACTGAAAAAACAAAGACTTCCTGGCTTTTCCAAATTTGGATCATAAATGCATTGGAAGATTAAAATTTATGGTGTGTTTGCCATGATTTCTGCTTCCACCTAAACTGTTCAGAGAGTGAATGCTGCTGTGGATTCTCCACAAGAATATTTATACAGATTGATATTTCACTGTCTAAAATCCTTCAGCTGCATATTTCTCTATATTCATTCCTGCTGTTTTGAGCTACAGTTTCATATATAATTATAAAGAATGTCAATTAGACTCATCATGGGCCAAATTATATTTTATTTACTTGAACTAATGTAAATATCGTGATTTGTAAATAGGTAGAAGGCTGCATAGTCTTTTGAAATATATCTGCAGTATATGTTTTAACATAGTGTCACTACACATACACAAACAATTCTACAATAAATTCAGATGTCAAAACCCCACTAACATTTCTAGAAATTATATTGTAATGCTGAAGTCTTCTGATTGCTTTAAGGAGATTTAAGTTTGTTCAAGTTTGTAGTGGTTTGGCCCAAAGTACTCATTACTGTTTATCTTCTGTGAGATAAGAATTAGGAGAAACGCAAAGCAGGCACCAAACTTGAATGAACATAAAGAAGTTTATTAACAGACCTAAAAGAAGGAAAAAAAAATTATACCAACTTCAGAACTCTCCTCCTCCCCCCACCTTCCTCCCTTCTCCCACTGACAATGTAAAAAGACAACCCTTAAGATGTTCAGTCTGTTTACCACTTCCATAAGAAGCTTGTTCAGTCCATTTAGAAAGAGAAGTCTTTTCTTGCTCATGCTATGAAGACAGTATCACGAGACAGCCGCCCACTTCCAAATATTGTTCAGTCCATTTAGGAAGAGGAGTCTCTCTGCTCGCGATGTGAGTCCCTTCCCCCGACTTGCAGCTTTTCCCGCAACTGCTTTCGAGGGTCCACTCTTGAAGTTTTTTGGGGTACAATTTTAAGGTTGAGCCGTTCCGAAACAAAAACCAGAGGCCCTTCTCCTTCCCTGGGAGCAAAGGGTCTTCCTCATTGTCATAGGTTAGCAAGCGTAGTCCCGGAAGGGACGTCCTTGCTAAGGGGTGCTTACAGTTTCCTCTGGGAACTGACAGAACCTATCAGCTGGCCAGTTTGAATATGGACAATTTTCTAAGCCACTTAAAGTTGTGATCACCTCTGTGATCCACATTTAAGAATAGGCAAACTCCCCCTCCAATCGCTCTCTCGTTTCCGGCGCTGGGACAGGTGGCTGCAGGCCCCGTGTGGGGGCCAGCGGGCCCGGCCAGGCCCTGCTTGGGCCAGGCCGGGCCGGGCCACGGCCATCCTGAAGCCATGGACCTGTTCCAGCCGTGGAACCCCCCCCACTGCCTTGCCGTGGGCAGCCGGAGCGGCTCGGCTCTCCCCCCTCTCCACTGCGATAAGAAAAAATTCAACATTCCAGCTGTAAAGCTGCAAGGCCGAGGTGAGAGTAACCCTTTTATTGCTGTGAAGAGCTGAAAACCTGAGGGAAGAGAGAGAGGAGATGCTTAAAGCTGAAATTCTGTTGTGAAGCTATGATATATCAGAGTATCCTGTTGTAATTTCATGAAGATATGGGGGGTGGAGTGTTCAATTCGTGAGCAAAAGCACCTGCGCTGAGATAGGCAGATGCTGACGCAGCTGTAATTTCATGAGAAGTTTGGACAGGGAGAGATGAACCAGATGAGGACTTTTGCTCCGAACGGGAAAGGAGAAAACCTCAGTCCGTAGAGATGCTCCCAGAGATAGTCCTAAAGATGAAGATGATGAAGACCCTTTGCTCCCAGGGAAGGAGAAGGGCCTCTGTTTTTGTTTCTGAACGGCTCAACCTTAAAAATTGTACCCCAAAAAACTTCAAGAGTGGACCCTCGAAGGCAGTTGCGGGAAAAGCTGCAAGTCGGGGGAAAGGACTCACACGCAGGCAGAGAGACTCCTCTTCCTAAATGGACTGAACGATATTTGGAAGTGGGCGGCTGTCTCGTTGTGATAATGTTTTCATAGCATGAGCAAGAAGAGACTTCTCTTTCTAAATGGACTGAACAAGGTTATTATGGAAGTGGTAAACAGACTGAACATCTTAAGGGTTGTCTTTTCACATCGTCAGTGGGAGAAGGGAGGAAGGTGGGGGGAGGAGGAGAGTTCTGAAGGTGGTATTTTTTTCCTTCTTCTTTTAGGTCTGTTAATAAACTTCTTTATATTCTTTCAAGTTTGGTGCCTGTTTTGCATTTCTCCTAATTCTTATCTCACAGCAGATAAACAGTAATGAGTATTTTGGACCAAACCACTACACTAAATTGGTGTTTCCGCCCGGTTACAAACCGAACCCGCGACACTCATCTTCATCGTTAGGACTATCTCTGGGAGCATCTCTAGGGACTGAGGTTTTCTCCTTTCCCATTTGGAGCAAAAGTCCTCATCTGGTCCATCTCTAGGCACTGAGATTTTCTCTTTTCCCATTTGGAGCAAAAGTCCTCATCTGGTCCATCTCTCCCTGTCCAAACTTCTCATGAAATTACAGCTGCATCAGCATCTGCCTATCTCAGCGCAGGTGCTTTTGCTCCCATATCTTCATGAAATTCCAACGGGATAGTCTGATATATCATAGCTTCACAACAGAATTTCAGCTTTAAGCATCTCCTTTCTCTCTTCCTTCAGGTTTTCAGCTCTTCACGGCAATAAAAGGGTTAATCTCACCTCGGCCTTGCAGCTTTGCAGCTGGAATGTTGAATTTTTCTTATCGCAGTGGAGAGGGGGAGAGCCGAGCCGCTCCGGCTGCCCACGGCAAGGCAGTGGGGGGGGGTTCCACGGCTGGAACAGGTCCATTGACTCCAGGATGGCCGTGGCCTGGCCCAGCCTGGCCCGAGCAGGGCCTGGGCCAGGCCCGCTGACCCCTACACGGGGCCTGCAGCCACCTGTCCCAGCACCGGAAACGAGAGAGAGCTTGGAGGGGGAGTCTGTCTATTCTTAAATGTGGATCACAGAGGCGGTCACAATTTTAAGTGGCTTAAAGAATTGTCCATATTCAAACTGGCCAGCTGATAGGTTCTATCAGGTCCCGGAGGAAGCTGTAAGCAGCCCTTAGCAAGGACATCCCTTCCGGGACTATGCTTGCTAACCTATGACAAAGTTCCACAAAGGTAGTTCTTCCATGTCTCTCACTTTTCTTTTTCATAAGGTTGCATAGGCTTAGATCAAGAAATACAATAATCAATTTTATCAGAACAGAAAGAAATGTTGGATTTTAGTCAGCTGAATGTGTTGCTTCACTTGATCTTTAAACTGTGTAAGCTACAGAGAGAAGAAAGCTGGGGAAAAGCAGAGGTGGGTCAGTGGGACCTTCCTATTTGTCAGCACTCAGAAAGGTTTTACATGATGCTGAAACTACAGCTTTATCCTTGAATGTTTTTTACGACTGTTGTGGTTTAACCCCAGCCATTTACCAAGCCCCACACAGCTGTTCGCTCAGTCCCCCACCAGTGGGATCAGGGAGAGAATCAGAAGGGTAAAAGCTGGAAAACTTGTGAGTTGAGATAGAAACAGTTTAATAGGGAAAGCAAAAGCCACGCACGCAAAGCAAAACAAGGAATCCATTCACTGCTTCCCCTGGGCAGGCAGGTGTTCAGCTTTCTCCAGCAGAGCAGGGCCCCATCACGTGTAATGGTGACTTGGGAAGACAAACAACATCACTCCAAATGTCACTCCCCTTCATCCTTCTTCCCCACTTTATACATTGAGCATGATGCCATATGATCTGGAATATCCCTTTGGTCAGTTTGGGTCACCTGTCATGGCTGTGTCACCTCCCAACCTTCCATGCACTCCCAAATTCCTTGACAGCATGGAAGTACAAAAAACCAGAAAAGGGCTTGGCTCTCTGTAAGCCTTGTTCAGAAATAACAAAAACTTTTCTATATTATTACTACTGTGTTCAGTGCAAATCCAGAAAACACAGCCCCATATTAGCCACTGTGAAGAAGATTAAGTCTACCCCTGCCAAAACCAGCATAACAACATATTATTTAACCATATTCTTGAATTGTGTTTTATTTGATCACTTATGCTGGAATCATGATGCAATAGGAAATGTACCTTCACTACCCTGAATATTTATGTTTCTTGAAAAGTATAGCTGTATATAGATAGTATCAACAGAGGGATTGTTGGAGACTGATTTAGAGTGATATGGGTAATGGTGATATAACCTTCCATGGTAAATGAATGCAGATTTTGCTTACTGTTTTTAAAGGAAAATTTCTTCTCTTTGTTTTTTTTGTTGGGAGTTTGTTTGTTTGTTTTGTGTGGGGGTGTGCAGTTTTTTTCTTGTTGTTGTTGTTGTTATAATGCTATTTTTCTGAGGTGTCCTACCATTTGCCGAAAGACAGCCAGGAATCCATGCAGTCATGACAGACCATCACCACCAGAAGCATGAAGTGCTGGCAATGTTCACATGCAGTGAGTAGAAATCTGTTTATATTACTGCCCAGCACATTTGATTACCTTTCACTCTCCCACTCCTCAATCAACCTCAGTTTTCTCCTTTTTTGTTTTTTTCTTCATCAGAAGTAATTTATACTAAAAATTCCCCTTTAATGAATGCCCAGAAAGCCTCTGGAGAAACTTTCAGTCCCTCCTGAAGTAGGACCACACGCCTGACATGTTGTAAGGCCAAGAGGCTGTAAAGGAGCTCTCCACAGGCAGGCATGGTGGGTGCACAGGCTGGTGTACCAGCTGTCGAGTTACAGTTCTGACTTTCAGATTTAAGTCACAGGCTGCACTGTGCCCCTACTTGCAGTCCTATTTTCAACACTTCATTCTCTTGGGAGAGATCTTCTAGCTCTCCAAAATGGCATGATCAGTGGACCTTGACAGCTGCTCCTTTAACAACTGCTATGCATCTGACCACTGACCTTCTGGCTTCCTGTGCATCTGTTGTTGGTCAAAAAGATCAATCTAAGCATGTGGAGAACCTTACTGAATGTACTTTATCTGGCATTAATTAGCTCATCCTCAGTTACTACTAATTTTAATTAACATTTTTATGAGTGATAGGCTAAGGAATTTCTGTTCTTAATTGGTTGAAGAGCATCTCCTGTGAATGCTGCTATGTGTCTGGCAAAAGAAAGGAATTTGTACAAAGAGAGAGGGACACTCATGAATAAAATCTAGATAAACAGTGCATCAAGATACCAAATCAAGCTTTTTTCAAGTTTAATCTTTGGTGAATTTACATTATATACAGTAAAATATCCATCTGATTATGAAATAAATGACTATACACAGTAGTACAAGATATTTACTTAATAGATAGGTGAAGAAAAACTCTTCTCATAAAAATGGATTTACGAGTCTTGATTCTTCCTGGGTAAGAAGAATCCCTTTCTGTCTAATAGCACAATGTTGCTGATGTTGGTCAGGCCATCTGAAATCACGGCAGCTAAGCTAAATGGACAATGGGTTGTGGAGTTCTGATGGGCAAGACCCTTCTCCAAACTGTTCCCCTTTTCTCAGCTTTCCACTGCTGCCATCTTCTTTTGACATTAAAAAAAACCCAATAACTGGTACATCTGGATGTCTCACTATGTTTTATATTGAGGAGAACAGGAAAGTGTGATAAGAAGCAAGTACTCTCCCTTAGATTTCCTAAATTGCCCTCAACAGATTGACATTTTCTGTGAGTATCAATTGCAATGTGCAGTAGCATATCAAAGGACACATGGTGCCTTGAGTAATTTACTTTTGTTTCTGTGCGGTGAAATCTATATTCAGAGTACTGCCTTTCTAGTTCCATGCTTCCTTCTTTTTCCCCGCACTCTTTCATTGCGCTTTCTTTCTAGTTCCCTTCTTCCCCCGTTTTCCCCCGCACTCGTTCATTACACTCTCTTTCTCATTCAATTCTTCCCCCGTTTTAATTGCAGTCGTTTGTTGTGCTCTCTTTCTCGTTCCCTTCTTCCCCCTTTTTCCCCTGCACTTGTTCGTTGCGCTCTCTCGTTCTCTTCTTCCCCTTTTTCCCCCGCACTCGTTTGTTGCGCTTTCTCGTTCTCTTCTTCCCCCTTTCTCCCCCACACTTGTTCGTTGGGCTCTCTTTCTTGTTCCCTTCTTCCCCCGTTTTTACCTGCACTCGTTCGTTGCGCTCCCTTTCTCGTTCCCTTCTTCCCCCTTTTTCCCTTCAATCGTTCGTAGCGCTGTCTTTCTCGTTCCCTTCTTCCCCCTTTGTCCTCCAGACCCATTCATTGCGCTCTCTTTCTCATTCCCTTCTTCCCCTTTTTTCCCCCGCACTCGTTCATTGCGCTCTCTTTCTCGTTCCCGTCTTCCAACTTTCTCCCCTGCACTCGTTCGTTGCACTCGCTTTCTCGTTCCCTTCTTCCCCTGCACTCGTTCGTTGCGCTGTTTCTCGTTCCCTTCTTCCCCCATTTTTACCCGCACTCATTCATTGCACTCTCTTTCTCCTTCCCTTCTCCCCCCTTTTCCTCTGGACTCCTTCGCTGCACTTTCTCTGCTGAGATAAGGAGATCGAGGAATCGCCCAGAGGGACTCCCTGGAAAGACAACCACTTCCTTGGTCACGGCGAGAAAAGGCAGACCCACAATCCTTTAGGAGATGCTATGCTGATGCCTTTTTCTGGTCTTAAAATCAAGAGGCATACATGGTTAGAAGGGGAAAAGGGATTTTACCTTGGTATTTATTCTTAAGGATCCTTAGGTGTACGCGTCCAGGTCATGTGCATCAAGATGCACCCCGCCGAGTCTTTCCCTGTGTCTCTGTCTTTCTCCTCTCGTGTGTCCCCCCCAACATTGGGTATAACATTATAGGCTTTACTAATTAGCATATCTATCAAAGATTCCCCAATGAGAGGTTCAAGTGAGCCCCCCCCTCCCCAAGGAACCTTCCCCTGGATGGTTCTATCTTGGTTTACAAAATGTGTTCTGGAGAGGACCTTGGGGTCTGGGGCACACTGATCCCTAGCTACGAAGCTTCTAAAATGTTTAGTCTCCCAGCTTAACAAACAAGTCCAAGAATGTAGGCAAAAAGCACTAGGAATACAGACGCTGTAAAAAGGTATAACGGGTATAACAGGGTTAAAAAAGAAAAAGCAAAAATCTTAATGGCATCATTTCCCTCCTTTTAGAGACTAAAAAAACTCTATCTTGTCTAGTCTCTACTCTACTCTACTCTACTTTTCTACCCGCAGAACCGGTTTACACAACCGGTGGCTCCACAGGAAATTACATAGATATTAACTACAATTACGAACGAGTGTGTGAGAAAACGGGGGAAGAAGGGAATGAGAAAGACAGCACAACGAACGAGTGCGTGAGAAAAATGCGGAAGAAAGGAACGAGAAAAAGAGCACAA